>NC_141536.1:18372748-18684498 GCF_021556685.1 Rattus norvegicus | reverse complement strand
AAGTCAAAAAGATATATGAACCCTTAGCCAGACTAACAAGAGGGCACGAAGAGAGTATCCTAATTAACAAAATCAGAAAAGAAAAGACAGAATCTGAGGAAATTCAAAAATCAGCAGAACCTACTAGGAAACCCTACATTCAACAAAACTGGAAAATCTGGATGAAATGGATAACTTTCTAGACAGACACCAGGTACCAAGGTTATATCAGATAAACCATCTAAACAGTCCCATAACTCCTAAAATATTAAAGAAGTTATTGAAAGTCTCCCAATCAGAAAAAGCCCAGGAACATATGAATTTAGTGGACAAGTCTATCAGGCCTTCATAGAGGACCTAATCCCAATACTGTCCAAATTATCCCGCAAAATAGAAACAGAAGAAACACTACCCAAATACTTAAATGAAGCCACAATTATGCTTATACCTAAATCACAAAAACACCCAAAAAAGAAAGAGAACTTCAGATCAATTTCCTTTATGGTTATAGATGCAAAATAACTCAATAAAATTCTCACAAACCGAATCCAAGAACACATCAAAATGATGATCCATCATGATCAAGTAGGCTTTATCTCAGAAGGGCAGGGATGGTTCAATAAACAGTAATCCATCAACATAATCCACTTAGTAACCAAACTCAAAGAAATAAACCGCATGATCATCTCATTAGATGCTGACAAAGAATTTGACAAAATTCAACACACCTTCATGTTAAAAATCTTGAAAAAAGGGCTGGAGAGATGGCTCAGCCGTTAAAGGCTAGGCTCACAACCAAAAAAATCTTGAAAAAATCAGGAATTCAAGGCCCATACCTAAATATACTAAAAACAATATACAGCAAACCAGTAGCCAACATCAAAATAAATGGAGAGAAACTTGAAACAATCCCACTAAAATCAGGGACTAGACAAGGCTGCCCACTCTCTCCCTACTAATTCAATATAGTACTCAAAGTCCTAGCCAGAGCATTCAGACAACAAAAGGGGGTCAAAGGGATACAAATTGGAAAGGAAGAAGTCAAAATATCACTATTTGCAGATGACATGATAGTATACTTAAGTGACCCCAAAAGTTCCACCAGGGAACTACTAAGCCTGATAAACAACTTCAGCAAAGTGTTTGGGTATAAAATTAACTCAAACAAATCAGTTGCCTTCCTCTACTCAAAGGATAAACAGGCTAGGGAAAAAATTAGAAAAATAACATCTTTCACAATAGTCACAAATAATATAAAATATCTTTGGATGACTCTAACCAAACATGACAAAGATCAATATGACAAAAACTTTGAGTCTCAAAAAGATGGAAAGATCTCCATGTTCATGGATTGGGGGGATTAATATAGTAAAAATGGCCATTTGGCCAAAAGCACTCTACAGATTCAATGCAAACCCCATCAAAATTCCTATTTAATTCATCATAGAGTTATAAAGGGCAATTTGCAAATTCATTTGAAATAACAAAAAACCCAGGATTGCAAAAACAATTCTCAACAATAAAAGAACTTCTAAGGGAATCCCAATTCCTGACCTCAAGCTGTACTACAGAGCAATAGTGATCAAAACTGCATGGTACTGGTAGAGAGATAGACAGGTAGATCAGTGGAATAGAATTGGAGACCCAGAAATGAACCCACACATGTGTGGTCACTTGACCTCTGATGAAGAACTTAAAACCATCTAGTGGAAAAATGACAGTATTTTCAATAAATGTTGCTAGTTCAAATGGTGGTCAGCATGTAGAAGAATGAAAATCAATCCATTCTTATCTTCCTCTACAAAGCTCAATTCCAAGTGGATCAAGGACCTCCACATAAAACCAGATACACTCAAATTAATAGAAGAGAAATTGGAGAAAATCCTCAAATAGATGGGCACAGGAGAAAATGTCCTGAACAGAGCACCAATGGCTTATGCTCTAAGATCAAGAATCCACAAATGGGACCTCATAATATTGAAAGGACACTGTCAACTAAACAAAATGGCAACCAAAAGATTGGGAAAAGATCTTTATTAATCCTACATCTGATAGAGGGCTAATATCTAATATATACAAAGAACTCAAGAAGTTAGACTCCAGAGAATCAAATAACCCTATTAAAATTGGGTACAGAGCTAAACAGAGAACTCTCAACTGAGGAAACTCAAATGGCCCAGAAGCACCTAATGAAATATTTAACACCTTAGTTAGCAGGGAAAGGAAAATCAAAAGACCCTGAGATTCCACCTCATACCAGTCAGAATGGCAAAGATTAAAAACTCAAGTGACAGCAGATTCTGGCAAGGATGTGGAGAAAAGGGAACACTCCTCCATTGTTAGTGGTTTTGCAAACTGGTACAACAGCTCTGGAAATCAGTCTAGCAGTTCCTCAGAAAATTGGACATAGTACTACCTGTGACCCAGCTATACCACTCCTGAACATATATCCAAAAGATGCTTTAACATGTAATAATGACACATGTTCCACTATGTTCATAGCAGCCATATTTATCTTAGCCAGAAACTGAAAACATCCCAGACATCCTTCAACAAAGGAATGGATACAGAAAATGTGGTACATTTTCACAGTGGAATACTACTCAGCTATTAAAAACAACTTCATGAAATTTGCAGGCAAATGGAAGGAACTAGAAAATATCATTCTGAGTGAGATTACTCAATCACAAAAGAACACACATGTTACGTATTCACTCAGAAGAAGATAGTAGGTAAAGAGCTTGGAATACCCAGGATATGTCCCACAGACCATGTGAAGCTCAAGAGAAAGGAAGACCAAAGAGTAGATGTTTAATTCCTACTTCAAAGAGGGACCAAAATAATCAAAGGAAGCAGAGAGTGGGAGGGACTTGGGAGGAAGAAAGGAGGGGGAAGGGAAAAGAGAGGCAGAATCGTGTCTGAGAGGAGATGGAGGAGATGTACAGAAAGCCAGAAAATTAAGCATATGCATGTAGCAATGGGAGATGAGGAACTAGGGGTAGCAACCAGTTGCCAGGAAAACAAGATCCTCCCATGACACCACAGGGATGATGTTAGTTGAAATAACCCACAAAGGGGAGGGAGAACCTGTCAAGATCATTCCCCAGTTGAGGGATGGGGCCACCCACCCATCTCAAAAATTTTAACCCGAATTCCTCCTGTCTAAAGGAAATACAGAGATAAAGAGTGGAGCAGAGACTGAAGGAAAGACTATCCAGAGACTGCCCTACCTGGGGATCCATTCCACATGCAGACACCAAACCCAGACACTCTTACTGATGCCAAGAAGTGCTTGCTGACAGGAGCCTGATATAACTGTCTCCTGAGAAGCTCTGCCAGATCCTGACCAATACATATGCAGATGCTCAAAGCCAATCTTTGAACTGAGTACAGGGACCCCAGTAGAGGAGTTAAGAGAAGGGCAGAAGGGGCAGAAGGGGCAGAAGGGGTCTTATCTGGCATCAATAGGAGGGGATGCCCTTGGTCCTTTGAAGGCTTGATATCCCAATGTAGAAAAATATTTGGATGCTGAGGTGGGAATGGGGGGGTGGATGGGGGAGCACCCTCATAGAAGCAGGGTAAGGAAGTATAGGATAGGGGTTTGCAGAGGAGAAACTAAGAAAGGGGATAACATTTGAAATGTAAATAAATAATATATCCAATTTTAAATAAATAAATAGAATGTTAAAATGCAGTATAGAACTAAACAGAGAATTCACAAAAAGAATCTCAAATGGCTGAGAAGCAATTTAAGAAATGTTCAAAGTTCTTAGTCAGAAAATGCAAATCAAAACAACACTGAGATTCCACCTTACACCAATCAGAATGATTAAGATAAAAAAAATTCAGGTGACAGCATATGTTGGCAAGAATGTGTAGAAAGATGAACACTCATTCATTGCTGGTAGGATTGTAAACTGGTACCACCACTCTGGAAATCAATCTGGAAGTTTCTCAGAAAAATTGGAAGTAAGCCTACCTGAAGACCCAGGTATACAACTCTTGGGCATATACCCAAAAGATGCCCCACATTGCCACAGGGACATGTGTTCCACTATGTGTTCCTCTTTCTCCATATCCTCACCAGCATCTGCTGTCACCTTAGTTTTTTATCTTAGGCATTCTGACTGGTGTGAGGTGGAATCTCAGGATTGTCTTGATTTGCATTTCCCTGATATCTAAGGATGTTGAGCATTTCTTTAGGTACTTCTCAGCCATTCAATATTCCTCAGTTGAGATTTTTTTGTTTAGCTCTGTACCCCATTTTAACAGGGTATTTGGCTCTCTGGAGTCTACCTTCTTGAGTTCTTTGTATATTTTGGATATTAGCCCTCTATCAGATGTAGGATTGGGATTGCTAGAGATGTTTATGTCCTCTAACAGAGGAATGGAGACAGAAAATGTGGTACATCTACACAATGGAGCACTACTCAGCTATCAATAACAATGACTTCATGAAATTCATAGGCAAATGGATTGAACTAGAAAATATCATCCTGAGTGAGATAATCCAATCACAGAAAAACAAACATGGTATGCAATCACTGATATGTAGACATTAGTCCAAAAGCTCAAATTACCCAAGATACAATCCACAGACCACATGAAGCTCAAGAAGAAGGGTGACCAAAATGCACATGCTTCACTCATTCTTAAAAGGAGGAACAAAACTATTCATAGGAGGAGATATGGAGGCAAAGTTTGGAGCAGAGGCTAAAGGAATGGCCATTCCAAACCTGCCCCACATGTGGCCCATATATATACAGCCACCAAAACTAGATAAGATTAATGAAGCTAAGAAGTGAATGCTGACAGGAACTAGATATAGATGTCTCCTGAAAGATACAGCCAGAGCATGTCAAATACAGAGGCAAATTCTAGCAGCAAATCACTGAACTGAAAATGGGACCCCTGTTGGAGGAATTAGAGAAAGGATTGAAAGAGCTGAAGGGGCTTGCAACATCATAAGAACAAAGTCAACCAACCAGATCTCCCAGGGACTAAACCACTACCCAAAGACTATACATGGACTGACCCTTGGCTCCTTCTGCACCTGTAGCAAAGGATGGCCTTGTTGGGCACCAGTGGAAGGAGAAGCCCTTGGTCCTGTCAAGGTTGTACCCCCCAGTGAAGGGGAATTGGGTTGGAAGGAAGGGTGTATGGAGAGAAGAACACCCTTGTAGAAGAAGGGGATTGAGGGGATAGGGGGCTTATGGACAGGAGCCTGTGAAAGGGTATAACATTTGAAATGTAAATATAAAAAATATCCAATAAAAAAATAAAATAAAAAGAATGGAATCAGGAAATCTTAGGAAGTAGAAGGGAGACCTCTAGAGTGTTTCAGAGACCTGGAAGGAGAAAGACACTCAGGAATCAGAGGGAGGGACTTTAGATGTAATGCCCAACAGTGGGGAGAGGGAACTTATAGAGAACAACTCCAGTAGAAAAACAGGGCATCAAGTGGAGGGATTGGGTTGCCATCCCACAGTCAAAATCTCTGACCCAGAATTGTTCCTGTTTAATAGAACTGCAGAGACAAAAATGTAAAAGAGACTGGGGAAAGGACATGTAGTGACTAGCCCAAATTGGGACCCAGATCAAGGGGAGGCTCCAAGGCCTGGAACAATTACTGATGCTATTGTGTGCTTACAGACAGGAGCCTAGCATGCATGGCTGAGAGGCCCAACAAGCAGTTGAAAGAGTCAGGTGCATATACTGACACCCAACCAAAGACAGAAAACACAGATGCTGGTGGGAAAGATTAGAAGAAGCTGAGGAGGAGGGTGACCCCATCGGAAAATCAGCAGTCTCAACTAACCTGGACCCCTGAGATTTCTCAGAAACTGAGCCACCAACCAGGAAGCACACACTAACTGATATGAGGCCCCCAAAACACATGTAGCAGAGGGCTGTGTGGTATAGCCTAAGTGAAACAAGCAACTAACTCTCAAGAAACTTAAGGTCCCGACTCCTGAGGCTGCAGAGCGGAAGAGACCACCAACACTGCTCACCCCTGCCCACATCCCTGGCACAAGAGGAAACTGTATAAGGCCTCTGGGCTCCCGTGGGGGAGGGCCCAGGAGCGGCAGGACCCCTGCCTGAGACACCGCCGGAACCTGATAGAAACAGACCGGATAAACAGTTCTCTGCACCCAAATCCCGTGGGACGGAGAGCTAAACCTTCAGAGAGGCAGACAAGCCTGGGAAACCAGAAGAGACTGCTCCCTGCACACACATCTTGGACGCCAGAGGAAAAAGCCAAAGACCATCTGGAACCCTGGTGCACTGAAGCTCCCGGAAGGGGCGGCACAGGTATTCCTGGTTGCTGCCGCTGCACAGAGCCCGTGGGCAGCACCCCACGAGCTAACTTGAGCCTCAGGACCACAGGTAAGACCAACCTTTCTGCTGCAAGAAAGCTGCCTGGTGAACTCAAGACACAGGCCCACAGGAACAGCTGAAGACCTGTAGAGAGGAAAAACTACACGCCCGAAAGCAGAACACTCTGTCCCCATAACTGACTGAAAGAGAGGAAAACAGGTCTACAGCACTCCTGACACACAGGCTTATAGGACAGTCTAGCCACTGTCAGAAATAGCAGAACAAAGTAACACTAGAGATAATGTGATGGCGAGAGGCAAGCGCAGGAACCCAAGCAACAGAAACCAAGACTACATGGCACCATCGGAGCCCAATTCTCCCATCAAAACAAACATGGAATATCCAAACACACCAGAAAAGCAAGATCTAGTTCCAAAATCATTTATGATCATGATGCTGGAGGACTTCAAGAAAGACATGAAGAACTCCCTTAGAGAACAAGTAGAAGCCTACAGAGAGGAATCGCAAAAATGCCTGAAAGAATCGCAAAAATCCCTGAAAGAATTCCAGGAAAACATAAATAAACAAGTAGAAGCCCATAGAGAGGAGACACAAAAATCCCTGAAAGAATTCCAGGAAAACACAATCAAACAGTTGAAGGAATTAAAAATGGAAATAGAAGCAATCAAGAAAGAACACATGGAAACAACCCTGGATATAGAAAACCAAAAGAAGAGACAAGGAGCTGTAGATACAAGCTTCACCAACAGAATACAAGAGATGGAAGAGAGAATCTCAGGAGCAGAAGATTCCATAGAAATCATTGACTCAACTGTCAAAGATAATGTAAAGCAGAAAAAGCTACTGGTCCAAAACATACAGGAAATCCAGGACTCAAAGAGAAAATCAAACCTAAGGATAATAGGTATAGAAGAGAGTGAAGACTCCCAGCTCAAAGGACCAGTAAATATCTTCAACAAAATCATAGAAGAAAACTTCCCTAACCTAACCTAAAAAAGAGATACCCATAGACATACAAGAAGCCTACAGAACTCCAAATAGATTGGACCAGAAAAGAAACACCTCCCGTCACATAATTGTCAAAACACCAAACGCACAAAATAAAGAAAGAATATTAAAAGCAGTAAGGGAAAAAGGTCAAGTAACATATAAAGGGAGACCTATCAGAATCACACCAGACTTCTCGCCAGAAACTATGAAGGCCAGAAGATCCTGGACTGATGTCATACAGACCCTAAGAGAACACAAATGCCAGCCCAGGTTACTGTATCCAGCAAAACTCTCAATTAACATTGATGGAGAAACCAAGATATTCCATGACAAAACCAAATTTACACAATATCTTTCTACAAATCCAGCACTGCAAAGGATAATAAATGGTAAAGCCCGACATAAGGAGGCAAGCTACACCCTAGAAGAAGCAAGAAACTAATCGTCTTGCCAACAAAACAAAGAGAATGAAAGCACACAAACATAACCTCACATCCAAATATGAATATAAAGGGAAACAATAATCACTATTCCTTAATATCTCTCAATATCAATGGCCTCAACTCCCCAATGAAAAGACATAGATTAACAAACTGGATACGCAACGAGGACCCTGCATTCTGCTGCCTACAGGAAACACACCTCAGAGACAAAGACAGACACTACCTCAGAGTGAAAGGCTGGAAAACAACTTTCCAAGCAAATGGTCAGAAGAAGCAAGCTGGAGTAGCCATTCTAATATCAAATAAAATCAATTTCCAACTAAAAGTCATCAAAAAAGATAAGGAAGGACACTTCATATTCATCAAAGCAAAAATCCACCAAGATGAACTCTCAATCCTAAATATCTATGCCCCAAATACAAGGGCACCTACATACGTAAAAGAAACCTTACTAAAGCTCAAAACACACATTGCACCTCACACAATAATAGTGGGAGATTTCAACACCCCACTCTCATCAATGGACAGATCATGGAAACAGAAATTACACAGAGACGTAGACAGACTAAGAGAAGTCATGAGCCAAATGGACTTAACAGATATTTATAGAACATTCTATCCTAAAGCAAGAGTATATACCTTCTTCTCAGCTCCTCATGGTACTTTCTCCAAAATTGACCATATAATTGGTCAAAAAACGGGCCTCAACAGGTACAGAAAGATAGAAATAATCCCATGCGTGCTATCGGACCACCACGGCCTAAAACTGGTCTTCAACAACAGTAAGGGAAGAATGCCGACAAATACGTGGAAATTGAACAATGCTCTACTCAATGATAACCTGGTCAAGGAAGAAATAAAGAAAGAAATTAAAAACTTTTTAGAATTTAATGAAAATGAAGATACAACATACCCAAACTTATGGGACACAATGAAAGCTGTGCTAAGAGGAAAACTCATAGCGCTGAGTGCCTGCAGAAAGAAACAGGAAAGAGCATATGTCAGCAGCTTGACAGCACACCTAAAAGCTCTAGAACAAAAAGAAGCAAATACACCCAGAAGGAGTAGAAGGCAGGAAATAATCAAACTCAGAGCTGAAATCAACCAAGTAGAAACAAAAAGGACCATAGAAAGAATCAACAGAACCAAAAGTTGGTTCTTTGAGAAAATCAACAAGATAGATAAACCCTTAGCCAGACTAACGAGAGGACACAGAGAGTGCGTCCAAATTAACAAAATCAGAAATGAAAAGGGAGACATAACTACGGATTCAGAGGAAATTCAAAAAATCATCAGATCTTACTATAAAAACCTATATTCAACAAAACTTGAAAATCTTCAGGAAATGGACAATTTCCTAGACAGATACCAGGTATCGAAGTTAAATCAGGAACAGATAAACCAGTTAAACAACCCCATAACTCCTAAGGAAATAGAAGCAGTCATTAAAGGTCTCCCAACCAAAAAGAGCCCAGGTCCAGACGGGTTTAGTGCAGAATTCTATCAAACCTTCATAGAAGACCTCATACCAATATTATCCAAACTATTCCACAAAATTGAAACAGATGGAGCACTACCGAATTCCTTCTACGAAGCCACAATTACTCTTATACCTAAACCACACAAAGACACAACAAAGAAAGAGAACTTCAGACCAATTTCCCTTATGAATATCGACGCAAAAATACTCAATAAAATTCTGGCAAACCGAATTCAAGAGCACATCAAAACAATCATCCACCATGATCAAGTAGGCTTCATCCCAGGCATGCAGGGATGGTTTAATATACGGAAAACCATCAACGTGATCCATTATATAAACAAACTGAAAGAACAGAACCACATGATCATTTCATTAGATGCTGAGAAAGCATTTGACAAAATTCAACACCCCTTCATGATAAAAGTCCTGGAAAGAATAGGAATTCAAGGCCCATACCTAAACATAGTAAAAGCCATATACAGCAAACCAGTTGCTAACATTAAACTAAATGGAGAGAAACTTGAAGCAATCCCACTAAAATCAGGGACTAGACAAGGCTGCCCACTCTCTCCCTACTTATTCAATATAGTTCTTGAAGTTCTACCCAGAGCAATCAGACAACAAAAGGAGATCAAGGGGATACAGATCGGAAAAGAAGAAGTCAAAATATCACTATTTGCAGATGACATGATAGTATATTTAAGTGATCCCAAAAGTTCCACCAGAGAACTACTAAAGCTGATAAACAACTTCAGCAAAGTGGCTGGGTATAAAATTAACTCAAATAAATCAGTTGCCTTCCTCTATACAAAAGAGAAACAAGCCGAGAAAGAAATTAGGGAAACGACACCCTTCATACTAGACCCAAAAAATATAAAGTACCTCGGTGTGACTTTAACCAAGCAAGTAAAAGATCTGTACAATAAGAACTTCAAGACACTGAGGAGAGAAATTGAAGAAGACCTCAGAAGATGGAAAGATCTCCCATGCTCATGGATTGGCAGGATTAATATAGTAAAAATGGCCATTTTACCAAAAGCAATCTACAGATTCAATGCAATCCCCATCAAAATACCAATCCAATTCTTCAAAGAGTTAGACAGAACAATTTGCAAATTCATCTGGAATAACAAAAAACCCAGGATAGCTAAAACTATCCTCAACAATAAAAGGACTTCAGGGGGAATCACTATCCCTGAACTCAAGCAGTATTACAGAGCAATAGTGATAAAAACTGCATGGTATTGGTACAGAGACAGACAGATAGACCAATGGAATAGAATTGCAGACCCAGAAATGAACCCACACACCTATGGTCACTTGATTTTTGACAAAGGAGCCAAAACCATCCAATGGAAAAAGATAGCATTTTCAGCAAATGGTGCTGGTTCAACTGGAGGGCAACATGTAGAAGAATGCAGATCGATCCATGCTTATCACCCTGTACAAAGCTTAAGTCCAAGTGGATCAAGGACCTCCACATCAAACCAGACACACTCAAACTAATAGAAGAAAAACTAGGGAAGCATCTGGAACACATGGGCACTGGAAAAAATTTCCTGAACAAAACACCAATGGCTTATGCTCTAAGATCAAGAATCGACAAATGGGATCTCATAAAACTGCAAAGCTTCTGTAAGGCAAAGGACACTGTGGTTAGGACAAAACGGCAACCAACAGATTGGGAAAAGATCTTTACCAATCCTGCAACAGATAGAGGCCTTATATCCAAAATATACAAAGAACTCAAGAAGTTAGACCGCAGGGAAACAAATAACCCTATTAAAAAATGGGGTTCAGAGCTAAACAAAGAATTCACAGCTGAGGAATGCCGAATGGCTGAGAAACACCTAAAGAAATGTTCAACATCTTTAGTCATAAGGGAAATGCAAATCAAAACAACCCTGAGATTTCACCTCACACCAGTGCGATTGGCTAAGATCAAAAACTCAGGTGACAGCAGATGCTGGCGAGGATGTGGAGAGAGAGGAACACTCCTCCATTGTTGGTGGGATTGCAGACTGGTAAAACCATTCTGGAAATCAGTCTGGAGGTTCCTCAGAAAATTGGACATTGAACTGCCTGAGGATCCAGCTATACCTCTCTTGGGCATATACCCAAAAGATGCCTCAACATATAAAAGAGACACGTGCTCCACTATGTTCATCGCAGCCTTATTTATAATAGCCAGAAAATGGAAAGAACCCAGATGCCCTTCAACAGAGGAATGGATACAGAAAATGTGGTACATCTACACAATGGAATATTACTCAGCTATCAAAAACAACAAGTTTATGAAATTCGTAGGCAAATGGTTGGAACTGGAAAATATCATCCTGAGTGAGCTAACCCAATCACAGAAAGACATACATGGTATGCACTCATTGATAAGTGGCTATTAGCCCAAATGCTTGAATTACCCTAGATCCCTAGAACAAACGAAACTCAAGACGGATGATCAAAATGTGAATGCTTCACTCCTTCTTTAAATGAGGAAAAAGAATACCCTTGGCAGGGAAGGGAGAGGCAAAGATTAAAACAGAGACTGAAGGAACACCCATTCAGAGCCTGCCCCACATGTGGCCCATACATATACAGCCACCCAATTAGACAAGGTGGATGAAGCAAAGAAGTGCAGACCGACAGGAGCCGGATGTAGATCGCTCCTGAGAGACAGCCAGAATACAGCAAATACAGAGGCGAATGCCAGCAGCAAACCACTGAACTGAGAATAGGTCCCCTATTGAAGGAATCAGAGAAAGAACTGGAAGAGCTTGAAGGGGCTCGAGACCCCAAAAGTACAACAATGCCAAGCAACCAGAGCTTCCAGAGACTAAGCCACTACCTAAAGACTATACATGGACTGACCCTGGACTCTGACCCCATATGTAGCAATGAATATCCTAGTAAGAGCACCAGTGGAAGGGGAAGCCCTGGGTCCTGCTAAGACTGAACCCCCAGTGAACTAGTCTATGGGGGGTGGGCGGCAATGGGGGGATGGTTGGGAGGGGAACACCCATAAGGAAGGGGAGGGGGGAGGGGTATGTTTGCCCGGAAACCGGGAAAGGGAATAACATTCGAAATGTATATAAGAAATACTCAAGTTAATAAAAAAAATTATTAAAAAATATAAAAAGGAGCATCATAGAGAGATTTTTGAAAAAAAAAAAAGAAACTTAAGGTCCCAGGGAGGGTGAAGGTCTGCTTGGATATGGGGATGGGGACATCCTCTTGGAGATAGGAAAGGAGGAATGGGATGAAGAAGTGTCAGAGGGTGAACAGGGAGAGGGATTATGACTGGAATGTAAAGAAAAGATTAAATAATGATGATGGTGGTAGTGGTGGTGGTAGTGGTGGTGGTGGTGATTTAAAAAACAGTCAGGTAGGGGAAGAAACAGGAGAGAAGAAAAGAGGGTCAGAAAATTGAACAGAAATATGTAGCAATAGTGAATGGGGAACTTGGGTAGCTACTAGAGAGTCTCAGATGTCAAGGAAACAAGAGGTTCCTAGGACCCAACTATTATGCTTTGTATATGCTTAGTCAAGGAAGTGGCACTGTTGGGAGATGTGGCCTTGTTAGAATAGGTATGTCACTGTGGGCATGAGCTTAAGGCCTTAGCAGCCTAGAAGCAAGTCTTCCACTAGCAGCTACAGATAAAGATGTAGAATTCTCAGCTCTGCCTGCACCATGCCTGCCTAGATGCTGCCATGTTTCCACCTTGATGATAATGGACTGAACCTATAAGCCAGCCCCAAATATACATTGTCCTTTATAAGACTTTCCTTAGTCATGGTGTCTGTTTACAACACTAAAACCCTAAGACAGAATTTGGTACCAGGAGTGAGATATTGCTGTGATAGGCCTGACCATGCTTTTGTTTGAAAGAATGTGGATTTGGGGACTATGGATTTGGAAAGCCTTGGAATGTTTTAAGTGTGGCTTACTGGGCAAACCTAATAGGACTATGGGATACAGTGATGCTGAGGGTCATTTGAACTGTGTAGGCCTACTGGACCAAGAAGTTTCAGTGGAGAAGAACTTTAATATGTTTCAGAGAGACTGTTTTTGTGATGTTTTGGTGAAGAATGTGGCTGCTTTTTGTCATTGTCCAAAGAAACTGCCTGGGGCTAAGGTGAAGAGACTCAGATCAATTGCATTGACAAAGGAAGACTCAAAAAAGCCCAAGAGAGACTTTGCTTTCTGGTTAAGTCTGATGAAGAGCATTTTGAACAAATGTAACAAGCTGAGAAAGGAAACATACAAAATATAAAGTTTGAGTATTAAAGGGACACCAGGAAGTGAGATGGAACTGAATCCTTCCTTCAAGGATATTAAATTGAATTAAGGGTATAGAGAACATGGGGCAAGATCCCACCTAGCTAGTTTTAGGTCCAGGCTTGGTAGTACAAACCTTTAATCCCAGGAAATAAAGCCAAGCAGATATCTGAGTTCAAGGCCATTCTGGGACAGAGCAAATGCTAGGTGAAGAAAGGCTTAAGTCCAGGCATGGTGTTACATACCTTTAATCCCAAGAGACAAGCATGCAGAACTTTTGAGTTCAAGATCAATCTACTATGGAACAAGATCCAGGACAGCCAAGCTTAGACAGTGGAGGAATTGAAAAGGAGGAAGCTAGTGATAATGTAATAGAACAAGGAGGCCATATTTCAGCCCCATTCAAGCAGCAGAACTCAGCAACTTCAGCCATATGATTCTGGTTTTATTTTCAAGAGGAGGAGACTACTGGGACAATTGATGCTGGTTAGTTGGAGCTTAGAAATTAGTGGTGGTTAAGAAGAGACCAGCGTTCCTGGTTGCTGCCGCTGCAGAGAGCCCATGGGCAGCACCCCACGAGCGAACTTGAGCCTCGGGACCACAGGTAAGACCAACTTTTCTGCTCCAAGAAAGCTGCCTGGTGAGCTTGGGACACACGGAAGCAGAATTCCTCTAGGACCGGGCACATTCTGTGTTTACCGGAAGTCCCACACCCACGGATCCCGGCCCGCAGCAGCTCTCTGCTCGCAGACGCCCTGAGAGAGAGACCCAACCGCCTGGTCAGGTGGGCACTCCTGAGGCTGCAGAGCGGAAGAGACCACCAACACTGCTCACCCCTGCCCACATCCCTGGCACAAGAGGAAACTGTATAAGGCCTCTGGGCTCCCGTGGGGGAGGGCCCAGGAGCGGCAGGACCCCTGCCTGAGACACCGCCGGAACCTGAAGGAAACAGACCGGATAAACAGTTCTCTGCACCCAAATCCCGTGGGACGGAGAGCTAAACCTTCAGAGAGGCAGACAAGCCTGGGAAACCAGAAGAGACTGCTCTCTGCACACACATCTCGGACGCCAGAGGAAAAAGCCAAAGACCATCTGGAACCCTGGTGCACTGAAGCTCCCGGAAGGGGCGGCACAGGTCTTCCTGGTTGCTGCCGCTGCAGAGAGCCTGTGGGCAGCACCCCACGAGCGAACTTGAGCCTCGGGACCACAGGTAAGACCAAATTTTCTACTGCAAGAAAGCTGCCTGGTGAACTCAAGACACAGGCCCACAGGAACAGCTGAAGACCTGTAGAAAGGAAAAACTACACGCCTGAAAGCAGAACACTCTGTCCCCATAACTGACTGAAAGAGAGGAAAACAGGTCTACAACACTCCTGACACACAGGCTTATAGGACAGTCTAGCCACTGTCAGAAATAGCAGAACAAAGTAACACTAGAGATAATCTGATGGCGAGAGGCAAGCACAGGAACCCAAGCAACAGAAACCAAGACTACATGGCACCATGGGACCCCAATTCTCCCATCAAAACAAACATGGAATATCCAAACACACCAGAAAAGCAAGATCTAGTTTCAAAATCATTTTTGATCATGATGCTGGAGAAGCCTACAGAGAGGAATCGCAAAAATGCCTGAAAGAATTCCAGGAAAACATAAATAAACAAGTAGAAGCCCATAGAGAGGAGACACAAAAATCCCTGAAAGAATTCCAGGAAAACATAAATAAACAAGTAGAAGCCCATAGAGAGGAGACACAAAAATCCCTGAAAGAATTCCAGGAAAACACAATCAAACAGTTGAAGGAATTAAAAATGGAAATAGAAGCAATCAAGAAAGAACACATGGAAACAACCCTGGATATAGAAAACCAAAAGAAGAGACAAGGAGCTGTAGATACAAGCTTCACCAACAGAATACAAGAGATGGAAGAGAGAATCTCAGGAGCAGAAGATTCCATAGAAATCATTGACTCAACTGTCAAAGATAATGTAAAGCAGAAAAAGCTACTGGTCCAAAACATACAGGAAATCCAGGACACAATGAGAAAATCAAACCTAAGGATAATAGGTATAGAAGAGAGTGAAGACTCCCAGCTCAAAGGACCACTAAATATCTTCAACAAAATCATAGAAGAAAACTTCCCTAACCTAAAAAAAGAGATACCCATAGACATATAAGAAGCCTACAGAACTCCAAATAGATTGGACCAGAAAAGAAACACCTCCCGTCACATAATTGTCAAAACACCAAACGCACAAAATAAAGAAAGAATATTAAAAGCAGTAAGGGAAAAAGGTCAAGTAACATATAAAGGCAGACCTATCAGAATCACACCAGACTTCTCGCCAGAAACTATGAAGGCCAGAAGATCCTGGACTGATGTCATACAGACCCTAAGAGAACACAAATGCCAGCCCAGGTTACTGTATCCAGCAAAACTCTCAATTAACATTGAAGGAGGAGCCAAGATATTCCATGACAAAACCAAATTTACACAATATCTTTCTACAAATCCAGCACTACAAAGGATAATAAATGGTAAAGCCCAACATAAGGAGGCAAGCTATACCCTAGAAGAAGCAAGAAACTAATCGTCTTGCCAACAAAACAAAGAGAATGAAAGCACACAAACATAACCTCACATCCAAATATGAATATAACGGGAAGCAATAATCACTATTCCTTAATATCTCTCAATATCAATGGTCTCAACTCCCCAATAAAAAGACATAGATTAACAAACTGAATACGCAACGAGGACCCTGCATTCTGCTGCCTACAGGAAACACACCTCAGAGACAAAGACAGACACTACCTCAGAGTGAAAGGCTGGAAAACAACTTTCCAAGCAAATGGTCAGAAGAAGCAAGCCGGAGTAGCCATTCTAATATCAAATAAAATCAATTTCCAACTAAAAGTCATCAAAAAAGATAAGGAAGGACACTTCATATTCATCAAAGCAAAAATCCACCAAGATGAACTCTCAATCCTAAATATCTATGCCCCAAATGCAAGGGCACCTACATACGTAAAAGAAACCTTACTAAAGCTCAAAACACACATTGCACCTCACACAATAATAGTGCGAGATTTCAACACCCCACTCTCATTAATGGACAGATCATGGAAACAGAAATTAAACAGTGATGTCGACAGACTAAGAGAAGTCATGAGCCAAATGGACTTAACGGATATTTATAGAACATTCTATCCTAAAGCAAAAGGATATACCTTCTTCTCAGCTCCTCATGGTACTTTCTCCAAAATTGACCATATAATTGGTCAAAAAACGGGCCTCAACAGGTACAGAAAGATAGAAATAATCCCATGCGTGCTATCAGACCACCACGGCCTAAAACTGGTCTTCAATAACAATAAGGGAAGAATGCCCACATATACATGGAAATTGAACAATGCTCTACTCAATGATAACCTGGTCAAGGAAGAAATAAAGAAAGAAATTAAAAACTTTTTAGAATTTAATGAAAATGAAGGTACAACATACCCAAACTTATGGGACACAATGAAAGCTGTGCTAAGAGGAAAACTCATAGCGCTGAGTGCCTGCAGAAAGAAACAGGAAAGAGCATATGTCAGCAGCTTGACAGCACACCTAAAAGCTCTAGAACAAAAAGAAGCAAATACACCCAGAAGGAGTAGAAGGCAGGAAATAATCAAACTCAGAGCTGAAATCAACCAAGTAGAAACAAAAAGGACCATAGAAAGAATCAACAGAACCAAAAGTTGGTTCTTTGAGAAAATCAACAAGATAGATAAACCCTTAGCCAGACTAACGAGAGGACACAGAGAGTGCGTCCAAATTAACAAAATCAGAAATGAAAAGGGAGACATAACTACGGATTCAGAGGAAATTCAAAAAATCATCAGATCTTACTATAAAAACCTATATTCAACAAAACTTGAAAATCTTCAGGAAATGGACAATTTCCTAGACAGATACCAGGTATCGAAGTTAAATCAGGAACAGATAAACCAGTTAAACAACCCCATAACTCCTAAGGAAATAGAAGCAGTCATTAAAGGTCTCCCAACCAAAAAGAGCCCAGGTCCAGACGGGTTTAGTGCAGAATTCTATCAAACCTTCATAGAAGACCTCATACCAATATTATCCAAACTATTCCACAAAATTGAAACAGATGGAGCCCTACCGAATTCCTTCTACGAAGCCACAATTACTCTTATACCTAAACCACACAAAGACACAACAAAGAAAGAGAACTTCAGACCAATTTCCCTTATGAATATCGACACAAAAATACTCAATAAAATTCTGGCAAACCGAATTCAAGAGCACATCAAAACAATCATCCACCATGATCAAGTAGGCTTCATCCCAGGCATGCAGGGATGGTTTAATATACGGAAAACCATCAACGTGATCCATTATATAAACAAACTGAAAGAACAGAACCACATGATCATTTCATTAGATGCTGAGAAAGCATTTGACAAAATTCAACACCCCTTCATGATAAAAGTCCTGGAAAGAATAGGAATTCAAGGCCCATACCTAAACATAGTAAAAGCCATATACAGCAAACCAGTTGCTAACATTAAACTAAATGGAGAGAAACTTGAAGCAATCCCACTAAAATCAGGGACTAGACAAGGCTGCCCACTCTCTCCCTACTTATTCAATATAGTTCTTGAAGTTCTAGCCAGAGCAATCAGACAACAAAAGGAGATCAAGGGGATACAGATTGGAAAAGAAGAGGTCAAAATATCACTATTTGCAGATGACATGATAGTATATTTAAGTGATCCCAAAAGTTCCACCAGAGAACTACTAAAGCTGATAAACAACTTCAGCAAAGTGGCTGGGTATAAAATTAACTCAAATAAATCAGTTGCCTTCCTCTATACAAAAGAGAAACAAGCCGAGAAAGAAATTAGGGAAACGACACCCTTCATACTAGACCCAAAAAATATAAAGTACCTCGGTGTGACTTTAACCAAGCAAGTAAAAGATCTGTACAATAAGAACTTCAAGACACTGAGGAGAGAAATTGAAGAAGACCTCAGAAGATGGAAAGATCTCCCATGCTCATGGATTGGCAGGATTAATATAGTAAAAATGGCCATTTTACCAAAAGCAATCTACAGATTCAATGCAATCCCCATCAAAATACCAATCCAATTCTTCAAAGAGTTAGACAGAACAATTTGCAAATTCATCTGGAATAACAAAAAACCCAGGATAGCTAAAGCTATCCTCAACAAAAAAAAGACTTCAGGGGGAATCACTATCCCTGAACTCAAGCAGTATTACAGAGCAATAGTGATAAAAACTGCATGGTATTGGTACAGAGACAGACAGATAGACCAATGGAATAGAATTGAAGACCCAGAAATGAACCCACACACCTATGGTCACTTGATTTTTGACAAAGGAGCCAAAACCATCCAATGGAAAAAAGATAGCATTTTCAGCAAATGGTGCTGGTTCAACTGGAGGGCAACAGGTAGAAGAATGCAGATTGATCCATCCTTAGCACCCTGTACAAAGCTTAAGTCCAAGTGGATCAAGGACCTCCACATCAAACCAGACACACTCAAACTAATAGAAGAAAAACTAGGGAAGCATCTGGAACACATGGGCACTGGAAAATATTTCCTGAACAAAACACCAATGGCTTATGCTCTAAGATCAAGAATCGACAAATGGGATCTCATAAAACTGCAAAGCTTCTGTAAGGCAAAGGACACTGTGGTTAGGACAAAACTGCAACCAACAGATTGGGAAAAGATCTTTACCAATCCTACAACAGATAGAGGCCTTATATCCAAAATATACAAAGAACTCAAGAAGTTAGACCGCAGGGAAACAAATAACCCTATTAAAAATGGGGTTCAGAGCTAAACAAAGAATTCACAGCTGAGGAATGCCGAATGGCTGAGAAACACCTAAAGAAATGTTCAACATCTTTAGTCATAAGGGAAATGCAAATCAAAATAACCCTGAGATTTCACCTCACACCAGTGCGATTGGCTAAGATCAAAAACTCAGGTGACAGCAGATGCTGGTGAGGATGTGGAGAAAGAGGAACACTCCTCCATTGTTGGTGGGATTGCAGACTGGTAAAACCATTCTGGAAATCAGTCTGGAGGTTCCTCAGAAAATTGGACATTGAACTGCCTGAGGATCCAGCTATACCTCTCTTGGGCATATACCCAAAAGATGCCTCAACATATAAAAGAGACACGTGCTCCACTATGTTCATCGCAGCCTTATTTATAATATCCAGAAAATGGAAAGAACCCAGATGCCCTTCAACAGAGGAATGGATACAGAAAATGTGGTACATCTACACAATGGAATATTACTCAGCTATCAAAAACAACAAGTTTATGAAATTCGTAGGCAAATGGTTGGAACTGGAAAATATCATCCTGAGTGAGCTAACCCAATCACAGAAAGACATACATGGTATGCACTCATTGATAAGTGGCTATTAGCCCAATGCTTGAATTACCCTAGATCCCTAGAACAAATGAAACTCAAGATGGATGATCAAAATGTGAATGCTTCACTCCTTCTTTAAATGAGGAAAAAGAATACCCTTGGCAGGGAAGGGAGAGGCAAAGATTAAAACAGAGACTGAAGGAACACCCATTCAGAGCCTGCCCCACATGTGGCCCATACATATACAGCCACCCAATTAGACAAGGTGGATGAAGCAAAGAAGTGCAGACCGACAGGAGCCGGATGTAGATCGCTCCTGAGAGACACAGCCAGAATACAGCAAATATAGAGGCGAATGCCAGCAGCAAACCACTGAACTGAGAATAGGTCCCCTATTGAAGGAATCAGAGAAAGAACTGGAAGAGCATGAAGGGGCTCGAGACCCCAAAAGTACAACAATGCCAAGCAACCAGAGCTTCCAGGGACTAAGCCACTACCTAAAGACTATACATGGACTGACCCTGGACTCTGACCCCATAGGTAGCAATGAATATCCTAGTAAGAGCACCAGTGGAAGGGGAAGCCCTGGGTCCTGCTAAGACTGAACCCACAGTGAACTAGTCTATGGGGGGAGGGCGGCAATGGGGGGAGGGTTGGGAGGGGAACACCCATAAGGAAGGGGAGGGGGGAGGGGGATGTTTGCCCGGAAACCGGGAAAGGAAATAACACTCGAAATGTATATAAGAAATACTCAAGTTAATAAAAAAAAAAAAAAAAAAAAAAAAAAACAGAGACTGAAGAAACACCCATTCAGAGCCTGCCCCACATGTGGCCCATACATATACAGCCACCCAATTAGACAAGATGGATGAAGCAAAGAAGTGCAGACCGACAGGAGCCGGATGTAGATCGCTCCTGAGAGACACAGCCAGAATACAGCAAATACAGAGGCGAATGCCAGCAGCAAACCCCTGAACTGAGAATAGGTCCCCCGTTGAAGGAATCAGAAAAAGAACTGGAAGAGCTTGAAGGGGCTTGAGACCCAAAAAGTACAACAATGTCAAGCAACCAGAGCTTCCAGGGACTAAGCCACTACCTAAAGACTATACATGGACTGACCCTGGACTCTGACCCCATAGGTAGCAATGAATATCCTAGTGGGAGCACCAGTGGAGGGGGAAGCCCTGGGTCCTGCTAAGACTGAACCCCCAGTGAACTAGACTATGGGGGGAGGGCGGCAATAGGGGGAGGGTTGGGAGGGGAACACCCATAAGGAAGGGGAGGGGGGAGGGGATGTTTGCCTGGAAACCGGGAAAGGGAATAACACTCGAAATGTATATAAGAAATACTCAAGTTAATAAAAAAAAAAAGAAATGTATATAAGAAATACTCAAGTTAATAAAAAAAAAGAAGAGACCAGCATCACTGAGGTGAAATATTCTAGAAAGTGTTTTCTGAGAGCACAAAGAAGCTGTGTTCCAGAGATAGCCAAGGTTGTACCCCATGCTGCAGATGTACTTGGTAAGAATCACCCAGATGGTACTGGTTTTGAAGGCATGAAGGCTTGGCATTCTGAGAGGCCATGAAAGGCCATTGGTGAAAGTACAGCCTCAGTTGTAGTGGACAGCCCAGGACTGAAGGGGCCATGCAAAGGTGTTGAGGTTTGGCACCATGAGGAGAGACTATGAGAAGCTATAAGTGAAGCCTAGTTGCAGCAAAAGACTCCAGCATATTGGAGATGCTAGTACTATGGGATGATCACCAAGAATAGCACCGGCAGTGAGGTGGATCAACCTGAGGTTAAAGTGCTACAGATGTGGAGCTGGAGAAGTGTTTCCAGCCCTTTGGAGGAGCTGAGAAGATCATATGTGCATCCCAGACATTGAAACAAGAAGATGTAACATTGAAATTGCCTTGGAGAACCCAAGATGGTTGTGATGCCAGAGCTGTGTGTTATCTGCTGAGGGAAGCTGCTAACAGAGAGTGAAACTAGTCCAGGAAAAATAGCTTTGTTGAAATCAACAAAGATAAAAAGGAAGTTGGAGATCTGAACATTACTATAATATCAGACATGGATATGCAGAGTTTGGAGTTTGGCCAGCTTGTTTCCTGTCTTGCTTTGGGGATTACACTTAAATGGTTGGATAAATCTCAGAAGAGACCTTGAAGTTTGAACTTTTAACATTGTTGAGATTGCTATAGACTATGGGAACTTTGGAAGTTGGACTAAATGTACGTTTTATTATGCTATGGTTAGATATGGTCTCCATAGGCTCATGTGTTTGAACAAGCCTATGGGGGCCAGGGAGTGGAATGTTATGGTTTGTATATGTTTAGCCCAGGGAGTTACACTGTTGGGTATGGCTGTCTCATCCAATTGTTCCATCCTGCAGGACAGTCAATGAGGGTGCAGAGGGTACCTGGAAGAGAATGGAGAACAAGAGAAGTGAAGAAGGATGCCAAGACAAGAGGCAACAATTTTATTTTTTTCCCAAGGCTGAATTTATACCATAACAGGGGTAACAGAGAGAAAGGGAGGAAGTGGGAAACATTTACACAGGCCAAAGACACAGCTCTCTTGTGGTAGGCTGATGTCAACAGGATGTTGGTTTTTCAGAAAGGTCACGGGTTTGTCATATCATAAGTCAGCAGGATATTGGTTTCTCAGAAAGGTCACAGATTTGTCTTATCACTGGGCATCCTGACCACCTGATTTGTATTAGTCTTCTGTAGTTGACTAGGGATTTTCCATGAACCCAGTCATACTTAACTCTATAATATTAACATCAATAATGGAGGATTTTAAGGACATCGCTCCCAACATCTCCCCCTTCCTCATAATCAAATGAAAAAGTGAGCAATGGCCATGCTGTCCTGGAATGAGCCCCTCAGGAACTGTGTCTGTCTTAGGTTGGAGCGATATTTGTCACATGGCCAAGAGAATCTTATGGCCAGGGTCTGTCATGGGATAAGGCAGCAGCTAATGGCAGCCTTCCTGTCTTAGGCCCTTTATTCGTGAATACATCATTCTCTTACCCGTCATTAACTGTCCAGCTCAGCACACAGCAGGGATGATTCATTAATGTTTCGACAAAGGCATCAGGACAGCAGGCAGAAAAGAATGCTGGCCTCATTTGGCTTAAGGACAAAAATGTCCTTGCCTGGGCTGGGAGGAGATGTGTAGGTGAGTTTGGCCCTCACCAAAGGCATCCTCCATAGATAACCTATGATAATATACCTGAATAGGTTTTGCTGCCATATTATCTACCTGTTGTTTGACAAAGCTGGTTAAATGATTAAATGCCCAAGGGCCAAAAGATATACGCAAAAGAAGGCCTACTAGTAGGCCCAACAGGGAGGGAAGCAGGGTGGACAACCAAGGGGAGGTGGAGAACCAATTTGGTACCAGCTTTCAGCTTTTTCTCTTTCTTGTTTTCTCTTTTCTAAGCCTTTTTCATGTCCTCTTTAACTATTCCTGTCTTATCGGCATAGAAGCAGCATTCTTCTTTGAGTGCTGCACAGAGTCCTCCCTGTTGTAAAAAGAGCAGATTCTGTGAGGGATGAGAGGGAGTCAGAAAGGTCATCGACCCCCTGTTGGAGCCTCTGGACATCAGCATTGATGGTGGCACTAAGTTCTTGATACCTGGAGTTAGATAAGATCAGGGAAGAAATGCCTGTTCCTGTACCCCCCACCCCCAAACCGAAGAGTGCAGAGATTATGAGCACTGAGATGGGTTCTCTGTGCTGTCTCATCAGCACAGCGGGTGGGGACTCAAATGACTGGTACCACAAGTGGAAAAATTCTTCAGAATGATAATATACAAGATGGAGAACCAATTGAACCAATATACAATCAGAACTATCAGTGAAAAAAGCCTCAGTAGTCAAACAGGGGGTAAGGCCATTAAGGCAAATCCACCAAGTATCATTTTGAGGTAATAAATTTTGAAAATATTTATCAGGGGTTATGG
Source organism: Rattus norvegicus (assembly GCF_021556685.1). Classification (NCBI taxonomy): domain Eukaryota; kingdom Metazoa; phylum Chordata; class Mammalia; order Rodentia; family Muridae; genus Rattus; species Rattus norvegicus. The sequence continues at coordinate 18,660,592 of NC_141536.1, read as the reverse complement.
TTTTGATTACAAAGGTGGGAATACATAGTGGGGAGATGAGATCCCCCCAACACAAAGCCCCAGCCCTGACACCATGGACAGGGACAAACCATTCCATTTCCCTGTTTGCCATCTGTAATGACAGGAATCATTTATGGTCATAAAGACTTCAACCACAGCTATTCCTTCATAAAAAGGGGGTTGGGAATGATAGTAAAACCAAAAATCTTCAACTAATTTAGGATCTGTAAGGTTTAAGGTCAAAAGGTTTGATTGATCAAGGTATTGGGAGGGTTAATTTTCAGGGGGCTAAGGGTATCCAAGGGAAATAAACAGGTTGGGCTGGAATCATTGTATACAATGGAGGTTATTGTGGGCTCTGGAAAGTTTTTTGAGCGGCAGAAGGAACTAAGACTGGATTAGGGCCCAAGGGGACTGGGGAGGAGGAATATACAGGTTCTTTTAACAATTTTATGGTAAATATAATCCCTGTACTGGCACCTGATTGAAACATTATAAGGCCCCAAGTATATCCACGTGTCCAATCCTGGTTTCAACCCACGGAGGTCAATTTAATATTTAGAGGGATGCACCATCCCCTTGTTTTATAATTAGAACCTTCACAACGGGAATCTGGGACATGCATATTAGTAGGACAGGAGGTATCATAAGTCAAACAATGCAGTGTATTAGGTGATAAAATTCTTAATAACAGGGGAAAGGGCCCAGGCAAGAAAGCTAGGGGTGGCCCAGTGAGAGCTGGTGGAATAACCAGATCAGGTGACAACTAGCATTCAGTCACAGAGCTAAATGAGGAAGCTTTCTTCGGACAAAAAAGCCAACGCAAAAACGAGCACAAACTTTGTGCCTGTGAAACAGAAAGGCGAACAGAGGGGCAGCTGGAGTCTGTTACTGACTGTCTCTCTCGACTTAGATTCTTCCTTAAGGAGTACCTCCATTCAGTGTGTCAGCTCAGTAGCTCTGCCTTTCAAGAGACCCAGCCTCTGAAGGACGCGAGGCTTCCAGTAAGAACTAATAACAAAAGGATGGAGATATGGCTAGGACCTGGGTGCTAGATGCCAAATGGCTGACAAAAGAATTGTATGGCTCATCCGCTTTATGGGGGAAGTTTCTTCCAGGCAGTCAGACACGCCTGGCAACCTTGAGTAAAGAGACCAGGAGAAAATAGCATCTGAGTATTGAAGGGAGGCTTGCCGGGGCTGGGGTTGTGGTCCGATTGAAGCCTCAGGTATCAGAGAGTAAGCTATATAGTCAGAGATAACTGGTTCACCTGGGGCTATAAGGACTCTTTCTGCTGTCATTCCTGAGGCAGGAGTCACAGTTGAGCTGGGCTTCCTGCCTCTTACATCCAATAAAGAGATTACTAACACCAGAGTACTGACTTTAATAGAACTACAACCCTCCCCACGCCTCTGAATTCTAAGACTCCAGTAACAGTCCTTCACCAAGCTGTCTCACTGGGTTAAAGGGCCATGGAAGGAAAAACATTGATCCTGACCTTGGCCACAGCCCTCAGCTAGAGTAAGCTAAAGAGCCCCTGCCAAGACTTTCTCCTGATATCATCTTAGGGTAAACCCAGCAAAAGCCTGTTCTGAATTTTGTCTGGCAAAACAAAGTTCCTCTCAGTCTGCTGCAGACTCTTTCTGAAACTATTTTAGGGGCTCCTCTGCCCCCTAACCTGGGGCATTGTGACCACAGGGGCAGGAACTGGCTGCTGTGGGGATAGTCCTAAGGATATCATTAATAAGAGACCAGTAACTGAAGACAGTAACTGGAATTTTTAGCGTCAAAAGTCTCATAATAGTCTTTAAAACAATCACTAACTCGGTGCTAACTTTTTGCATCAGTTGTTTCCTCCTGGTGGAATCATGGATAAATATTTCCCACAAAGTCTAAGAATTTCTTTAAATTTCTTTCCTTAACCCTATTCCTCGAATCCTGAGTGACTCCTTGAGTCATGTCACATGGTTGTCTGTTCACAGCATTAAAACCCTAAGACACCAAAGGTAATGACATTCGCTAAAATACCCAAAAGGAGGAGATAGAACCTGTAGAGACCCTCTCTAGTAGATAGGCATGGCACCAGTTGTGTAATAGGGCCTCCTACCCATCTAAAAAAATTTAACCAAGAATTGTTCCTATCTAAAGGAAATGAAGAGACAAAAAAATGGAGCAGAGACTGAAGAAAAGACCATCCAGAGACTGCCCCACCTAGGGATGCATCTCACCTGTAAACACCAAACCCCGACACTATTGCTGATGCCAAGAAGTGATTCCTGACAGGAGCCTGGTATGGCTGCCCCCTGAGAGGTGCTACCAGCACCTGACCAATACAGATACAGATACACTCAGCCAACTATCAGACTGAGACCAGGGACCCCAATGAAAGACGTAGGGCAAGGACTGAAGGAGCTAAAGGGGATTGCAATCCCATAGGAAGAACAACAATATCAACTAACCTGACCACCCAGAGCTCCCAGGGACTAAGCCACCAACCAAACATTACACATGGAGGGACCCATGGCTCCAGCTACATATGTAGGAAAGAATTGCCTTATCTGGCATCAATGGGAGGAGAGGTCCTTGGTTCTGTGGAGGTTTGATACTCCAGCATAAGGGAATTCTAGAGCAGAGAGGCAGGGTGATGGGGTGATGGGGGAAGCACTCTCATAGAGGCAAAGGGGAGAGAAATGGGATGGTGTATTTGTATAGGGGAAACTGGGAAGGGGACAATATTTGGAATGTAAATAAATAAAATAACCAATAAAAAAGAAAGAAATTACAGGTATCTCATGCTAGCAACTTCACTGCACACCAAAAATCTCTGGAGCAAAACATGCAAACACACCCAAAAGGTATAGAGGTTAGGAAATTATAAAACCCTAGTCTGAAATCAACAAAAAGAAACAGAAGGTACATTGCCAAGCTCATATTATGAGAACAGAAACACCCTGATACCAAACCATACAAAGACTCAAAACAGAGGAATATCAAACCAATTTCCCTCATGAACATTGATGCAAAAATACTCAATAAAAGGCTCACAAACTAAATCCAAAAATACATCAAAAAAATAATCACAATGATCAATTAGGCATCATCCCAGAGAAGCAGGAATAAAAGTCTGAAAATTAAATCTGTCAATGAAATCTACAATATACAAAAACATGAAAAAAGAAATGAACAATGAATTCCACCCTGTTTTCTCTGAATTTTATTCTCCAGGCCACAGTTCATTTTAGCCATAAAATATAGTTTATTCATACTATACTACACAGACCCAAATTACCTAAATAAGAAGGAAGACCCAAACAAGGATGCCTGAATCCCTCTTAGGGTGGGGGATAAAATAGTCATGGGAGCAGATGGGGGTAGAAAACTGAATGAGAGAGGGGATGGCAAGGGAAATTGGAGGGACTTCAGGATCAGTTGTGAGCACAGATAGGAGAGATGGCCAAATAGCCATGACAATAAATGGAAATCAGCCTCTGACTGAAGGGGTAGAGACATCTTGAAGGCAGGCCAGAGACCTGGGATAGGAGAGTCTCCCAAGTATCAATGGGGTTGACCTTAGGTGAGACTTAGAGCAGAGGGATATGGAACCTATAGCCAGGCAGAAACCCCAGTAGAACAATAGGGACCAAAACCCACCCACAAAACTTTCAACCCAAAATTTATGCTGTCTACAAGAAATATGGGGACTGAAGATGAAGCAGAGACTAAGGGAACAGACAACCAATAACCAGCCCATCCCATGGCCAAGCACAAGTCCCTGACACAATTAATGATACTGTTATGCTTGCAGACAGGAGCCTAGCATGGCTGTTCTCTGAAAGACTCCACCCACCAGCTGACTCAGATACAGAAACCCACAGCCAAACAGTGGATGGAGCATGGGGACTCTAATGGAAGAATAGGAGGAAGGCTTGCAGACTGAAGGGGATGGAAACTCCACAGGAAGACAAACAAAATCAACTAACCTGGACCTTTGGGGCACTCAGAGTCTGAGCCACTAACCAAAGAACATACATGGACTGAGTCCTACACATATGTAGCAGATATGCAGCTTGGTCTTCATGTAGGTCCTGAACAACTGGAATGGAGGCTCTCCCAAAATCTGTTGCCTACATATGGGACATGTTCTTCTAGTTGGGCTGCTTTGTCTTCCTCTCACTGGGAAAGGATGCACCTAACTTAACAGAAACTAGAAGTTTAGGGTGGGGAATACCCAGGAGGTCCCCATCTGCTCAGAGAAAGAAAGGGGATATAGAGAAAGGATTGTGGGAGGAGGTAACAGGAAGGGGGCAGAGAGCAGGATATACAGTGAATAAATAAAAAGAATTTTTTAAACAAATGATGTTGAATTTTAAGGGGAGTTGCATTGAACCTATAGACTGCTTTTGGGTAGGACAGCCCATTTTACTGTGTTAATCCTACCAATCCATGAGCACAGAAGAACCTTCCATCTTCTGATACCTTCTTCATTTCTTTCTTAAAAGATTTGAAGTTTTTGTCTTACAGGTCTTTCACTTGAGAGGGAGGGACTGAGAGGAGAGGAGAGAAGGGAAGCTGTGATGATGAAACATGCATTAATTAATTAGTTAATTAATTAAAATTACAGATATCAGTTTCAAAAAAAGCTGTGGGATGTTCTTCATAGACTAGACTGGATATGGGTTCTGCATCAAGCAGCTCTGCTTTGGGAGACTATGGAACCTGTGTGGCATGCAGTGTAGCTGGTTTCTTAGGGTTCCTGTTGCTGTCAAGAGACCCATGACCACAGCAACTTTTATTAAGGAACATATTTTGATTTATGTTGGCTTAAAGTTCAGAGATTTGGTCTATTGTTACCATGCTTCGAAGTGTAGAAACATGCAGGCAGGCATGCTTCTGGAGAAGGGCTGTGAGTTCTACACAGCAGGAAATGAACGAACTGGTTTGAGCTTTTAAAACCTCAAAGCTGAATACCTAATAACACACTTCCACCAACAGAGCCACACCTAACAATAGTGCCACTCCTTGTGGACCATGTATTCATGAACATGAGCCTATGGAGTCTATACCTGTTCAAACCACCACATCTGGTAAACATAGGTCACTAAAGCAGACCTTAGGGCTCCGGTCCTACACTTTGTTTCCTGTCTGTCATGATTGTGATGGAGAAATTATATCCTCTTCTTTGAATGCATAAATCACTGCTGACCCTGGTGAGCTTTGCACCCTCTGGACTCAATCAAATACTTAATGACCACTGATCACTTTACTATATCCATTTTTCCATTTCCTAAAATATGTTATTGAAACATTTTCATATCATATTTAGTCTTTTCTGATTGACTTCTTAGTTTAACTGCTTAGGAGTGGCAGATAAAGGGGATGAATACATTCTACAACTCAATAGTTCTGCAGGTAGAATCACTGAATCTCTTGCTTTAAACACTAGATGTATGTACAAGAACATTGGCCACATTGTTCATCATGACAAAATCCTGAAAGAAAAAAACTATAGGTCTGTAAAAGTGGAACAAATGAGCATTAGTTATTCAAAACATAGAAGACTATGAAATCAGGACTAGGATGTAACTCAGTGACAGAGTTACTCAGTAATAGCAATTGAGTTCTGTGCCCTAGTTCAGTCACCATTACTACCCCAAACAAATTAATGTCCTTTTGACAATGATGGTATGGTGATTGTGATGGTAATGATGGTGGTGGTGGTGGTGGAGATGGTGGTGGAGGTGGTGGTGGTGGTGCCGGTGGTGGTGGTGCCGGTGGTGGTGGTGCCGGTGGTGGTGGTGCCGGTGGTGGTGGTGGTAGACTTCAACACCCCACTTTCTTCAAGTGACAGGATACCCAGACAAAAACTAAACAGAGAAATAATTAGACTAATAGACATCATGAACCAAATGAACTTAACAAACATTTATAGAATATTCCACCCAAACCCAAAAGAATATTCCTTCTTCTCAATACCTCATGGATCCTTCTGCAAAATTGACCATATAGCTGGTCACAAAGCAACCCTCAACAGATACAAGAAAATTGAAATAATACCTTGTATCTTATCAAACCACCATGGATTAAAGCTGAATTTCAACAACAATAGAAACAATGGTAAGCCAACACACTCGCGAAAATAAACGTATTTGTAAGGATATCAATGAATGGTCTTTCATTCTGAAGTTTTTAAATTTATTCTTTGAGAATTTCACACATGTATACAGTAAAATAACCAAAGAAGATACACAATTGAACAGAGGACCCTGGAATTGTGTGTGTGTGTGTGTGTGTGTGTGTGTGTGTGTGTGGCAATTGTGCAGCTCAGTCTCCATGTGAGTCCCCCAACAACAGGAGCATGGTTGACCCTAAAGCTTTTACCTGACTATGGTATCCCTTTTCCAACAGGTCTGACTTGTCTGGCCTCAGTGGGGAAGGATGCACTGAACCATGCAGAAACTTTATGTGCTAGGGTAGGAATATACCAAGGGGACACCTCCCCCTAGAGGAGAAGGGGATGGGTAAGAGGAAAAGGGACACTGTGAGGGAGTACAAGGAGAAAATTTGACATATAAGTCAATAAATCATTCACATATAACTTTTTTCCTATCTAACTCCTCCAAGATACCCCCAAAACAAATGCCTCCCACCTTCTTGTCCTGTTATATTTTAAGGAACTGATAAATCCAATTAGTGCTGTCCACATATGCATGGATGTGGGACCATTCACTGCACCTTGATAAATTTACCAGTGGTCAGTGTCCCAAAGGATCCTTACTTCCTAGCAGCCAGCAGCTTTCATTAGCTCCTCATCTAGGGAATGACCTTGGTAGCCCCTCCCCTATTCCTTGCTAGAATTTTGATCATATGCATGGTCTAATTCAGGTAGCTGCAGCTTCTGTGCATTCATGAGAGTATCGGCTCTGTCATGTATGGAAGACAGGATTTCATAGCACTCCTCCTGATCCTCGGGCCCTTGAAATATTTCAATAATTGAAGACACTTGCAATATAAACAATGGAAATGGATTCCTATATTACATAAAGAGTACAATAAAATCTAGAATACAATATATAACATCAAACATCAAACAGGAAAGCAGAGGAAAGTTATGATCATAGATTTCACATATCCACAAACTTTGTTAATTAATAATGGAAATTATGAGTGCTCTAATGGTCCATCAAATACTTGAAAGATGGCAGCTTTTTGTTACATAGGAATACAGGAATCAGGCTTAACTATCTCCTCAAGCAATAAGTGATTCACTCTTCTTTAGAGTCTGCTCAGGAAATAAAAAATATCTTCTCACCTGAAACAACTTTGCCTCTGCCCATTTCTTTACTAGTAGTACAAGAAATATGGATGGCTAGCAAGCCACAAATAATGAATACATACCTTAACTCATTAAAGAACAGGACTAGAGTAAGACAAGCAGGCAGTAATTTGCTATTCATCATTTTTTTGTGGAAAAAAGTAATTTACTACGTCATTTACCATGAATCACCTAAAAGATAACACAATAAGAATTCTCAGTCACTCAGCACAGTTTTCAAATAGTTCAAATTTCAAAAATTTATTTTAGAGGAGTTTCACATGTCTGAAAATTTACATGATGTTCTTATAACCTTTTGGACCACATGATGTTTCCCCCCTTCTGATAGTTCAATGAAAATTGTTCCCATAGGTTCATATATTTGAAGGCTTAGTCACGAGTTGGTGGAACTATTGGGGGAGGATTAGGAAGTGTGGCCTTGTCAGATCCATTGTGTCACTGGAAGTTGTAACTTAAATTTTTGCAAGGTCTACTTTTAATGATGGCTCTTTGCTTTAGCCTCCCTTTTTTGCCCACCACCCACTAGATGTATTGGAAAAGAAAAAATACAGGGGGAAGTTGGCCTCTTTAGAAATGGTTCTTTGGAGCAACTCCCATCTGTGCTGTCTGAAAATTGGCAATTCAGTACCAAGGTTAACAGCAGCATCTTTTTTTTTTCATCTTTATTAACTTGGGTATTTCTTATTTACATCTCGGCTATTCCCTTTCCCGGTTTCTGGGCCAACATCCCCCTAACAACTCCCCCTCCCCTTCTCTTTGGGTGTTCCCCTCCCCATCCTCCCCCCAATACTGCCCTCCCCCCAACAATCACGTTCACTGGGGGTTCAGTCTTAGCAGGACCAAGGGCTTCCCCCTCCACCAGTGCTCTTACTAGGCCATTCATTGCTACCTATGAGGTTGGAGCCCAGGGTCAGTCCATGTATAGTCTTTGGGTAGTGGCTTAGTCCCTGGAAGGTCTAACAGCAGCATCTTGATCCACTTGCAAATGCTCCATCAATACAACAGCAGTCCAGTTTAGTAAAATAAGGATAGCAAACACAATTCAGTGACACTACCTAACAGAGACAGTCAGGCCTCAGCCTTGACACAAGTCACTAGGAGGAATGAGTGCTGACAGGAACATCAGGAAAAGTTCTCAGCTGTTCCTGTTTAAGCAAAGTGAAGATCAATGGAGATGCAAGACCAATGGGCATTTAGCTGTGTAGGCAAAGCAAGCTACCAGACTCCATAACTATCAATCAAGTTCTAGTTATACTCCTTCCAAACATCACATGTCCCCATGGGTCTTGCCTCAGTCCATGTGTCTGTCTCAGCTGACATCACTCTGCCAATCAGACTGAGTCTGCAGAGGCAGCAAGAAACTGCAGAATACCACCAGAAGATTTTTAGTACACTTCTTTCTACGGAATCCTGACAAATGCTCAACTATACAATGCAAGGCGGACAAATATATGCATGTTGTTGGCGAAGAATCCTTCATCACATGTCCTTTCACGTGCCTGCTTTAACAGAACATCCTTTTTCCTGAGTCTGTTTCAGAGAAACCTTCCTTCATGAGTCTGTCTTAGTCTTTCATCTGTGTCCACTTCAGCTAAATGTTCCTTCACATGTTTGCCCCAGCAAAACCATCCAACACAACTGACTTTCCAAAGAACCCTTAAGTTTTCACTTCAGGAAGTGGGCTCTAAAGTTTCAAAAGCCCATGCCAGTTCCTCTCTCTCTCTCTCTCTCTCTCTCTCTCTCTCTCTCTCTCTCTCTCTCTCTCTCTCTCTCTCTGTTGTTCAGGATATAAATCTCTCAGCAACTGCTCCAATGCCATACCTCTCTGCTACATGCCATTATGACCATGAGCTAACTTTAAAACTGTAAATAAGCCCCAAGTTAAATGCCTCTTTTATAAGAGTTGTCTAGGTTGTAGTGTCTCTTCATAGCAGTATAGCAGTAGAACAGTACTAGAACACCAATATTAACAGCTTGTATTGGTATAGTACATCAGTTCCATTTGAATTAATATTAGTTTATAATGATTTATTAAATTTTTCTTAGTGTTCAGTATTATATTCTGCAGAGTTTTTGTGTTTTCTGTTTTTGTTTTGCTTTGCCTTCTGTCCATTTAGATTTAAAATTACATAGCAATATTTATCCACAGTTACAGCATCATATAAAATGTAATTTCTTTTCTATAGTCCATTTTGCGCAACCAATTCATCACTCACTCCCTCTATACTAAATATACATGTATACTAATCATGCATTCAAAGCTACTGATCATTGTTGTTAGCTTTATTATTTTAAAATTTCTTGGTTATCATACAAAAAAAATCACAACTTTTTCAGACTGTCTTCTATAATCTATTTTGCAGACAAAGTTAACAGGTGCTAGAGTTTATTTGGAGGTTACCGTTTCAGATGTGCAAACTCCACAACCTTCATTATGGGGAGCATGAAAGCAGGCAGGTATAGCACTGGAGAGGCAGCTGAGAGCTTTTAAACCTGATTCACCAGGAAGAGATAAACAGAGCAACCCTGGTAATGGTCTAGGCTTTTGAAACTACAATGCCTGGCCCGCCCCCATGACAGACTTCCTTCAACAAGACCACACCACCTAATCCTTCCTAAACAATTTCACCAACTAGAGACAAAGTATCCAAATATATGAACCTATAGAAGCCATTTTCATTCAAACCACCAGACACTGAAAGCAAAGATATGAAAGCAGAATATGAAAATATAGAGTAATTTTTTCTCAAAATACAAAAGAGGAAAAAGCCAGAAGAACAAATATAGTCATTGCTTTTATAAAAACAAAAGTCTAGACCAGGTAAATTTGAACAACCTATGCAGAACTGTTAAAACTGTTTAGGCAAATATTGAAATTAATCAAAAAATGGGTTACCTTCAAAAGACAATATGATTCAACTGAGGAGAGAACAAAGAAAAATCCGCAAGCAATACTGCCATTTTTCTACTACCAAAGTCTAGAGATTAATGAGTATTTTGTTAAATATTATCACTAAAATTTTATAGGTTTATGAATGCAAATACATCATACAGCACATATATCTAAATTATGTGTAGCTTATATCACTTCCCTGTTTAATATCATTTCTAAAGCTGGGTAATGACTAAATAAAATGTCCAAGAAGTGTATAAAATATTGCTTGTCTTAAAAGTAATAATTAGCAGAATTTTTAACACACTTGCACACAAGCCAACACTCACAGTAGCTTTAGTTCTGCTAAGTGCTAGCTGAGCTGCCTTTAACTAGTTGTTAAAATCTCCTGTTCTACTTTAGTAACATATCTTACCGTCAACGTCTATCAACTGAATTAAGTCCCTCTGCTCTCAGGGACCACAGGCAAAAATCAATTCACAGGATGTGACTTTTTTTAGTTGAGCAAGGAATTTTCTTTCTTTGTTCCATAATAAAATATATTTGGATTAAACTTCTGTGCAGATGTGCTTGAACTCAATCCAAGGGTTTGAGACTTCCTGATATCTACCTAGCCATTCTTCATCACCCACTCAGAAAAGCAGAGCCTTCTCCTTAGGATACAAAAACTATGCATAAACCATTGCTCTCCCTGGAGACTCATGTCACAGTGCAGTCAGTAGGTGCCTCAGCTTATTCCCTCTTCCCAGAACCGTCATGCTCCACATAGGCCTTGCCCTTATCCTTGTTTTTATCTTTTACAGAATATGGTTTCATTTTAGTTCATGACCAGGACAAAGCACTTGTCAAAAAACATAATGTAACTGGTTGCTACCACACTAATACAAATAATAAAAATGTTAAGAAAATTGATAAGATTACAAATAAAATGGATAAGATACAAATAAAATGGGTACCAAATTGTGGTTAAGCAGGAAAAATACGTGTTTTCATATCTGTCACATCGCAGTGATTATAAATACTATGTATTACCTCCAGAGGCTGAAATAAAGAACTTCATACTAAGACACAGTGGGAATTTGAATAAGTTACTATAGTTATTTTTTATTTGGATAGTATGGAGTATTTACATATATGAAAACATCACATCGTGCCCTGTAAATGTCTGCCACAATTGAATGTTAACTACAAAAAAGTGAAAAATGAAAGGGGCAGAAAAGGTAGTGCAGAAAGTAAGAGCACTAATTGCTCTCCAAAGGGACAAAGGGTTTGATTTCTAGCACCCATATGGTAGCTCACAACTATCTGTAAACCCCACTTCTGAATTTTGCAGGCACTTGGCACACACATGCTGCACAGATGTACATGTGGACCAAATACCAATACGCATTAAATAAATAAATATTAATAGAGATACTGCCAAAAATTATGCTGCATTATAAAATGAATCATAAATAAATTACAAATCTAAAGAAGAGATAGTTTTGTCATGTAATGACATGTAGTGACATGGTATCTAAGCTGGACAGCTTCAGCAAAGCAGAGAGTTCACAGAAGTAATAAGGAATGGTATTTTTTCTAAAAGAATATTTGATATGAAAGCTAGGAATCTAGCTAATAAAAAACTTTGTAATAATTATACAAACAAAATATTTCAAGCCAAAGAAAAATATGTAATTTGTGAGAAACATTCCCAAAATATTGAATGTAAGAAAGATGTTTAATAGAGATGACAAGTATGCCAGGAGAAGTCAATGAAGGAAAGAGAGCCTCATGAAAACTTCCTGATAGAGATCAAAGAATAAATGGGAGAAGAGGAGAAGGAAGTAGGGATTTAAACAAGAAAGACCATGCCAATTACTGTAAACACAGTTTTCTGCTGAAGATATTTCTCAGAGCTCCTTTAATATCCCTATTCCTAAGACTATAGATAAAGGGATTCAGCATGGGTATGACCAAGCTATATATCACAGACAAAATGACATCCTTGTCATTAGTGTTATTAGATGAGGGGACAAAATATAGCCCAATAATGGCTCCATAGTACAGAGAGACAACAGAGAGGTGAGAACCACATGTGGACAAGGCTTTGCAGATTCCCTTGATAGAAGGAGTTCTCAGGACAGTGACTCCAATTCGGCCGTAAGAGACCAGAATGCATATGAATGGCACGGTAATGATCACTGTACCTAAAGGAAGGATGACAAGCTCATTGATGGTGGTGTCAGAGATGGACAGCTCTAGCAAGGCAGAGATTTCACAGAAGTAGTGGGGGATGGTATTGTTTCTAAAATGGGATAGTCGAGCAAAGAGAAGGGTGTGCACAAGGGTGTTAGCGGATGATAGGGCCCAGGATACAACTACTAGAAGGACACAGAGGTTCTGACTCATGATGGTGATATAGTGCAGAGGGTGGCAGATGGCCACATACCTATCATAGGCCATGGATGTCAGAAGAAAGCTGTCGATATCAGCAAAAATTGAAAAGAAATATACCTGGGAAACACATCCAACATATGAGATGGATTGACTGTGTGTTAGCATATTCATGAGCATCTTTGGAGCTGTGACTGATGAGAAAGACATGTCTGTGAAGGCCAAGTGACTGAGGAAGAAGTACATGGGGGTGTGGAGGTGAGAGTCCAGCCTGATGAGGAGGATGATGAGCAGGTTCCCCAGCACTGTGGTCAGGTACATGGCCAGGAAGAGGGCAGAGTACATGCCTTGTTCTTCTGGCTTGATGGGGAGCCCCAGGAGGATGAACTCAGACATAGTGCTATCATTATCCATCCTCATGCATTTTCTCTTCTGCTGTGGTGAAAGAAGAAATGGGAAAAAAGAGAAGTGATTCTACTATTACATTGTGGGAACATTTTATGAATCACCAGTACTGATTGTTTTAACCACAATATGAAGATTGTTGTGACATTAATGGGCTGTGATGTTTTGGAAAGAGATACGATTTGCCCATCTTGAAATCAACTAATATCTTTTAGAGGGAACCAATAAACCATCAGAGCAATTATCAAATCATGCCCAGTTCCAGGTCAAGGAGCATGAATTTCACCAAGACAATTTTTTTTCACCAAGACAATTTTAGATTAAGAATTTGGTATGTAAAGTGGTACCAGTAAGTACAAAAATCAGACTGCAGTGGTCGTTGATTACTTTTAAACTTTCTTGAATACACTTGCCTAATGCTTTCTTTCTATGAATTGAATCCAGATGGTTGAACCCAGGGAGTTTTTAGTATCTGTGATAAAGAAGATCTAGAGAAGTAGTGGAAGCAGCATATGCAGATGGTCAAAGCTTTAAGTGCATGAGTCTTGCATCTTGCAAGTAGTTATTAGTTCTTCCCATAATAACACTGTTTATCAATCAATGTTCTCATTCTTCCATCACCATTCCTATGCTGGATAAAATGACCCTGAGTCCATATGAACATCTTCAGCTCAAACATAGTCATCTCCTGCAGGTCTGTAGAATACCTGGAAATACTTGACTTTCTAGCCACTCAGCTCAGCCAAGAAAATTCTTTGTGTTTTTCTAGCAAAAGCAAATGTTGCCTGCTTTATTCATAATCTGGGTTTTTTTTATTTTTTTTATTAACTTGAGTATTTCTTATATACATTTCGAGTATTATTCCCTTTCCCGGTATCCGGGCAAACATCCCCCTCCCCCCTCCCCTTCCTTATGGGTGTTCCCCTCCCGACCCTCCCCCCATTGCCGCCCTCCCCCCACAGTCTAGTTCACTGGGGGTTCAGTCTTAGCAGGACCCAGGGCTTCCCCTTCCACTGGTGCTCTTACTAGGATATTCATTGCTACCTATGAGGTCAGAGTCCAGGGTCAGTCCATGTATAGTCTTTAGGTAGTGGCTTAGTCCCTGGAAGCTCTGGTTGCTTGGCATTGTTGTACATATGGGGTCTTGAGCCCCTTCAAGATCTTCCAGTTCTTTAAGTTAAAAATGGTTACTTTCATGCATTTCCTGCATATTTACTCTGTCCCTAAACTAGAATTCCACTCTTTCTCATTTAATCACCCCATTTGTGTGAACAATCACTAAATAATAGGAAAAGGAACATGATAAAATTAGAGTTGTTATCCTAGCAGCTGAGAGAGTTCCTTGTTATATTCTGTGTGAAGACTTGGTTAGTGGTCAGTACATCCCTTGATTAGAAGCTATCTATTTGCCTCGTCACTCTTTCCAGGTTTTTAAGACCATCTTTAAAGTACCTATACATAATCCATCTCACTCTGAATATAAAAAAAATCAGTTAATGTGATATTGCCTGAATTTAACTATAACTAATTTTTTACTCATATATCTGTAGTAATGATTACTTTATCACAAAGAAAATGTTAATTATTTGTGTGTGGGTAGATTGTTTCTAATACTTTGCTATTTTGAGGAACATTGCAATAAGCAATATTTTATGTTATTTTATATACTATATATAATATATTGAGGAAATTAGTTTATAGAAACAGACATCCATGGTTTTCAGAAAATGTCAAGTTGCAAGAGGCCAAAGTGATGAAGAAGCTGATATACATTCTATAAAGAGTCTTTAGTGGAAGAACATACATAGGAAGATTGTAAAAACGTGTCTCTAGGCAAGTATTTGGTAGGACAGGGCTAGGGGCTTTGAGAAACAAGGAAAACCCAAGGTAATTGCTAATCACAGAAAGTTAAGCCTGGCAAATATGTAAGAAGCAGGCAGATATGTTTAATTTGCTAGAATAAAAAGGTTTTATCTGTTCAGTAATATAAACATGCAAGAGAATGAAGTATCACAAAATACGAAATGGCTTGCTGACTGGCAGGTAGAAAACAGACTTGAGAAGCCAATAATACTAACTGTAATATGAACATCGGTGCCTATTTTAATCAGCAGAATTCACAGAGATGTGGAAAGAGGTGAAGAAAACACACAAAAGATGTGTGTTAAAGTTAAATATGAACAAAAAATGTATAAGTTTAAGAAAAATATTTCTATGGAGAGGATTTTTGGGAGGAGGTGCCCTTTTATATCAAAGTTTGGGCAGGTTCGAGTGCAAGGCAAATTACTATATAGGGGACTGTTTGCTAATTGATGACGTAAGTGTTAAAATTTGAAATGCATTATGAACACAGAGAACGACAATAAGAAAGAGACAGAGACAGAAAGAAACAGAAACAGGGAGAGGGACAGAGAGACCCAAACACATGCTGTGATGCTGATAAATATATACTCTATGGCTTATCTGACAAGCTAGCTTAGATGATGTACACAGATACCTTTAGATAAAAATTACAGGAAAATTCTTCTGCTTTTTCTTGAGAAGTAACACAATAGGGGAAGAGCTAGAACATCTGAAGCAATCATACATCCACTGCAACAGAAGAGGAATCAGTTAAGAATCAGATACTGTAGACATATAAACTTATACTTTGTCCACATCTTCAGGTAGTCCATGTGAGCTCTAATTATGAAAATCATGTAGGGAATCTTCAGTGTAATCTCTGTCCCCAGATCCAAATTAGAAGCATACAGGATAAAATTGTTTTGTTATTATTGACTCCCTTAGGAAAAGAACATTTTGAAGCAAGTATAAAAGTCCCTTCATGCTTCAGAAATACAGGTAGCAACCATAAAACGATTTCCCATTATTTTGTCCTGTTTAAAACATGATGTCTGTTATTAATTGATATTTAATATCATAATACACTACTATACAGACATAAAACAGTAGAAAACAGATCCTAATATAATTTGGGGGATAATGATTATAAATGGGCTTTTTATCAAGGCTAAAAATGGTCAATCTTTATAATAAGAGGGGAAAATGTGGAAATATATAACGAGTTCTTTCTTTGCACATCAAATAATTGGAAATTACTCTTGAATATGGTTACTGAATACATTAGTTGGAAATCTTAGACACTTCTATAAAGAAATAGTCTAGTATTAGTTAAAACTAAAAATATATATTTCCAACAGCTGGGCATTGTGGTATTAAATTTACACCCAATGATATTTGCACATGTACAAGTGGACGCTGATTAAAATTTGTAACACCCTTGTTCATAAGAGCAGAAAAAAGTTGACAACAAATAAAATTGATATTTTTAATAAGGAATAATCTAGATCAATTATATGGTAATAAAAGCAGTTAAAAAGAAAGCTAGAGTTCCCTGAACCCAAATCCCATGGGGAAGAGAGCTGAACACCCAGGAGTGCAGACATCCTGAGACCGCAGGACAGATTGCCATTTCTGCACACCTCTGCCCACATCCTCGGTCCAAGGTGAAACAGCAAAGTGCCCCTGGACACAGGAATATAGGAACAGACAGCCGCCAGTATCCACAGTTCTGGTCTGCACCCAAGACTGAACAAAACCAGCCAAACAGCTCCCTGGACCCAAATCCCGTGGAGAGAGAGCTGGACCCTCAGAAGTGTGGACACTCCTGAGAAGTCAGAGGAGACTACCTTCTGCCCACAGTCCGGACTAAGAGGGAATTGCACAGTGCCAACTGTGCCCACTGGGAGCAAGGACCTACACGACCAATCAGGGGCAGGACCTTTGATTTCTGCCCATGCCTAGAGCTGGAGGAGAGTCTCCAGAGGCAAAGAAACACCTGAAATCAGAGCACCTGTTCTCAGGAAAGGCTGAAAGAAAACAGGAAAAGAGTTCTACAGAGACCTACAGCAGGGTCAAGTCACTCTCAGAAACATCAAGACAAGCAAACACCAGAGAAAACCCAATGGCTAGAGCCAAATACAGGAACCTAACCAAGAGAAACACTATTTGGCATCATCAGAGCCCAGTTCTCCCACCAAAGAAAATACTGGATATCCAAACACATCAGAGAAGCAAGATTTAAATTTAAAATCACATTTTTTCATAAAGATTGAGGACTTTAAGAAAGACATAAAGAAATCCCTTAGAGAAATGCAGGAAACACAAGTAAACAAGTAGAAGCCCTTAGAGAGGAAACACAAAAATCCCTGGCAGAATTACAGGAAAACACAAGCAAACAGGTGAATGAATTGAAAATGGAAATAGAAACAATAAAGAAAGCACAAAGGGAGACAACCTTAGATATAGAAAACCTAAGGAAAAGACAAGGAGCCATAGATACAAGCATCACCAAGAGAATACAAGAGATAGAAGAGAGAATCTCAGGGGCAGAAGATTCCATAGAAAACATTGGCACAACTGTCAAAGATAATGTAAAACGCAAAAAACTCCTATCCCAAAACATACAGGAAATTCAGAACACAATGAGAAGAACAAACCAAAGGATAATAGGTATAGAAGAAATAAAAGAAAGTGAAGACTCCCAAATTAAAGGGCCAGTAAATATATTCAACAAAATTATAGAAGAAAACTTCCCTAACCTAAAGAAAGAGATGCCCATAAACATACAAGAAGCCTACAGAACTCCAAATAGATTGACCCAGAAGAGAAATTCCTCCCGTCACATATTATTTAAAACACCAAATGCCCAAAACAAAGAAAGAATATTAAAAGAAGGGGAAAAGGTCATGTGACATATAAAGGCAGAACTATCAGAATTACACCAGACTTCTCATCAGAAACTTTGAAAGCTAGAAGATCCTAGACAGATGTCATACAGACCTTAAGAGAACACATATGTCTGTCCAAATTACTGTACCCAGGAAAACTCTCAATTAACATAGATGGAGTAACCAAGATATTCCATGACAAAACCAAATTTACACAATAACTTTCTATAAATCCAGCCCTACAAAGGACAATAGATGGTAAAGCCCAACATAAGGAGAGAAACTACAATTACAGAAAGCAAGAATATAATTTCCTTGCAATGAAATCAAAAGAGAGATACACAAACATAATTTCAACTCAACAAAAATAACAGGAAGCAACAATCACTATTCCTTAATATCTCTCAACATCAACAGACTCAATTCCCCAATTTAAAAAATATATAGACTAACAGACTGGATATGTAAAGAGGACCCAGCATTTTGCAACATGCAGGACACATACCTCAAACACAAAGACAGACACTAACTCAGAGTAAATGGCTAGCAATTAACTTTCCAAGCAAATGGCCCAAACAACAAGCTGGAGTTGCCATTCTAATATCAAAGGAAATTGACTTTCAACCAAAAGTCATTAAAAAAGGTAAAGAAGGACACTTCATATTCATCAAGGAAAAAATCCACCAAGATGAACTCTCAATCCTAAATATCTATGCTCCAAATGCAAAGGAACCCACATTCATAAAAGAAACCTTACAAAAGCTCAAAGCACACATTGCACCTCACACAATAATAATAGGATATTTCAACACCCCACTCTCATCAATGGATAGATCATGGAAACAGAAATTGAACAAAGACATAAAGAAACTAACAGAAGTTATGAAACAAATGGATTTAACAGATATTTATAGATTATTCCATCCTAAATCAAAGTATATACCTTCTTCTCAGCACCTCATGGTGTCTTCTCCAAAATTGACCATATAATCAGTCACAAAACAGACATTAACAGATATAGGAAGATAGAAATAATCCTATGCATCCTATCAGATCACCATGCACTAAGACTTGTCTTCAATAACAATAATGACAGAAAGCCCACATATACATGGAAGTTGAACAATGCTCTACTCAATGACAACTTGGCCAAGGGAGAAATAAAAGAAATTAAAGACTTCTTAGAATTTAATGAAAATGAAGATACAACATTCCCAAACTTATAGGACACAATGAAAGTGGTGCTAAGAGGAAAACTCATGCCTCTGAGTGCCTGCAAAAAGAAACAGAAGAGAGCATATGTCAGCACCTTGACAGCACACCTAAAAGCTCTAGAACAAAAAGAAGCAAATACACCCAGGAGGAGTAGAAGGCAGGAAATAATCAAACTCAGGGTTGAAATCAACCAAGTAGAAATGAAAAGGACTGTACAACGAATCAACAGAAACAGGATGTGGTTCTTTAAGAAAATCAAAAAGATAAGTAAACCCTTAGCCAGACTAACCAGAGGTCACAGAGAGTGTATCCAAATTAACAAAAATGAGAAATGAAAGGGATACATAACAACAGAATCTGAAGAAATCAAAAAATCATCAGATCCTACTACAAAAGCCTATATTCAACAAAACTGAAAAATCTAGAGAAAATTGACAATTTTCTAGACAGATACCAGGTACCAAAGTTAAATCAGTAACAAATAATCCATCTAAACAACCCCATAACTCCTAAAGAAATAGAAGCAGTTATTTAAAGTCTCCCAACCAAAAAGAGCCCAGGACCAGATGAGTTTAGTGCAGAATTCTATTAGACCTTCATAGAAGACCTCATACAAATATTGTTCAAACTATTCCACAAAATAGAAACAGACAGAGCACTCCCAAATTCCTTCTATGAAGCCACAATTATGCTTATACCAAAAACACACAAAGACCCAACAAAGAAAGAGAACTTCAGAACAATTTCTCTTGTGAATATTGATGCAAAAATACTAAATAAAATCTTTGCAAACCAAATCCAAGAACATATAAAAATGATCATCCATCATGATCAAGAAGCCTTCATCCCAGGGATGCAGGAATGGTTTAATATATGGTAATCCATCAATGTAATCCACTATATAAACAAACTCAAAGAAAAGAATGGCATGATCATTTCATTAGATGCTAAGAAAGCATTTGACAAAATTCAACACCCATTCATGATGAAAGTCCTGGAAAGATCAGGAATTCAAGGCCCATATCTAAACATAGTAAAAGCAATATACAGCAAACAAGTAGCTAACATCAAACTAAATGGAGAGAAACTTGAAGCAATCCCATTAAAATCAGGGACTAGACAAGGCTGCCTACTCTCTCCCTACTAATTCAATATAATACTCCAAGTCCTAGCCAGAGCAGACAGTGAAAGGAGGTCAAAGGGATACAAATTGGAAGTGAAGAAATGAAAATATCACTATTTGCAGATGATATGATAGTGTACTTAAGTGACCCCAAATGTTCCAACAGAGAACTACTTAACTTGATAAACAACTTCAGCAAAGTGACTGGGTATAATATTACCTCAAACAAATCAGTAGCCTTTCCCTACTCAAAGGATAAACAGGCTGAGAAAGAAATTAGAGAAATGACAGCCTTCAGAATAGTCCCAAATAATATAAAATAACTTGGTGTGACTTTAACCAAGCAAGTAAAATATCTGTATGACAAGAACTTCAAGTCTCTGAAGAAAGAATTTGAGGAAGATCTCAGAAGATGGAAAGACCTCCCATGCTCATGGATCGGAATGATTAATATAGTGAAGATGGCCATTTTGCCAAAAGCAATCTACAAATTCAATGCAATCCCCATTGAAATCCCTACTCAATTCTTTATAGAAATTGAAAGAGCAACTTGCAAATTCATTTGGAATAACAAAAAAACCCAGGATAGTGAAAACTACACTCAACAATAAAAGAACTTCTGGGGGAAACACCATCCCTGACTTCAAGCAGTATTACAGAGCAATAGTGATAAAAACTGTATGGTATTGGTACAGAGAAAGGCAGATAGATCAGTGGAACAGAACTGAAGAGCTAGAATTGAACCCACACAACTATGGTCATTTAATCTTTGACAAAGGAGCTAAAACCGTCCAATGGAAGAAAGATAGCATTTAAAACAAATGGTGCTGGTTCAACTGGAGGTCAGCATGTAGAAGAATACATATCAATCCATTCTTATCATCCTGCACAAAACTTAAATCCAAGTGGATAAAAGACCTCCACATCAAACCAGATACATTCAAACTAATAGAAGAAAAAGTGGGTCTTGAACACATGAGCACTAGGGAAATTTTTCTGAACAAAATACCAATAGCTTATACTCTAAGATCAAGAATCAGCAAATGAGATCTGATAAAACTGCAAAGTTTCTGTAAGGCAAAAGACACTGTCATTAGGACAAAATGGCAACCAACAGATTGCAAAAAGATCTTTAAGAATCCTACATCTGATAAAGGGCTAATATCCAAAATATACAGAGAACTCAAGAAGTTAGACTCCAAAGAGCTAAATAAGCCTATTAAAACGTGGGGTACAGAGCTAAACAACACATTCTCAACTGAGGAATATCAAATGGCCAAAAAGCACCTAAAGAAATGTTTAACATTCTTAGTCATCAGTGAAATGCAAATCAAAACAACCCTGAGATTCCACCTCACACCAGTGAGAATGGCTAAGATCAAAAACTCAGGTGACAGTAGATGCTGGCGAGGATGTGGAAAAAGAGGAACACTCCTCCATTGTTGGTGGGATTGCAGACTGGTGCAACACTCTGGAAATCAGTCTGGAGGTTCCTCAGAAAATTGGACATTCCACTACCTGAGGACCTCTCCTGGGCATGTACCCAAAAGATTCTCCAACATACAACAAAGACACATGCTCCACTGTGTTCATAGCAGCCTTATTTATAATAGCCCGAAGCCGGAAAGGACCCAGATTCTTCAACAGAGGAATGGATTCAAAAAATGTGGTCCATCTACGCAATGGAGTACTACTCAGCTATCAAAAACAATGACTTCATGAAATTCATAGGCAAATGGAATGAACTAGAAAATATCATCCTGAGTGAGGTAACACAATCACAGAAAAACACATTTGGTATGCATTCATTGATAAGTGGATATTTGCCCAAAAGTTTGAACTACCCAAGATGCAATCCACAGACCACAGGAAGCTGGATGACACAAGAAGAAGGATGACCAAAATGTGGATGCAACCACTCCTCCTTAAAAGGGAAAAAATCCATAGGAGGGGATATGGAAGCAAAGTTTAGAGCAGTGACTGAAGGAACAACCATTCAGAGCCTGTCCCACATGTGTCCCATATATATACAGCCACCAAAACTAGATTAGACTGATGAAGCTAAAAAGTGCATGCTGAAAGGGATGGGATATAGATCTCTCCTGAGAGACACATCCAAAGCATGTCCAATACATAGTTTGATGCTAGCAGCAAACCACTGAACTGAGAACAGGACCCTTTGGGGGGAATTAGAGGAAGCATTAAAAGAGTAGAAGGAGTTTGCAGCCCCATAAGAACAACAATACCAACCAACCAGAGCTTCCAAGGACTACCAGTCCACTACTGAAGACTATACATGGACTCTCCCAGGGCTCCAACTGCATATGTAGTAGAGAATAGCCTTGTTGGGGCACGAGTGTAAGGAGAAGCCCTTGGTCCTGCCAAGGTTGGACCCCCAGTGCAGGGGAATATGGGGGCAGTAAGGGTGATGAATGGGGGTAATACCCGTATGTGGGAGGGGGAGGGGATGGGGACTTATGGACAGGACACCAGGAAAGGGAATAACATTTGAAATATAAGTAAAGAAAAATATCTAATAAATAAAATAAAAAGAAAGCTAATGGTGAAGGAAAAATATGTCCTACATCACTATGGAAAAACAAAAAATAATAATTTATATTTATGCATATTATTAGGCACTGAATTTTAAGAGCTGCTCTATATGAATTTAAATGTTGAAGTCCTAATTACAAATATAGTTCTATTTGAAAATGATGCTTATAATAAACTAATTAAAGGAAATAATTAAGACAAATTCTGAATCCAATGAGATTAATGTTTCTCTTAGAATAGATACAAGGATGCACCTCCCATTCCCCCAAATAAAGACATAGCAAGGAGACACCAGTCTGTAGTCAGTAAGATTCTGAGAGGATTGCACCATCAGAATGTAACAGAGAAAAACATTCTGTCAAGCCTTTGATTTTGAACTTTTAGTTTCTAGAACAGTGGGAAAATATATTCATGTTAAGCTAACCTATGGCATATTGTTTTGACAATGCATAAAAATTAGGTGATATAATTGTGTGTTTATAAATAAAAATGAAAGAAGACAGACACAAAAACATAATTCCACATAAGAACAAAAATAACAAGAAATAACAATCACTATTCCGTAATATCTCTTAACATTAATGGACTCAATTCCCGATAAAAAGCCATAACTAACAGACTGGATGCATAAAGAGGACCCAGCATTTATGGGAAACACGCCTCAGAGACAAGGACAGACACTACCTCAGATTAAAAGTCTGGAAAACAATTTTCCAAGCAAATGGTACCAGAACCAAGCTGGAGTAGCCATTGTAATATGGAATAAAATTGATATTCAACCAAAAGTTATCAAAAAAGATAAGGAAGTGCATTTCATATTCATCAAAGGAAAAAGCCACCAAGATGAACTCTCGATCCTGAATATATATGCTCCAAATGCAAGGGCACCTACATTCATAAAAGAAACCTTTCTAAAGCTCAAATCACGCATTGTACCTCACAAAAAAATAGTGGGAGATTTCAACACCCCACTCTCATCAATGGACAGATAATGGAAACAGAAACTAAACAGAGACATAGAGAAGTTATGAACCAAATGGGTTTAACAGATATTTATAGAACATTTCATCCTAAAACAAAAGAATATGTCTTCTTCTCAGAGCATCATCAGACCTTCTCCAAAACTGACCATATAATCAGTAACAAAACAGGCCTCAAGAGACACAAAAAGATTGAAATTATCCCATGCATCCTATCAGATTACCATGGACTAGGGCTGGTCTTCAATTACAAAAATAATGACAGAATGTTCACATAGGTAAACAACACTTTATTCAATGATAAATTGGTCAAGGAAGAAATGAAGGAAGAAATTAAAAACTTCATAGAATTTAATTAAAATGAAGGCACAACATAGCCAAACTTATGGGACACAGAGAAAGCAGTGCTAAGAGAAAAACTCATAACTCTGAGTGCCTCCAAAAAAAATTGGAGAGAGCAAATATCACCACCTTGACAACACAACTAAAATCTCTAGAACAAAAAGAAGCAACTGTACCCAAGAGGAGTAGAAGGCAGGAAATAATCAAATGGAGGGCTGAAATAAAACAAGTAGAAACAGAAATAACTATACAAATCAACAAAACCAGGGATTGCTTCTTTGAGAAAATCAACAAGATAGATAAACCCTTACCCAAACTAACCAGAGGGCACAGATAGAGTATCCAAATTAACAAAATCAGAAATGAAAATGGAGCCACAATAAGAGTATCTGAGGAAATTCAGAAAATGGTCAGATACTATTGCAAAAGCCCTATTCAACAAAACTGGAAAATCTGAATGAAATGGATACTTTTCTAAAGAAATACCATGTACCTAGTTAAATCAGGATCAGATAAACCATCTAAATGTTCCCAAAGCTGCTAAAGAAATAAAGCAGTTATTAAAAGTCTTCCAACCAAAAAAGAAAGCCTAGGAACACAAGGGTTGAGTGCAGAATTCTGTCAAACCTTCATAGAAGACCTCAGACCAATACTGTCCAAACTATTCCACAAAATTGAAACAGACAGAGCACTATCAAATTCTTTCTATGAAGGCACAATTACTCTTATACCTAAACCACACAAAGACCCAAAAAAGAATGAGAACTTCAGCCCAATTTCCTTATGAATATTGATGCAAAAATACTCAATAAAATTCTCCCAAACATAATACAAGAACACATCAAAACTGTCATCCATCATGATAAATTAGGCTGTATCCCAGGGACAGAGGGATGGTGCATCAATATACAGAAAACAATCAATATAATCCACTATGTAAACAAACACAAAGAAAAAAAACCACATGATAATCTCATTGGATGCTGAGAAAGCATTTGACAAAATTCAACACCCCTTCATGATAAAAGTCTTGGAAAGATCAGGAATTCAAGATCCATACCTAAACTCAGTAAAAGCAATATACAGCAAACCAGTTGCCAAAATCAAATGAACATTGAATTAATCCTATGTATTCTATCAGACCACCACAGACTATGGCTGCTCTTCAACAACCTTAGTTGTTGCCCCAACGGAGAGCTCATAAGCAACACCCCATGAGCAAACTTGAGCCTCGGGACCACAGGTAAGACCAACTTTTCTGCTCCAAGAGACCTGACTGGTGGCCTCAGGACACACAGAGGCAAAATTCCTCTAGGACCGGTTTTTAGCGTGATTCCCAACCTCCAGGATCCCTGCCCACAGCAGCTCACTGCTCCCAAACCCCGTGGGAGAGAGAGCTCACCGCCCAGACAGGTGGGCACTCCTGAGACTGCAGAGCAGAAGAGACCACCAACACTGCCCACCCCTGCCCACATCCCTAGCCCGAGAGGAAACTGTATACAGCCTCTGGGTTCCCGTAGATAAGGGCACAGGAGCAGCAGGTCCCCTATGTCTGAGACACCACCAGAACCTGAAGTGACCGACTTGATAAACAGTTCTCTGCACCCAAATCCCGTGGGAGGGAGAGCTAAACCTTCTGAGAGGCAGACACGCCTGGGAAACCAGAAGAGACTACACTCTGCCCACATTACTGATTCCAGAGGAAAACACCAAACGCCATCTGGAACCCTGGTGCACTGAAGCTCCCGGAAAGAGCAGCACAGGTCCTCCTGGTTGCTGCCCTCACGGAGAGCTCATAAGCAACACCCCACGAAAAAACCTGAGTCTTGGAACCACAGGTAAGACCAACTTACCTGCTCCAAGCGACCTACCTGGTGAACTCAGGACACAGGCACACAGGAACAGCTGAAGACCTGTAGATAGGAAAAACAACACGACCGAAAGCAGAACACTCTGTTCCCATACATGGCTGAAAGAAAACAGGAAATCCGGTCCACAGCACTCCTGACACACAGGCTTATCGGACAGTCTAGCCACTGTGAGAAATAGCAGAACAAAGTAACACTAGAGATAATCTGATGGTGAGAGGCAAGCGCAGGAACCCAAGCAACAGAAACCAAGACTACATGGCATCATCAGAGCCCAATTCTCCCACCAAAGTAAACACGGAATATCCAAATACACCAGAAAATCAAGATCTAGATTTAAAATCATACTTGATCATAATGCTGCAGGACTTCAAGAAAGACATAAAGAACTCCCTTAGAGAAACGGAGGAAAAAATAAATAAACAAGTAGAAGCCTACAGAGAGGAACCACAAAAATCCCTGAAAGAATTCCAGAAAAACACAATCAAACAGTTGAAGGAATTAAAAATGGAAATAGAAGCAATCAAGAAAGAACACATGAAAACAACCCTGGATATAGAAAACCAAAGGAAGAGACAAGGAGAGGTAGATACAAGCATCACCAACAGAATACAAGAGATAGAAGAGAGAATCTCAGGAGCAGAAAATTCCATAGAAATCATTGACCCAACAGTCAAAGGTAATGTAAAGCAGAAAAAGCTACTGGTCCAAAGCATACAGGAAATCCAGGACTCAATGAGAAGATCAAACCTAAGGATAATAGGTATGGAAGAGAGTGAAGACTCCCAGCTCAAAGGACCAGTAAATATCTTCAACAAAATCATAGAAGAAAACTTCCATAATCTAAAGACAGGGATACCCATAAGCATATAAGAAGCCTACAGAACTCCAAATAGATGGGACCAGGAAAGAAACTCCTCCCGTCAGATAATAGTCAAAACACCAAATGCACAAAATAAAGAAAGAATATAAAAAGCAGTAAGGGAAAAAGGTCAAGTAACATAAAAGGCAGACCTATCGGAATCACACCAGACTTTTCGCCCGAGACTAGGAAAGCCAGAACATCCTGGACAGATGTCATACAGACCCTAAGAGAACACAAATGCCAGCCCAGCTTACTGTATCGTGCAAAACTCTCAATTAACATAGATGAAGAAAACAAGATACTCCAGGACAAAACCAAAATTATACAATATCTTTCTACAAATCCAGCACTACAAAGGATAATAAATGGTAAAGCCCAACATAAGGAGGCAAGCTATGCCCTAGAAGAAGCAAGAAACTAATCATCTTGGCAACAAAACAAAGAGAAGAAAAGCACACAAACATAACCTCACATCCAAATATGAATATAACAGGAAGAAATAATCACTATTCCTTAATATCTCTCAACATCAATGGTCTCAACTCCCCAATAAAAAGATATAGATTAAAAAACTGGATACGCAACCAGGACCCTGCATTCTGCTGCCTACAGGAAACACACCTCAGAGACAAAGACAGACACTACCTCAGAGTGAAAGGCTGGAAAACAAATTTCCAAGCACATGGTCTGAAGAAGCGAGCTGGAGTAGACATTCCAATATCAAATAAAATCGATTTTCAACTAAAAGTCATCAAAAAAGATAAGGAAGGACACTTCATATTCATCAAAGGAAAAATCCACCAAGATGAACTCTCAATCCTAAATATCTATGCCCCAAATACAAGGGCATAAAAGAAACCTTACTAAAGCTCAAAACACACATTGCACCTCACACAATAATAGTAGGAGATTTCAACACCCCACTCTCATCAATGGACAGATCATGGAAACAGAAATTAAACAGAGACGTAGACAGACTAAGAGAAGTCATGAACCAAATGGACTTAACAGATATTTATAGAACATTCTATCCTAAAGCAAAAGGATATACATTCTTCTCAGCTCCTCATGGTACTTTCTCCAAAATTGACCATATAATTGGTCAAAAAACGGGCCTCATAGGTACAGAAAGATAGAAATAATCCCGAGGGTTCTATCAGACCACCACGGCCTAAAGTTCGTCTTCAATAACAATAAGGGAAAAACGCCCACATATACGTGGAAGTTGAACCAGGCTCTACTCAACGATAACCTGGTCAAGGAAGAAATAAAGAAAGAAATTAAAGACTTCTTAGAATTTAATGAAAATGAAGGTACAACGTACTGAAACTTATGAGACACAATGCAAGCTGTGCTAAGATGAAAACTCATAGTTCTAAGAGCATGCAGAAAGAAACAGGAGAGAGAATATGTCAACAGCTTGATAGGAAACCTAAAAACTCTAGAACAAAAAGAAGCAAATACACCCAGGAGGAGTAGAAGGCAGGAAATAATCAAACTCAGAGCTGAAATCAACCAAGTAGAAACAAAAAGGACCATAGAAAGAATCAACAGAACCAAAAGTTGGTTCTTTGAGAAAATCAACAAGATAGATAAACCCTTAGCCAGACTAACGAGAGGACACAGAGAGTGCGTCCAAATTAACAAAATCAGAAATGAAAAGGGAGACATAACTACAGAATCAGAGGAAATGCAAAAAATCATAAGATCCTACTACAAAAGCCTATATTCAACAAAACTTGAAAATCTGCAGGAAATGGACAATTTCCTAGACAGATACCAGGTATCGAAGTTAAATCGGAAACAGATAAACCATTTAAACAACCCCATAACTCCTGAGGAAATAGAAGCAGTCATTAAAGGTCTCCCAACCAAAAAGAGCCCAGGTCCAGACGGGTTTAGTGCAGAGTTCTATCACACTTTCATAGAAGACCTCATACCAATACTATCCAAACTATTCCACAAAATTGAAACAGATGGAGCACTACCGAATTCCTTCTATGAAGCCACAATTACTCTTATACCTAAACCACACAAAGACCCAACAAAGAAAGAGAACTTCAGAACAATTTCCCTTATGAATATCGACACAAAAATACTCAATAAAATTCTGGCAAACCCAAGCAACCAGAGCTTCCAGGGACTAAGCCACTAACAAAAGACTATACATGGACTGACCCTGGATTCTGACCTCATAGGTAGCAATGAATATCCTAGTAAGAGCACCAGTGGAAGGGGAAGCCCTGGGTCCTGCTAAGACTGAACCCCCAGTGAACGTGATTGTTGGGGGAGGGCGGCAATGGGGGGAGGATGGGGAGGAGAACACCCATAAAGAAGGGGAGGGGGAGGGATTACGGGGATGTTTGCCCAGAAACCAAGAAAGGGAATAACACTCGAAATGTAAATAAGAAATACTCAAGTTAATAAAAAAAAAAATTCTGGCAAACCGAATCCAAGAGCACATCAAAACAATCATCCACCATGACCAAGTAGGCTTCATGCCAGGCATGCAGGGATGGTTTAATATACAGAAAACCATCAACGTGATCCATTATATAAACAAACTAAAAGAACAAAACCACATGATCATTTCATTAGACGCTGAGAAAGCATTTGACAAAATTAAACACCTCTTCATGATAAAAGTCCTGGAAAGAATAGGAATTCAAGGCCCATAGCTAAACATAGTAAAAGCCGTATACAGCAAACCACTTGCTAACATTAAACTAAATGGAGAAAAACTTGAAGCAACCCCACTAAAATCAGGGACTAGACAAGGCTGCCCACTCTCTCCCTACTTATTCAATATAGTTCTTGAAGTTCTAGCCAGAGCAATCAGAAAACAAAAGGAAATCAAGGGGATACAGATCGGTAAAGAAGAAGTCAAAATATCACTATTTGCAGATGATATGATAGTGTATTTAAGTGATCCCAAAAGTTCCACCAGAGAACTACTAAAGCTGATAAACAACTTCAGCAAAGTGGCTGGGTATAAAATTAACTCAAATAAATCAGTAGCCTTCCTCTACACAAAAGAGAAACAAGCCGAGAAAGAAATTAGGGAAACGACACCCTTCATAATAGACCCATACAATATAAAGTACCTCAGTGTGACTTTAACCAAACAAGTAAAAGATCTGTACAATAAGAACTTCAAGACTCTGAAGAAAGAAATTGAAGAAGACCTCAGAAGATGGAAAGATCTCCCATGCTCATGGATTGGTAGGATTAATATAGTAAAAATGACCATTTTACCAAAAGCGATCTACAGATTCAATGCAATCCCCATCAAAATACCAATCCAATTCTTCAAAGAGTTAGACAGAACAATTTGCAAATTCATCTGGAATAACAAAAAACGCAGGATACCTAAAACTATCCTCAACAATAAAAGGACTTCGGGGGGAATCACTATCCCTGAACTCAAGCAGTATTACAGAGCAATAGTGATAAAAACTGCATGGTATTGGTACAGAGACAGACAGATAGACCAATGGAATAGAATTGAAGACCCAGAAATGAACCCACACACCTATGGGCACTTGATTTTTGACAAAGGAGCCAAAACCATCAAATGGACAAAAATAGCATTTTCAGCAAATGGTGCTGGTTCAACTGGAGGTCAACAAGTAGAAGAATGCAGATCGATCCATGCTTATCACCCTGTACAAAGCTTAAGTCCAAGTGGATCAAGGACCTCCACATCAAACCAGATACACTCAAACTAATAGAAGAAAAACTAGGGAAGCATCTGGAACACATGGGCACTGGAAAAAATTTCCCGAACAAAACACCAATGGCTTATGCTCTAAGATCAAGAATCGACAAATGGGATCGCATAAAACTGCAAAGCTTCTGTAAGGCAAAGGACACTGTGGTTAGGACAAAACGGCAACCAACAGATTGGGAAAAGATCTTTACCAATCCTACAACAGATAGAGGCCTTATATCCAAAATATACAAAGAACTCAAGAAGTTAGACCACAGGAGGACAAATAACCCTATTAAAAAATGGGGTTCAGAGCTAAAGAAAGAATTCACAGCTGAGGAATGCCAAATGGCTGAGAAACACCTAAAGAAATGTTCAACATTTTAGTCATAAGGGAAATGCAAATCAAAACAACCCTGAGATTTCACCTCACACTAGTGAGAATGGCTAAGATCAAAAACTCAGGTGACAACAAATGCTGGCGAGGATGTGGAGAAAGAGGAACACTCCTCCATTCTTGGTGGGATTGCAGACTGGTACAACCTTTCTGGAAATCAGTCTGGAGGTTCCTCAGAAAATTGGACATTGAACTACCTGAGGATGCAGCTATACCTCTCTTGGACATATACCCAAAAGATGCCCCAACATATAAAAAAAGACACATGCGGGGCTGGGGATTTGCTCAGTGGTAGAGCGCTTACCTAGGAAGCGCAAGGCCCTGGGTTCGGTCCCCAGCTCCGAAAAAAAGAACCAAAAAAAAAAAAAAAGACACATGCTCCACTATGTTCATAGCAGCCTTATTTATAATAGCCAGAAGCTGGAAAGAACCCAGATGCCCTTCAACAGAAGAATGGATACAGAAAATGTGGTACATCTACACAATGGAATATTACTCAGCTATCAAAAACAATACCTTTATGAAATTCATAGACAAATGGTTGGAACTGGAAAATATCATCCTGAGTGAGGTAACACAATCACAGAAAAACACACATGGTATGCACTCATTGATAAGTGGCTATTAGCCCAAATGCTTGAATTACCCTAGATGCATAGAACACATGAAACTCAAGATGGATGATCAAAATGTGAATGCTTCACTCCTTCTTTAAAAGGGGGAACAAGAATACCCTTGGCAGGGAATAGAGAGACAAAGATTAAAACAGAGAAAGAAGGAACACCCATTCAGAGCCTGCCCCACATGTGACCCATACATATACAGCCACCCAATTAGACAAGATGGATGACGCAAAGAAGTGCAGACCAACAGGAGCCGGATGTAGATCGCTCCTGAGAGACACAGCCAGAATACAGCAAATACAGAGGCGAATGCCAGCAGCAAACCACTGAACTGAGAATAGGACCCCCGTTGAAGGAATCAGAGAAAGAACTGGAAGAGCTTGAAGGTGCTCGAGACCCCATATGAATAACAATGCCAACCAACCAGAGCTTCCAGGGACCAAGCCACTACCCAAAGTCTATACATGGACTGACCCTGGGCTCCAACCTCATAGGTAGCAATGAATATCCTAGTAAGAGCACCAGTGGAAGGGGAAGCCCTTGGTCCTGCTAAGACTGAACTCCCAGTGAACGTGATTGTTGGGGTGAGGGCGGCAATGGGGGGAGGGTGGGGAGGGGAACACCATCAAGAAGGGGAGGGGAGACCTGACTTCTTCACTTGTTTTAGGATTTACTTCAGCATCTCCTCAGCTGGAAGGTCTCTGGCCCCTTCCCTCTGCATCCTTCTGACAGTCCCTATTACTTTAGGCATCTCTGTATGACTTTGCCTTGCCTCCTTGGAAGGGATTCCTATCCACAAGCTTAGATTTCTGAAGCTAGCACAAACCTACTGCCTGAGACAACTTTTAATATTCAAAACTGGCTCTAGAGTTTTCAGTGTCTATTGTAAAGCTAATTGAGAGTTTCAAAGTTTTCATTTTTATAACTGGAGACTAGAGATAGAGTAGTACACCTATTGACAAGAACATAGTATAACACATCTGTGAAACAGTTGAAGGTTTGAAATAGTTTGTGTACTACAACTTGAACACTTGTATAAGAAGTATATTTCGGAAACTGTACAGAGTACTTTGACCAAATATATCTTGACACTGACATTATATGTAAAAAAAAAAAAAAAGAAGGGGAGGGGGAGGGATTAGGGGGATGTTTGCCCGGAAACCGGGAAAGGGAATAACATTCGAAATGTAAATAAGAAATACTTAAGTTGATAAAATAAAATAAAATAAAATAAAATAAAATAAAATAAAATAAAATAAAATAAAAAGAAAATATTATCCTGAGTGAGGTAACCCAGTCATGAGAGAACACATATGGCATGCACTCACTGATAAGTGGATATTAGCCCAAAATCTTATTAAACCTAAGAAAAAGTTCTTGAAGGCCAAGAAAAAGGAAAACTAATATGTGTATGCTTCATTCCTTCTTAGAAGGGAGAACAAAATACTCATGAGAGGAAATACAGGGACAAAGAATGGAGCTGAAGAAAAGATCATCCAGAGACTGCCCCACCTGGGGACCCATCCCGTATGTAGCCATCAAACACAGTCTCTATTGGTGATGCCAAGAAGTGCTTGCTGACAGGATCCTCATATGGGTGTCCCCTGAGACGCTCTGCCAGAGTCCTACTGATACAGATGAGAATGCTTGCAACTAACCATTAGACTGAACAAGGGGACCCCAATGGAGGAGTTAGAAAAAAGACTGAAGGAGCTGAAGGGGTTTGCAACACCATAAGAAGAACAACACTATCAACCAACCAGACCAACCAGAACTCCCAGGGACTAAACCACCAACCAATGAGCACACATGGAGAGACCCATGACTCCAACCACATACACAGCAGAGGATGGCCTTGTCCGGCATCAATAGAAGGAAAAGCCCTTGGTCCTGTGAAGGTTCATTTCCCCAATGTATGTGAATGCCAGGTGCTGAGGTTAGAGTGGGTAGGTGGGAGTGGGAGCATCCTCATAGAAGCAGGCGGGGGGGTTGTATGGTAGAGGGGGGAAATGGGGATAACATTTGAAATGTAAATACATAAAATATCCAAGAAAAATAAAATTTTAAAAATAAGAAATAAGAAATGCTCATATAAAAAAAAGAAACATTTATTTTTGTGCACATACATGTGTTGTGTGTGTGTGTGTGTGTGTGTGTGTGTGTGTGTGTGTGTGTGTGTGTGCATACACCTCACAACATGCATGTGGAGATCAGTAGGCAACTTGAGGGAGTTGGATTCCAACATGTTGGTTTTAGGGATCAAACTCAGGTCAGCAAGCTTGGCACCAGGTTCTCAAACCATTTCACTAGCCAGGTGATACCTGTATTCTGTATACGAGATCCATCTCACTAGCTGGGTGATCTCTTTTAAATGAGATTCTATATGTGGGGTGCTCACTGCTCTTTGTGTTTAATCATGCATGAACTCATTAAAAAATTTCACCATCAAAAAAATTAACCAGTACCATGTATTTCGAGGATTTTGAAAACTATAGGCAGGTTTCGATTTTTTTTAATTGGCCATGAAAGCTTAAGTTCTGGCTGGAGACATACAATGACCCAGTCAATTTCAAATTTATTTTAATAGAGGGCTTGTCATTGAACATTGCCAATATGTTTGACCCTTGGGATTTTTTTTCTTTTTAATTTATTTTTTATTCTTTTTTTACAGTCCAGACTTTATCCCCCTCCCTGTCCACTCTCTGACTGTCCCATAACCCATGCCCCCTCCCCCATCTTCAAGAGAATGTACCCACCCCCCAACCCCACCCCCACCCTACCAGACCTCCCCACTCCCTGGGGCCTCAAGTATCTTGAGGATTGGGTGCATCTGTTAGGTGCATCTTCTCTGAGTCCAGACACAGCAGTCCTCTGCTGTATATGTGTTGGGGGCAGCTGGTATATGCTGCCTGGTTGGTGGCTTAGTGTCTGAGAGATCTCAAGGGTCCAGGTTAGTTGAGACTGCTGGTTTTCCTATAGGGTTGCCCTCCTCAGCTTCTTCCAACTTTTCCCTAATTCAAACTCTGGTCACCAGCTTCTGTCCATTGGTTCATTGTAAATAGCTGCATCTGACTCTTTCAGCTGTTTGCTGGGCCTCTCAGCGGGCAGCCATGCTAAGTTCCTGTTTGTAAGCATACCATAGTATCAATAATAGTGTCATGTTTGCGGCCTCCCCTTGAGCTGGATCCCTATTTAGACTGGTCACTGGACTTCCTTTGCCTCAGGCTCTTCTCCATTTTGTTTTGTTTTGTGTTTGTTTGTTTGTTTGTTTGTTTGTTTGTTTATCCCTGCGGTTCTTTCAGATAGTAACAATTCTGGGTCAGAGATTTTCACTGTGGAACGGCAACCCATCCCTTCATTTGATGCCCTTTCTTTTTGCTGGAGGTGGACTCTACAAGTTCTCTCTCCCCACTGAAGGGCATTTCATCTAAGGTCCCTCCCTTTGAGTCCTAAGAGTCTTTCACCTCCCAGGTCTCTGGTACATTCCAAAGGGTCCTCCTACTTCCCAAGGTTGCTGGTTTCCACTATTTCTGCTGGCCCTCAGGGCTTCAGTCCTGCCCCCCCACACCCAATACCTGATCATGTTCCCCTCCTCCCCTCCCTGTCCTCTTTCCCACCCAGGTCCCTTCCTCCCCACCTCCTGTAATTGCTTTCTTCTCCCTCCCAAATAGGATTGAGGCATCCTCACTTGGGCCCTTTGACTTGTTAACCTTCTTTAGTTCTGTGGATTGTATCCCTGGGTATTCTGTAATTTTTGGCTAATATCCACTTATTAGTGAGTATATTCAATATGCTAAACTATCAATAATAATATTAGACAAATTGGTTTCTTTTCAAAGTTTAGTTTTGAAAGGTAGTAGTGAACATACCTTTAATCCCAGCAATCAGGAGGCAGAGGCAGGTAAATCTCTGAGATTCTGAGGCCAACCTGGTCTACAAAGCAAGTTCCAGGACATCCAAAGCTACACAGAGAAACCATGTCTCAGACAGACAGGCAGGCAGACAGACAGACAGATAGATAGATAAAATTTTATTTAACTAAAAACAAAGAGCACATGATTTGCTAGCCATGTACTCAGGATATTTTATACTACATGAAATCCCCCAAGTAATATAATTGAGTCTTGCTGAGTAAACCATCGGTATTCTATCATCCTATGTACTGGTAAAATTGGCTGTTTCTCATTCCACTGTATTAATTTGTAGTAAGGATTTGACTCAGGGAACTCAGTTGGCTTCTATTTTCCACAGTTACAATTACTTCCCTTACCCTGAACAATATCTTTATATGTAAAGTTCTCATCATGAGAAATATGTGAGTTAAAAGACCTGAGATCTCCCACAGCCTCTCTGCCCTTCCTGTTGACATGCCCCTTCCTTGTTGCTTAGAACAGAGAGTGGTTTCTATCTTTAAGGTAAGATCCTCAAAGAATCACATTAAGGTCAAGAGTTTCAAGTCACTCTGGAAAACATATCCCAGCATTACAGACATACTTTAATGTCAATTCTACATCCTCCTCTGACATGGCCTTTTGGTGATAAGCAAGGATGACTTCAGCTATAATGCAGAGCAAGTGTGTTCCATTTCTTTCTAGAAGGCACATAAGATGGGGAAACAACTGAAGATGTCAAGATGCTCTTTGTGATAGGCAGATTAATCAGCTAATTGTCAAATGAGATAGATATATCCATATACTTTTATTCATAGCTCCTGTTAATCAAATGAATTATAATCTGGCAAACTATGGACAAGACCTGTGGAACAATGCCACCATTCTCACTCCCAAATTAGAGGCAACCAGGGTATAGTTATTGCACTCCCTTTGGCTTTCTTGAGGGGACAACTAATTATTGAAGCAGTTATAAGAGAGTTCTCCTATTAAAATATTAATAATAACCGCAAAGTAGCAATTAAGATCTAGGTGCTTCACAGATTATTATCTTTTAAGTTTACATTGAAAATGTTCTGAGAGTCTACAACAAGAAAAGCTGGAGGCTGAGTGAAATAGTCAATATCTCTAGATAATGAGTTCCTCTGAGAAACACTTGACTACTTTCATTCTTTGACCAAATGAAGTAAATTACATCTTACCCTGAAAACCACTGTTCCCTGGGAAATGGAAAATTATTATAAATGATACCTTCTTGCCCCAAAATGATGAAGTTGGCATCCCATTGGCCTAAGTTTTTCACAACACCATAAAACAAGCACTTAATGTACTTTCTATTCAACACCTAAAATAGTGGTTCTCAACCTTCTTTTTGCGATAACTGTTTAATACAGTTTCTCATAATAATTATAATATCACTTTTGTTGCTGCTACAAAACTGTGACTTTGCTGTGGTTATGACTCATAATGTAAATATCTATGTTTTCTAATGGTCTGTGGAAACCCCTGTGAATGGATTGTTTGACTCCAACAGAGGTCATGACCTACAAGTTGAGAACTACTGTCTTAAAAAGTTGTTTCTAAATCAACTCCTTACATCTTCAGTTCCATTTCTCCAATGCCTGGAAGAAAATTAACATTGTGTCATTATTCAATGTAGACATATTTAACTATTTATAAACTTTATTAGCTGATTATTTTATGTTGGAAATTTGCCTCTTTTGTTTGAAATGCTATGAAGTGAGCAAATCTTATAAAAAAAATATTTAGACCTCAAGAATTTTCCCCATCCAACTTCCCCAAGCCCCATAATATACCCTTCTCAAATTCATGTCCACTTAGTGCTTCTCATATTATCTTGGTTAGGGTTTTCATTGCTGTGAAGGAACATCATGACCAAGACAACCCTTATAAAGGCAAATATTTAATTTGGGCTAGCTTACAGCTTCAGAGGTTTGGTCCATTCTCATCATAGTGTGAAGTGCAGCTGCCTGCACGCAGACATGGCATTGGGGGCACCGAGAGTTCCATATCCTGACCCAAGGTAGCCAGGAGGAAATTGTCTTCCCCAGGCAGCCAGAAAAAGGTGCTGGATCCCACTTGCCAGACTTGAGCATATATGTGAGACATCAAAACCCTGCCTCCGCAGTTACATACTACCTTCAACAAGGCTACACCTCCTTCAATGAGGCCACACCTTGTAATAGTACCACTTCCCATGGACCAAGCATAAGGAAAGCACCACATGCATGGATCTTAATTTTCAACCCAATCTGATAATTTGTTTCTTTTGATTGGAGGGGTGAGACCTTTAACATTTTGAGTGTTACCAAAAAGTGTACACTAATACTTATATTTTTGTCTGTCTGTCTGTCTGTTTGTTTGTTTGCAGTGTTTGGTACTTTCCTATTGTTCATTTATTTACTCTTCTAACATACTTTATTCTTTTCTGTAACTTCATGGATTCATTTATCATTCTTTTTAGTGTGTAATTATTCTATAGTTTAGCTTGGTGATCATGGATTCCTTTATTTGTGCATACTCTGGAATGATATTTTTTCTTTTTTCTCTTTTAATTGTGAAGGATAGAGTTTTATGGTTATAGTAATCTGGTTTGACAGCTACTGTCTTCCAGAGTTTGAAATATTATAATATCCATGAATAACATCCATGCACACCTGGGTTTCTGCTTCTGTTGGAAAATTTGCTGTCATTTATATTGATTTCCCTTCATGTATGACCTAGAGCTCCTCATTTGCAGCCATCAATAACATTTCTTCTTCATCATCCTTAATGGTTTACCTATACTATAATGTGGGGAACTCCTCTCTTGTCTTGAATGTTTACCAACAGAATGTGTCCCAAATGAAGGACGGCTGTCTCTTTGCCTACATGGGTGAGACTTTCTGCTGTTTTGTGGAATATATTTTCTATTTCTTTACCTTGTATTTACACCCATTTCTACATTTGACTTTTTAATGTTATCCCATAGAGCTCACATACTCTTTTCATACTTCTGTATTACTTAGTATAAAGCTATCTAGTTGTTGACTCAGTAGAAAAATAGTTGTGTTTATATTTATATAGGTTGATATCCTGCACTTTATACATTTACTTGACCACGGACTGTTTTCCAAGTGAAAGAAGCTGTACACTCTCCTAATCTGAGTTACAGTTTCCAAAAAGACTTGGGAATATGAATACTGATGGCAAAATACTCAATAAGATTCTCACAAAAAATCTAAGAACAAATCAAAACAATCATCCATCGTGATCAAGTAGGCTTCATCTCAGGGATACATGGATGGTTCAATATATGGAAATACATCTATGTAATCCACTATGTAAACAAACTCAAAGATAAAAACCACATTACGTGCTGACAAAGCATTTGACAATATTTAACACCCCCTCATGTTAAAAGTCTTGGAAAGATCAGGAATCAAAGGCCCATACCTAAACAGAGTAAAAGCCATATACAGCAAACAAGTAGCTAACATTAAACTAAATGGACAGAAACTTGAAGTAATCCCTCTAAAATCAGGGACTAGACAAGAAGGCCCACTCTCTCCCTACCAATAAAATATAGTACTCAAAGTCCTTGCTAGAGCAATTAGACAACAAAAGGAGGTCAAAGGAATACAAATCGGAAAGGAAGAAGTCAAAATGTCACCATTTGCAGATGAGATGATAGTATACTTAAGGGACCCCAAAAGTTCCACCAGAGAACTACTAAGCCTGAAAAACAACTTCAGCAAAGTGGCTGGGTATAAAATTAACTTAAACAAATCAGTATCCTTCCTCTACTCAAAGGATAAACCGGCTGAGAAAAAAATTAGGGAAATGATACTCTTCACAATAGTCACAAACAACATAAAATATCTCGGTGTGACTCTAACCAAGCAAGTGAAATATCTGTATGACAAGAACTTCAAATCTCTGAAGAAAGAAATGGAAGATCTCAGAAGATGGAAAGACCTTATATGCTCATGGATTGACAGGATTAATATAGTAAAAATGACCATTTTGCCAGAAGCAATCCACAGATTCAATACAATCCCAACTCAATTCTTCATAGAGTTAGAAAGAACATTTTGCAAATTCATTTGGAATACCATAAAATACAACATATGGAAACTATCCTCAACAATAAAAGAACTGAGAGAATCACCACCTAACCTCCAGCTATAACACAGAGCAACAATGATAAAAACTGTATGGCATTGGTACAGGGACAGGCAAGTAGATCGATAGAAGAGAATTGAAGACCCAGAAATAAACCCACACACCTATGATCAGTTGATCTTTGACCAAGGAGCTAAAAACATCCAATGGAGAACAGACATCATTTTCAACAAATGGTGCTGGTTCAACTGGAGGTCAACATGTGGAAGAATGCAAATTGATCCATTCTTATCACCTTGTTCAAAGCTCAAGTCCAAGTGGATCAAGGACCTCCACATAAAAACAGATACACTCAAACTAATAGAAGGAAAAGTGGGTAAGAGTCTCTAAAACATGGGCACTGGGGAAAACTTCCTGAACAACACACCAATGGCTTATGCCCTAAGATCAAGAATCAACAAATAAAACCTCATAAACTTGCAAAGTTTCTACAAGACAAAGGACATTGTCACTAGGAAAAAGCAGCAACCAAGAAATTGAGAAAAATCTTTACCAATCCTACATCCAATACAGGGCTAATCCCAATATATACAAAGAACTCACGAAGTTAAATTCCTGAGAGTCAAATAACCCTATTAAAAAATGGGTACACCCAAACCCTGTGGGAGAGAGACCTCACCGCCTGATCAGGTGGGCACTCCTGAGGCTGCAGAGCAGAGGAGACCACCAACACTGCCCACCCCTGCCCACATCCCTGGCACAAGAGGCAACTGTATAAGGCCTCTGGGTTCCCGTAGGGGAGGGCCCGGGAGCGGCAGGACCCCTGCGCCTGAGACACTGCCGGAACCTGAAGGAAACAGACCGGATAAACAGTTCTCTGCACCCAAATCCCGTGGGAGGGAGAGCTGAACCTTCAGAGAGGCAGACACGCCTGGGAAACCAGAAGAGACTGCACTCTGTGCACATCCAGGCGCCAGAGGAAAACACCAAACATCATCTGGAACCCTGGTGCACAGAGGCTCCCGGAAGGAGCGGCGCAGATTTTCCCAGTTGCTGCCACAGCGGAGAGGACTTAGGCAGTACCCCACGAGCAAACTTGAGCCTTGGAACAACAGGTAGGACCAATTTTTCCCCTGCAAGAAACCTGCCTGGTGAACTCAAGACACAGGCCCACAGGAACAGCTGAAGACCTGTAGAGAGGAAAAACTACACGCCCGAAAGCAGAACACTCTGTCCCCATAACTGGCTGAAAGAAAACAGGAAAACAGGTCTACAGGACTCCTGACACACAGGTTATAGGACAGTCTAGCCACTGTCAGAAATAGCAGAACAAAGTAACACTAGAGATGATCTGATGGCGAGAGGCAAGCGCAGGAACCCAAGCAACAGAAACCAAGACTACATGGCATCATCGGAGCCCAATTCTCCCACAAAAGCAAACACGGAATATCCAAACACACCAGAAAAGCAAGACCTAGTTTCAAAATCATATTTGATCATGATGCTGGAGGACTTCAAGAAAGACATAAAGAACTCCCTTAGAGAACAAGTAGAAGCTACAGAGAGGAATCGCAAAAATCCCTGAAAGAATTCCAGGAAAACACAATCAAACAGTTGAAGGAATTAAAAATGGAAATAGAAGCAATCAAGAAAGAACACATGGAAACAACCCTGGACATAGAAAACCAAAAGAAAAGACAAGGAGCTGTAGATACAAGCTTCACCAACAGAATACAAGAGATGGAAGAGAGAATCTCGGGAGCAGAAGATTCCAAAGAAATCATTGACTCAACTGTCAAAGATAATGTAAAGCGGAAAAAGGTACTGGTCCAAAACATACAGGAAATCCAGGACTCAATGAGAAGATCAAACCTAAGGATAATAGGTATAGAAGAGAGTGAAGACTCCCAGCTCAAAGGACCAGTAAATATCTTCAACAAAATCATAGAAGAAAACTTCCCTAACCTAAAAAAAGAGATACCCATAGGCATACAAGAAGCCTACAGAACTCCAAATAGATTGGACCAGAAAAGAAACACCTCCCGTCACATAATTGTCAAGACACCAAACGCACAAAATAAAGAAAGAATATTAAAAGCAGTAAGGGAAAAAGGTCAAGTAACATATAAAGGCAGACCTATCAGAATCACACCAGACTTCTCGCCAGAAACTATGAAGGCCAGAAGATCCTGGACAGATGTCATACAGACCCTAAGAGAACACAAATGCCAGCCCAGGTTACTGTATCCAGCAAAACTCTCAATTAACATTGATGGAGAAACCAATATATACCATGACAAAACCAAATTACACAATATCTTTCTACAAATCCAGCACTACAAAGGATAATAAATGGTAAAGCCCAACATAAGGAGGCAAGCTATACCATAGAAGAAGCAAGAAACTAATCGTCTTGGCAACAAAACAAAGAGAATGAAAGCACACAAACATAACCTCACATCCAAATATGAATATAAAGGGAAACAATAATCACTATTCCTTAATATCTCTCAATATCAATGGCCTCAACTCCCCAATAAAAAGACATAGATTAACAAACTGAATACGCAACGAGGACCCTGCATTCTGCTGCCTACAGGAAACACACCTCAGACACAAAGACAGACACTACCTCAGAGTGAAAGGCTGGAAAACAACTTTCCAAGCAAATGGTCAGAAGAAGCAAGCTGGAGTAGCCATTCTAATATCAAATAAAATCAATTTCCAACTAAAAGTCATCAAAAAAGATAAGGAAGGACACTTCATATTCATCAAAGCAAAAATCCACCAAGATGAACTCTCAATCCTAAATATCTATGCCCCAAATACAAGGGCAACTACATACGTAAGAGAAACCTTACTAAAGCTCAAACACACATTGCACCTCACACAATAATAGTAGGAGATTTCAACACCCCACTCTCATCAATGGACAGATCATGGAAACAGAAATTAAACAGTGATGTCGACAGACGAAGAGAAGTCATGAGCCAAATGGACTTAACGGATATTTATAGAACATTCTATCCTAAAGCAAAAGGATATATCTTCTTCTCAGCTCCTCATGGCACTTTCTCCAAAATTGACCATATAATTGGTCAAAAAACAGGCCTCAACAGGTACAGAAAGATAGAAATAATCCCATGCGTGCTATCAGACCACCACGGCCTAAAACTGGTCTTCAATAACAATAAGGGAAGAATGCCCACATATACGTGGAAATTGAACAATGCTCTACTCAATGATAACCTGGTCAAGGAAGAAATAAAGAAAGAAATTAAAAACTTTTTAGAATTTAATGAAAATGAAGGTACAACATACCCAAACTTATGGGACACAATGAAAGCTGTGCTAAGAGGAAAACTCATAGCGCTGAGTGCCTGCAGAAAGAAACAGGAAAGAGCATATGTCAGCAGCTTGACAGCACACCTAAAAGCTCTAGAACAAAAAGAAGTAAATACACCCAGGAAAAGTAGAAGGCAGGAAATAATCAAACTCAGAGCTGAAATAAACCAAGTAGAAACAAAAAGGACCATAGAAAGAATCAACAGAACCAAAAGTTGGTTCTTTGAGAAAATCAACAAGTTAGATAAACCCTTAGCCAGACTAACGAGAGGACACAGAGAGTGCGTCCAAATTAACAAAATCAGAAATGAAAAGGGAGACATAACTACAGATTCAGAGGAAATTCAAAAAATCATCAGATCTTACTATAAAAGCCTATATTCAACAAAACTTGAAAATCTACAAGAAATGGACAATTTCCTAGACAAATATCAGGTACTGAAGTTAAATCAGGAACAGATAAACCAGTTAAACAACCCCATAACTCCTAAGGAAATAGAAGCAGTCATTAAAGGTCTCCCAACCAAAAAGAGCCCAGGTCCAGACGGGTTTAGTGCAGAATTCTATCAAACCTTCATAGAAGACCTCATACCAATATTATCCAAACTATTCCACAAAATTGAAACAGATGGAGCCCTACCGAATTCCTTCTACGAAGCCACAATTACTCTTATACCTAAACCACACAAAGACACAACAAAGAAAGAGAACTTCAGACCAATTTCCCTTATGAATATCGACGCAAAAATACTCAATAAAATTCTGGCAAACCGAATTCAAGAGCACATCAAAACAATCATCCACCATGATCAAGTAGGCTTCATCCCAGGCATGCAGGGATGGTTTAATATACGGAAAACCATCAACGTGATCCATTATATAAACAAACTGAAACAACAGAACCACATGATCATTTCATTAGATGCTGAGAAAGCATTTGACAAAATTCAACACCCCTTCATGATAAAAGTCCTGGAAAGAATAGGAATTCAAGGCCCATACCTAAACATAGTAAAAGCCATATACAGCAAACCAGTTGCTAACATTAAACTAAATGGAGAGAAACTAGAAGCAATCCCACTAAAATCAGGGACTAGACAAGGCTGCCCACTCTCTCCCTACTTATTCAATATAGTTCTTGAAGTTCTAGCCAGAGCAATCGGACAACAAAAGGAGATCAAGAGGATACAGATCGGAAAAGAAGAAGTCAAAATATCACTATTTGCAGATGACATGATAGTATATTTAAGTGATCCCAAAAGTTCCACCAGTGAACTACTAAAGCTGATAAACAACTTCAGCAAAGTGGCTGGGTATAAAATTAACTCAAATAAATCAGTTGCCTTCCTCTATACAAAAGAGAAACAAGCCGAGAGAGAAATTAGGGAAACGACACCCTTCATAATAGACCCAAA
Source organism: Rattus norvegicus (assembly GCF_021556685.1). Lineage (NCBI taxonomy): Eukaryota > Metazoa > Chordata > Mammalia > Rodentia > Muridae > Rattus > Rattus norvegicus. The sequence goes on along the minus strand of NC_141536.1, from coordinate 18,616,405 downwards.
TAATATAAAGCACCTCGGTGTGACTTTAACCAAGCAAGTAAAAGATCTGTACAATAAGAACTTCAAGACACTGAGGAAAGAAATTGAAGAAGACCTCAGAAGATGGAAAGATCTCCCATGCTCATGGATTGGCAGGATTAATATAGTAAAAATGGCCATTTTACCAAAAGCAATCTACAGATTCAATGCAATCCCCATCAAAATACCAATCCATTTCTTCAAAGAGTTAGACAGAACAATTTGCAAATTCATCTGGAATAACAAAAAACCCAGGATAGCTAAAGCTATCCTCAACAATAAAAGGACTTCAGGGGGAATCACTATCCCTAAACTCAAGCAGTATTACAGAGCAATAGTGATAAAAACTGCATGGTATTGGTACAGAGACAGAAAGATAGACCAATGGAATAGAATTGAAGACCCAGAAATGAACCCACACACCTATGGTCACTTGATTTTTGACAAAGGAGCCAAAACCATCCAATGGAAAAAAGATAGCATTTTCAGCAAATGGTGCTGGTTCAACTGGAGGGCAACATGTAGAAGAATGCAGATGGATACATGCTTATCACCCTGTACAAAGCTTAAGTCCAAGTGGATCAAGGACCTCCACATCAAACCAGACACACTCAAACTAATAGAAGAAAAACTAGGGAAGCATCTGGAACACATGGGCACTGGAAAAAATTTCCTGAACAAAACACCAATGGCTTATGCTCTAAGATCAAGAATCGACAAATGGGATCTCATAAAACTGCAAAGCTTCTGTAAGGCAAAGGACACTGTGGTTAGGACAAAACGGCAACCAACAGATTGGGAAAAGATCTTTACCAATCCTACAACAGATAGAGGCCTTATATCCAAAATATACAAAGAACTCAAGAAGTTAGACCGCAGGGAAACTAATAACCCTATTAAAAAATGGGGTTCAGAGCTAAACAAAGAATTCACAGCTGAGGAATGCCGAATGGCTGAGAAACACCTAAAGAAATGTTCAACATCTTTAGTCATAAGGGAAATGCAAATCAAAACAACCCTGAGATTTCACCTCACACCAGTGCGATTGGCTAAGATCAAAAACTCAGGTGACAGCAGATGCTGGCGAGGATGTGGAGAAAGAGGAACACTCCTCCATTGTTGGTGGGATTGCAGACTGGTACAACCATTCTGGAAATCAGTCTGGAGGTTCCTCAGAAAATTGGACATTGAACTGCCTGAGGATCCAGCTATACCTCTCTTGGGCATATACCCAAAGATGCCTCAACATACAAAAGAGACACGTGCTCCTCTATGTTCATCGCAGCCTTATTTATAATAGCCAGAAAATGGAAAGAACCCAGATGCCCTTCAACAGAGGAATGGATACAGAAAACAATGGAATATTACTCAGCTATCAAAAACAACGAGTTTATGAAATTCGTAGGCAAATGGTTGGAACTGGAAAATATCATCCTGAGTGAGCTAACCCAATCACAGAAAGACATTCATGGTGTGCACTCATTGATAAGTGGCTATTAGCCCAAATGCTTGAATTACCCTAGATCCCTAGAACAAACGAAACTCAAGACGGATGATCAAAATGTGAATGCTTCACTCCTTCTTTAAATGAGGAAAAAGAATACCCTTGGCAGGGAAGGGAGAGGCAAAGATTAAAACAGAGACTGAAGGAACTCCCATTCAGAGCCTGCCCCACATGTGGCCCATACATATACAGCCACCCAATTAGACAAGATGGATGAAGCAAAGAAGTGCAGACCGACAGGAGCCAGATGTAGATCGCTCCTGAGAGACACAGCCAGAATACAGCAAATACAGAGGCGAATGCCAGCAGCAAAGCACTGAACTGAGAATAGGTCCCCCGTTGAAGGAATCAGAGAAAGAACTGGAAGAGCTTGAAGGTGCTCGAGACCCCAAAAGTACAACAATGTCAAGCAACCAGAGCTTCCAGGGACTAAGCCACTACCTAAAGACTATACATGGACTGACCCTGGACTCTGACCCCATAGGTAGCAATGAATATCCTAGTAAGTGCACCAGTGGAAGGGGAAGCCCTGGGTCCTGCTAAGACTGAACCCCCAGTGAACTAGACTATGGGGGGAGGGTGGCAATGGGGGGAGGTTTGGGAGGGGTACACCCATCAGGAAGGGGAGGGGGGAGGGTGATGTTTGTCCGGAAACCGGGAAAGGGAATAACACTTGAAATGTATATAAGAAATACTCAAGTTAATAAAAAAAATAAATAAATAAATTTAAAAAAAAAAGATTCCAGCGTGTAGCTTTGAGGGAGGGCCATAGGGAAAAAAAATGGGTACAGAGCTAAACAAAGAAATCTCAGCTACAGAATACCAAATGACTGGGAAGTACCTAAAGAACTGTTCAACATCCTTAGTCATCAGGGAAATGCAAATCAAAACAACTCTGAGATTCTACATTACATCAGACAAAATGGATAAAACCAAAAACTCATGTGACAACAGATGCTGGCAAGGATGTAGAGAAAGAAGAACACTCCTCCACTGTTGGAGGGATTACAAGCTAGTACAACCACTCTGAAAATCAGTGTGGAGGTTTCTCAAAAAACTGAACATAGTACTACCTGAGGACCCAGCTATACCACTCCTGGGCATATACCCAAATATGCTCCAACATATAAAAAGGACACATGCTCCACTATGTTCATAACACTCTTATTTATAATAGACATAAACTGGGAAGAGCCCAGGTGTCCTTCAACAGAGGAATGAATACAGAAAATGTGGGCACTGAAGCAGCAGGTCCCCCAAGCTCCAGACACCGGCCGGACCTGAAGGGACTGGATCAACAGTTCTCTGCACTCAAATCCCGTGGGAGGGAGAGCTAAACCTTCAGAGGGGCAGACATGCCTGGGAAGCCAGAAGAGACTACACTCTGCCTACATTTCTGACTCCAGAGGAAAACGCCTAATGCCATCTGGGACTCCAGTGCAAGGGGGCTCCCAGAAAAGGCGGCGTAGGCCCTCCTGGTTGCCACCCTCATGGAGAGCTCAAAAGCAATCCCCCATGAGCAACTTGAGCCACGGGACCACAGGTAAGACCAACTTTTCTGTTCCAAGGGACCTGCCTGGTCGACTCAGGACACAGGCCCACAGGAACAGCTGAGACCAGTAGAGAGGAAAGACTACACGCACGAAAGCAGAACACTCTATTCCCATAACTGGCTGAAAGAAAACAGGAAAACAGGTCTACAGCAATCCTGACACACAGGTCTATAGGACAGTCTAGCCACTGTCAGAAATAGCAGAAGAAAGTAACAACAGAGACAATCTGATGGAAAGAGGCAAGCAAAGGAACCCAAGCAACAGAAACCAAGACTACATGGCATCATCGGAGCCCAATTCTCCCACCAGAGCAAACACTGAATATCCAAACACACCAGAAAAGCAAGGTCTAGATTTAAAATCATATTTGATCATGATGCTGGAGGACTTCAAGAAAGACATGACGAACTCCCTTAGAGAAATGCAGGAAAACATAAATAAACAACTAGAAGCCTAAAAAAGGGAATGACAAAAATCCCTGAAAGAATTCCACGTAAACACAATCGAACAGTTGAAAGAATTAAAAATGGAAATAGAAGCAATGAAGAAAGAACACAGAGAAACAACCCTGGATATAGAAATCCAAAGGAAGAGACAAGTAGCCATAGATACAAGCATGACCAACAGAATACAAGAGATGGAAGAGAGAATCTCAGGAGCAGAAGATTCCATAGAAATCATCGACACAACTGTCAAAGATAATGTAAAACAGAAAAAGCTACTGGTTCAAAACATACAGGAAATCCAGGACTCAATGAGAAGATCAAACCTAAGGATAATAGGTATAGAAGAGAGTGAAGACTCCAAGCTCAAAGGACCAGTAAATATCTTCAACAAAATCATAGAAGAAAACTTCCCTAACCTAAAGAAAGAGATGCCCATAAACATACAAGAAGCCTACAGAACTCCAAATAGATTGGACCAGAAAAGAAACTCCTCCCGTCAGATAATAGTCAAAATACCAAATGCACAAAATAAAGAAAGAATATTAAAAGCAGTAATAGGTCACATAACATATAAAGGCAGACCTATCAGAATCACACTAGAATTCTCGCCAGAGACTATGAAAGCCAGAAGATCATGGACAGATGACATACAGACCCTAAAAGAACACAAGTGCCAGCCCAGGTTACTGTATCCTGCAAAACTCTCAATTAACATACATAGAGAAACCAAGACAGTCCATGGCAAAACCAAATTTACACAATATCTTTCTACAAATCCAGCGCTACAAAGGATAATAAATGGTAAAGCCCAACATAAGGAGGCAAGCTACACCCTAGAAAAAGCAAGAAACTAATCGTCTTGGCAACAAAACAAAGAGAAGAAAAGCACACAAACATAACCTCACATCCAAATATGAATATAACAGGAAGCAATAATCAATATTCCTTAATATCTCTCAACATCAATGGTCTCAACTCCCCAATAAAAAGACATAGATTTCCAAGTGGATCAAGGACCTCCACATCAAACCAGACACACTCAAACTAATAGAAGAAAAACTAGGGAAGCATCTGGAACACATGGGCACTGGAAAAAATTTCCTGAACAAAACACCAATGGCTTATGCTCTAAGATCAAGAATCGACAAATGGGATCGCATAAAACTGCAAAGCTTCTGTAAGGCAAAGGACACTGTGGTTAGGACAAATCGGCAACCAACAGATTGGGAAAAGATCTTTACCAATCCTATAACAGATAGAGGCCTTATATCCAAAATATACAAAGAACTCAAGAAGTTAGACCGCAGGGAAACAAATAACCCTATTAAAAAATGGGGTTCAGAGCTAAACAAAGAATTCACAGCTGAGGAATGCCGAATGTCTGAGAAACACCTAAAGAAATGTTCAACATCTTTAGTCATAAGGGAAATGCAAATCAAAACAACCCTGAGATTTCACCTCACACCAGTGCGATTGGCTAAGATCAAAAACTCAGGTGACAGCAGATGCTGGCGAGGATGTGGAGAAAGAGGAACACTCCTCCATTGTTGGTGGGATTGCAGACTGGTAAAACCATTCTGGAAATCAGTCTGGAGGTTCCTCAGAAAATTGGACATTGAACTGCCTGAGGATCCAGCCATACCTCTCTTGGGCATATACCCAAAAGATGCCTCAACATATAAAAGAGACAGGTGCTCCACTATGTTCATCGCAGCCTTATTTATAATAGCCAGAAACTGGAAAGAACCCAGATGCCCTTCAACAGAGGAATGGATACAGAAAATGTGGTACATCTACACAATGGAATATTACTCAGCTATCAAAAACAACGAGTTTATGAAATTCGTAGGCAAATGGTTGGAACTGGAAAATATCATCCTGAGTGAGCTAACCCAATCACAGAAAGACATACATGGTATGCACTCATTGATAAGTGGCTATTAGCCCAAATGCTTGAATTACCCTAGATCCCTAGAACAAAGGAAACTCAAGACGGATGATCAAAATGTGAATGCTTCACTCCTTCTTTAAATGAGGAAAAAGAATACCCTTGGCAGGGAAGGGAGAGGCAAAGATTAAAACAGAGACTGAAGGAACTCCCATTCAGAGCCTGCCCCACATGTGGCCCATACATATACAGCCACCCAATTAGACAAGATGGATGAAGCAAAGAAGTGCAGACCGACAGGAGCCGGATGTAGATCGCTCCTGAGAGACACAGCCAGAATACAGCAAATACAGAGGCGAATGCCAGCAGCAAAGCACTGAACTGAGAATAGGTCCCCCGTTGAAGGAATCAGAGAAAGAACTGGAAGAGCTTGAAGGTGCTCGAGACCCCAAAAGTACAACAATGTCAAGCAACCAGAGCTTCCAGGGACTAAGCCACTACCTAAAGACTATACATGGACTGACCCTGGACTCTGACCCCATAGGTAGCAATGAATATCCTAGTAAGTGCACCAGTGGAAGGGGAAGCCCTGGGTCCTGCTAAGACTGAACCCCCAGTGAACTAGACTATGGGGGGAGGGTGGCAATGGGGGGAGGTTTGGGAGGGGTACACCCATCAGGAAGGGGAGGGGGGAGGGTGATGTTTGTCCGGAAACCGGGAAAGGGAATAACACTTGAAATGTATATAAGAAATACTCAAGTTAATAAAAAAAAATAAATAAATAAATTTAAAAAAAAAGATTCCAGCGTGTAGCTTTGAGGGAGGGCCATAGGGAAAAAAAAATGGGTACAGAGCTAAACAAAGAAATCTCAGCTACAGAATACCAAATGACTGGGAAGTACCTAAAGAACTGTTCAACATCCTTAGTCATCAGGGAAATGCAAATCAAAACAACTCTGAGATTCTACATTACATCAGACAAAATGGATAAAACCAAAAACTCATGTGACAACAGATGCTGGCAAGGATGTAGAGAAAGAAGAACACTCCTCCACTGTTGGAGGGATTACAAGCTAGTACAACCACTCTGAAAATCAGTGTGGAGGTTTCTCAAAAAACTGAACATAGTACTACCTGAGGACCCAGCTATACCACTCCTGGGCATATACCCAAATATGCTCCAACATATAAAAAGGACACATGCTCCACTATGTTCATAACACTCTTATTTATAATAGACATAAACTGGGAAGAGCCCAGGTGTCCTTCAACAGAGGAATGAATACAGAAAATGTGGGCACTGAAGCAGCAGGTCCCCCAAGCTCCAGACACCGGCCGGACCTGAAGGGACTGGATCAACAGTTCTCTGCACTCAAATCCCGTGGGAGGGAGAGCTAAACCTTCAGAGGGGCAGACATGCCTGGGAAGCCAGAAGAGACTACACTCTGCCTACATTTCTGACTCCAGAGGAAAACGCCTAATGCCATCTGGGACTCCAGTGCAAGGGGGCTCCCAGAAAAGGCGGCGTAGGCCCTCCTGGTTGCCACCCTCATGGAGAGCTCAAAAGCAATCCCCCATGAGCAACTTGAGCCACGGGACCACAGGTAAGACCAACTTTTCTGTTCCAAGGGACCTGCCTGGTCGACTCAGGACACAGGCCCACAGGAACAGCTGAGACCAGTAGAGAGGAAAGACTACACGCACGAAAGCAGAACACTCTATTCCCATAACTGGCTGAAAGAAAACAGGAAAACAGGTCTACAGCAATCCTGACACACAGGTCTATAGGACAGTCTAGCCACTGTCAGAAATAGCAGAAGAAAGTAACAACAGAGACAATCTGATGGAAAGAGGCAAGCAAAGGAACCCAAGCAACAGAAACCAAGACTACATGGCATCATCGGAGCCCAATTCTCCCACCAGAGCAAACACTGAATATCCAAACACACCAGAAAAGCAAGGTCTAGATTTAAAATCATATTTGATCATGATGCTGGAGGACTTCAAGAAAGACATGACGAACTCCCTTAGAGAAATGCAGGAAAACATAAATAAACAACTAGAAGCCTAAAAAAGGGAATGACAAAAATCCCTGAAAGAATTCCACGTAAACACAATCGAACAGTTGAAAGAATTAAAAATGGAAATAGAAGCAATGAAGAAAGAACACAGAGAAACAACCCTGGATATAGAAATCCAAAGGAAGAGACAAGTAGCCATAGATACAAGCATGACCAACAGAATACAAGAGATGGAAGAGAGAATCTCAGGAGCAGAAGATTCCATAGAAATCATCGACACAACTGTCAAAGATAATGTAAAACAGAAAAAGCTACTGGTTCAAAACATACAGGAAATCCAGGACTCAATGAGAAGATCAAACCTAAGGATAATAGGTATAGAAGAGAGTGAAGACTCCAAGCTCAAAGGACCAGTAAATATCTTCAACAAAATCATAGAAGAAAACTTCCCTAACCTAAAGAAAGAGATGCCCATAAACATACAAGAAGCCTACAGAACTCCAAATAGATTGGACCAGAAAAGAAACTCCTCCCGTCACATAATAGTCAAAATACCAAATGCACAAAATAAAGAAAGAATATTAAAAGCAGTAATAGGTCACATAACATATAAAGGCAGACCTATCAGAATCACACTAGAATTCTCGCCAGAGACTATGAAAGCCAGAAGATCATGGACAGATGACATACAGACCCTAAAAGAACACAAGTGCCAGCCCAGGTTACTGTATCCTGCAAAACTCTCAATTAACATACATAGAGAAACCAAGACAGTCCATGGCAAAACCAAATTTACACAATATCTTTCTACAAATCCAGCGCTACAAAGGATAATAAATGGTAAAGCCCAACATAAGGAGGCAAGCTACACCCTAGAAAAAGCAAGAAACTAATCGTCTTGGCAACAAAACAAAGAGAAGAAAAGCACACAAACATAACCTCACATCCAAATATGAATATAACAGGAAGCAATAATCAATATTCCTTAATATCTCTCAACATCAATGGTCTCAACTCCCCAATAAAAAGACATAGATTTCCAAGTGGATCAAGGACCTCCACATCAAACCAGACACACTCAAACTAATAGAAGAAAAACTAGGGAAGCATCTGGAACACATGGGCACTGGAAAAAATTTCCTGAACAAAACACCAATGGCTTATGCTCTAAGATCAAGAATCGACAAATGGGATCGCATAAAACTGCAAAGCTTCTGTAAGGCAAAGGACACTGTGGTTAGGACAAAACGGCAACCAACAGATTGGGAAAAGATCTTTACCAATCCTATAACAGATAGAGGCCTTATATCCAAAATATACAAAGAACTCAAGAAGTTAGACCGCAGGGAAACAAATAACCCTATTAAAAAATGGGGTTCAGAGCTAAACAAAGAATTCACAGCTGAGGAATGCCGAATGTCTGAGAAACACCTAAAGAAATGTTCAACATCTTTAGTCATAAGGGAAATGCAAATCAAAACAACCCTGAGATTTCACCTCACACCAGTGCGATTGGCTAAGATCAAAAACTCAGGTGACAGCAGATGCTGGCGAGGATGTGGAGAAAGAGGAACACTCCTCCATTGTTGGTGGGATTGCAGACTGGTAAAACCATTCTGGAAATCAGTCTGGAGGTTCCTCAGAAAATTGGACATTGAACTGCCTGAGGATCCAGCCATACCTCTCTTGGGCATATACCCAAAAGATGCCTCAACATATAAAAGAGACAGGTGCTCCACTATGTTCATCGCAGCCTTATTTATAATAGCCAGAAACTGGAAAGAACCCAGATGCCCTTCAACAGAGGAATGGATACAGAAAATGTGGTACATCTACACAATGGAATATTACTCAGCTATCAAAAACAACGAGTTTATGAAATTCGTAGGCAAATGGTTGGAACTGGAAAATATCATCCTGAGTGAGCTAACCCAATCACAGAAAGACATACATGGTATGCACTCATTGATAAGTGGCTATTAGCCCAAATGCTTGAATTACCCTAGATCCCTAGAACAAAGGAAACTCAAGACGGATGATCAAAATGTGAATGCTTCACTCCTTCTTTAAATGAGGAAAAAGAATACCCTTGGCAGGGAAGGGAGAGGCAAAGATTAAAACAGAGACTGAAGGAACTCCCATTCAGAGCCTGCCCCACATGTGGCCCATACATATACAGCCACCCAATTAGACAAGATGGATGAAGCAAAGAAGTGCAGACCGACAGGAGCCGGATGTAGATCGCTCCTGAGAGACACAGCCAGAATACAGCAAATACAGAGGCGAATGCCAGCAGCAAAGCACTGAACTGAGAATAGGTCCCCCGTTGAAGGAATCAGAGAAAGAACTGGAAGAGCTTGAAGGTGCTCGAGACCCCAAAAGTACAACAATGTCAAGCAACCAGAGCTTCCAGGGACTAAGCCACTACCTAAAGACTATACATGGACTGACCCTGGACTCTGACCCCATAGGTAGCAATGAATATCCTAGTAAGTGCACCAGTGGAAGGGGAAGCCCTGGGTCCTGCTAAGACTGAACCCCCAGTGAACTAGACTATGGGGGGAGGGTGGCAATGGGGGGAGGTTTGGGAGGGGTACACCCATCAGGAAGGGGAGGGGGGAGGGTGATGTTTGTCCGGAAACCGGGAAAGGGAATAACACTTGAAATGTATATAAGAAATACTCAAGTTAATAAAAAAAATAAATAAAAAAATTTAAAAAAAAAAGATTCCAGCGTGTAGCTTTGAGGGAGGGCCATAGGGAAAAAAAAATGGGTACAGAGCTAAACAAAGAAATCTCAGCTACAGAATACCAAATGACTGGGAAGTACCTAAAGAACTGTTCAACATCCTTAGTCATCAGGGAAATGCAAATCAAAACAACTCTGAGATTCTACATTACATCAGACAAAATGGATAAAACCAAAAACTCATGTGACAACAGATGCTGGCAAGGATGTAGAGAAAGAAGAACACTCCTCCACTGTTGGAGGGATTACAAGCTAGTACAACCACTCTGAAAATCAGTGTGGAGGTTTCTCAAAAAACTGAACATAGTACTACCTGAGGACCCAGCTATACCACTCCTGGGCATATACCCAAATATGCTCCAACATATAAAAAGGACACATGCTCCACTATGTTCATAACACTCTTATTTATAATAGACATAAACTGGGAAGAGCCCAGGTGTCCTTCAACAGAGGAATGAATACAGAAAATGTGGGCACTGAAGCAGCAGGTCCCCCAAGCTCCAGACACCGGCCGGACCTGAAGGGACTGGATCAACAGTTCTCTGCACTCAAATCCCGTGGGAGGGAGAGCTAAACCTTCAGAGGGGCAGACATGCCTGGGAAGCCAGAAGAGACTACACTCTGCCTACATTTCTGACTCCAGAGGAAAATGCCTAATGCCATCTGGGACTCCAGTGCAAGGGGGCTCCCAGAAAAGGCGGCGTAGGCCCTCCTGGTTGCCACCCTCATGGAGAGCTCAAAAGCAATCCCCCATGAGCAACTTGAGCCACGGGACCACAGGTAAGACCAACTTTTCTGTTCCAAGGGACCTGCCTGGTCGACTCAGGACACAGGCCCACAGGAACAGCTGAGACCAGTAGAGAGGAAAGACTACACGCACGAAAGCAGAACACTCTATTCCCATAACTGGCTGAAAGAAAACAGGAAAACAGGTCTACAGCAATCCTGACACACAGGTCTATAGGACAGTCTAGCCACTGTCAGAAATAGCAGAAGAAAGTAACAACAGAGACAATCTGATGGAAAGAGGCAAGCAAAGGAACCCAAGCAACAGAAACCAAGACTACATGGCATCATCGGAGCCCAATTCTCCCACCAGAGCAAACACTGAATATCCAAACACACCAGAAAAGCAAGGTCTAGATTTAAAATCATATTTGATCATGATGCTGGAGGACTTCAAGAAAGACATGACGAACTCCCTTAGAGAAATGCAGGAAAACATAAATAAACAACTAGAAGCCTAAAAAAGGGAATGACAAAAATCCCTGAAAGAATTCCACGTAAACACAATCGAACAGTTGAAAGAATTAAAAATGGAAATAGAAGCAATGAAGAAAGAACACAGAGAAACAACCCTGGATATAGAAATCCAAAGGAAGAGACAAGTAGCCATAGATACAAGCATGACCAACAGAATACAAGAGATGGAAGAGAGAATCTCAGGAGCAGAAGATTCCATAGAAATCATCGACACAACTGTCAAAGATAATGTAAAACAGAAAAAGCTACTGGTTCAAAACATACAGGAAATCCAGGACTCAATGAGAAGATCAAACCTAAGGATAATAGGTATAGAAGAGAGTGAAGACTCCAAGCTCAAAGGACCAGTAAATATCTTCAACAAAATCATAGAAGAAAACTTCCCTAACCTAAAGAAAGAGATGCCCATAAACATACAAGAAGCCAACAGAACTCCAAATAGATTGGACCAGAAAAGAAACTCCTCCCGTCAGATAATAGTCAAAATACCAAATGCACAAAATAAAGAAAGAATATTAAAAGCAGTAATAGGTCACATAACATATAAAGGCAGACCTATCAGAATCACACTAGAATTCTTGCCAGAGACTATGAAAGCCAGAAGATCATGGACAGATGACATACAGACCCTAAAAGAACACAAGTGCCAGCCCAGGTTACTGTATCCTGCAAAACTCTCAATTAACATACATAGAGAAACCAAGACAGTCCATGGCAAAACCAAATTTACACAATATCTTTCTACAAATCCAGCGCTACAAAGGATAATAAATGGTAAAGCCCAACATAAGGAGGCAAGCTACACCCTAGAAAAAGCAAGAAACTAATCGTCTTGGCAACAAAACAAAGAGAAGAAAAGCACACAAACATAACCTCACATCCAAATATGAATATAACAGGAAGCAATAATCAATATTCCTTAATATCTCTCAACATCAATGGTCTCAACTCCCCAATAAAAAGACATAGATTTCCAAGTGGATCAAGGACCTCCACATCAAACCAGACACACTCAAACTAATAGAAGAAAAACTAGGGAAGCATCTGGAACACATGGGCACTGGAAAAAATTTCCTGAACAAAACACCAATGGCTTATGCTCTAAGATCAAGAATCGACAAATGGGATCGCATAAAACTGCAAAGCTTCTGTAAGGCAAAGGACACTGTGGTTAGGACAAAACGGCAACCAACAGATTGGGAAAAGATCTTTACCAATCCTATAACAGATAGAGGCCTTATATCCAAAATATACAAAGAACTCAAGAAGTTAGACCGCAGGGAAACAAATAACCCTATTAAAAAATGGGGTTCAGAGCTAAACAAAGAATTCACAGCTGAGGAATGCCGAATGTCTGAGAAACACCTAAAGAAATGTTCAACATCTTTAGTCATAAGGGAAATGCAAATCAAAACAACCCTGAGATTTCACCTCACACCAGTGCGATTGGCTAAGATCAAAAACTCAGGTGACAGCAGATGCTGGCGAGGATGTGGAGAAAGAGGAACACTCCTCCATTGTTGGTGGGATTGCAGACTGGTAAAACCATTCTGGAAATCAGTCTGGAGGTTCCTCAGAAAATTGGACATTGAACTGCCTGAGGATCCAGCCATACCTCTCTTGGGCATATACCCAAAAGATGCCTCAACATATAAAAGAGACACGTGCTCCACTATGTTCATCGCAGCCTTATTTATAATAGCCAGAAACTGGAAAGAACCCAGATGCCCTTCAACAGAGGAATGGATACAGAAAATGTGGTACATCTACACAATGGAATATTACTCAGCTATCAAAAACAACGAGTTTATGAAATTCGTAGGCAAATGGTTGGAACTGGAAAATATCATCCTGAGTGAGCTAACCCAATCACAGAAAGACATACATGGTATGCACTCATTGATAAGTGGCTATTAGCCCAAATGCTTGAATTACCCTAGATCCCTAGAACAAAGGAAACTCAAGACGGATGATCAAAATGTGAATGCTTCACTCCTTCTTTAAATGAGGAAAAAGAATACCCTTGGCAGGGAAGGGAGAGGCAAAGATTAAAACAGAGACTGAAGGAACTCCCATTCAGAGCCTGCCCCACATGTGGCCCATACATATACAGCCACCCAATTAGACAAGATGGATGAAGCAAAGAAGTGCAGACCGACAGGAGCCGGATGTAGATCGCTCCTGAGAGACACAGCCAGAATACAGCAAATACAGAGGCGAATGCCAGCAGCAAAGCACTGAACTGAGAATAGGTCCCCCGTTGAAGGAATCAGAGAAAGAACTGGAAGAGCTTGAAGGTGCTCGAGACCCCAAAAGTACAACAATGTCAAGCAACCAGAGCTTCCAGGGACTAAGCCACTACCTAAAGACTATACATGGACTGACCCTGGACTCTGACCCCATAGGTAGCAATGAATATCCTAGTAAGTGCACCAGTGGAAGGGGAAGCCCTGGGTCCTGCTAAGACTGAACCCCCAGTGAACTAGACTATGGGGGGAGGGTGGCAATGGGGGGAGGTTTGGGAGGGGTACACCCATCAGGAAGGGGAGGGGGGAGGGTGATGTTTGTCCGGAAACCGGGAAAGGGAATAACACTTGAAATGTATATAAGAAATACTCAAGTTAATAAAAAAAAATAAATAAAAAAATTTAAAAAAAAAAGATTCCAGCGTGTAGCTTTGAGGGAGGGCCATAGGGAAAAAAAAATGGGTACAGAGCTAAACAAAGAAATCTCAGCTACAGAATACCAAATGACTGGGAAGTACCTAAAGAACTGTTCAACATCCTTAGTCATCAGGGAAATGCAAATCAAAACAACTCTGAGATTCTACATTACATCAGACAAAATGGATAAAACCAAAAACTCATGTGACAACAGATGCTGGCAAGGATGTAGAGAAAGAAGAACACTCCTCCACTGTTGGAGGGATTACAAGCTAGTACAACCACTCTGAAAATCAGTGTGGAGGTTTCTCAAAAAACTGAACATAGTACTACCTGAGGACCCAGCTATACCACTCCTGGGCATATACCCAAATATGCTCCAACATATAAAAAGGACACATGCTCCACTATGTTCATAACACTCTTATTTATAATAGACATAAACTGGGAAGAGCCCAGGTGTCCTTCAACAGAGGAATGAATACAGAAAATGTGGGCACTGAAGCAGCAGGTCCCCCAAGCTCCAGACACCGGCCGGACCTGAAGGGACTGGATCAACAGTTCTCTGCACTCAAATCCCGTGGGAGGGAGAGCTAAACCTTCAGAGGGGCAGACATGCCTGGGAAGCCAGAAGAGACTACACTCTGCCTACATTTCTGACTCCAGAGGAAAACGCCTAATGCCATCTGGGACTCCAGTGCAAGGGGGCTCCCAGAAAAGGCGGCGTAGGCCCTCCTGGTTGCCACCCTCATGGAGAGCTCAAAAGCAATCCCCCATGAGCAACTTGAGCCACGGGACCACAGGTAAGACCAACTTTTCTGTTCCAAGGGACCTGCCTGGTCGACTCAGGACACAGGCCCACAGGAACAGCTGAGACCAGTAGAGAGGAAAGACTACACGCACGAAAGCAGAACACTCTATTCCCATAACTGGCTGAAAGAAAACAGGAAAACAGGTCTACAGCAATCCTGACACACAGGTCTATAGGACAGTCTAGCCACTGTCAGAAATAGCAGAAGAAAGTAACAACAGAGACAATCTGATGGAAAGAGGCAAGCAAAGGAACCCAAGCAACAGAAACCAAGACTACATGGCATCATCGGAGCCCAATTCTCCCACCAGAGCAAACACTGAATATCCAAACACACCAGAAAAGCAAGGTCTAGATTTAAAATCATATTTGATCATGATGCTGGAGGACTTCAAGAAAGACATGACGAACTCCCTTAGAGAAATGCAGGAAAACATAAATAAACAACTAGAAGCCTAAAAAAGGGAATGACAAAAATCCCTGAAAGAATTCCACGTAAACACAATCGAACAGTTGAAAGAATTAAAAATGGAAATAGAAGCAATGAAGAAAGAACACAGAGAAACAACCCTGGATATAGAAATCCAAAGGAAGAGACAAGTAGCCATAGATACAAGCATGACCAACAGAATACAAGAGATGGAAGAGAGAATCTCAGGAGCAGAAGATTCCATAGAAATCATCGACACAACTGTCAAAGATAATGTAAAACAGAAAAAGCTACTGGTTCAAAACATACAGGAAATCCAGGACTCAATGAGAAGATCAAACCTAAGGATAATAGGTATAGAAGAGAGTGAAGACTCCAAGCTCAAAGGACCAGTAAATATCTTCAACAAAATCATAGAAGAAAACTTCCCTAACCTAAAGAAAGAGATGCCCATAAACATACAAGAAGCCTACAGAACTCCAAATAGATTGGACCAGAAAAGAAACTCCTCCCGTCACATAATAGTCAAAATACCAAATGCACAAAATAAAGAAAGAATATTAAAAGCAGTAATAGGTCACATAACATATAAAGGCAGACCTATCAGAATCACACTAGAATTCTCGCCAGAGACTATGAAAGCCAGAAGATCATGGACAGATGACATACAGACCCTAAAAGAACACAAGTGCCAGCCCAGGTTACTGTATCCTGCAAAACTCTCAATTAACATACATAGAGAAACCAAGACAGTCCATGGCAAAACCAAATTTACACAATATCTTTCTACAAATCCAGCGCTACAAAGGATAATAAATGGTAAAGCCCAACATAAGGAGGCAAGCTACACCCTAGAAAAAGCAAGAAACTAATCGTCTTGGCAACAAAACAAAGAGAAGAAAAGCACACAAACATAACCTCACATCCAAATATGAATATAACAGGAAGCAATAATCAATATTCCTTAATATCTCTCAACATCAATGGTCTCAACTCCCCAATAAAAAGACATAGATTTCCAAGTGGATCAAGGACCTCCACATCAAACCAGACACACTCAAACTAATAGAAGAAAAACTAGGGAAGCATCTGGAACACATGGGCACTGGAAAAAATTTCCTGAACAAAACACCAATGGCTTATGCTCTAAGATCAAGAATCGACAAATGGGATCGCATAAAACTGCAAAGCTTCTGTAAGGCAAAGGACACTGTGGTTAGGACAAAACGGCAACCAACAGATTGGGAAAAGATCTTTACCAATCCTATAACAGATAGAGGCCTTATATCCAAAATATACAAAGAACTCAAGAAGTTAGACCGCAGGGAAACAAATAACCCTATTAAAAAATGGGGTTCAGAGCTAAACAAAGAATTCACAGCTGAGGAATGCCGAATGTCTGAGAAACACCTAAAGAAATGTTCAACATCTTTAGTCATAAGGGAAATGCAAATCAAAACAACCCTGAGATTTCACCTCACACCAGTGCGATTGGCTAAGATCAAAAACTCAGGTGACAGCAGATGCTGGCGAGGATGTGGAGAAAGAGGAACACTCCTCCATTGTTGGTGGGATTGCAGACTGGTAAAACCATTCTGGAAATCAGTCTGGAGGTTCCTCAGAAAATTGGACATTGAACTGCCTGAGGATCCAGCCATACCTCTCTTGGGCATATACCCAAAAGATGCCTCAACATATAAAAGAGACAGGTGCTCCACTATGTTCATCGCAGCCTTATTTATAATAGCCAGAAACTGGAAAGAACCCAGATGCCCTTCAACAGAGGAATGGATACAGAAAATGTGGTACATCTACACAATGGAATATTACTCAGCTATCAAAAACAACGAGTTTATGAAATTCGTAGGCAAATGGTTGGAACTGGAAAATATCATCCTGAGTGAGCTAACCCAATCACAGAAAGACATACATGGTATGCACTCATTGATAAGTGGCTATTAGCCCAAATGCTTGAATTACCCTAGATCCCTAGAACAAAGGAAACTCAAGACGGATGATCAAAATGTGAATGCTTCACTCCTTCTTTAAATGAGGAAAAAGAATACCCTTGGCAGGGAAGGGAGAGGCAAAGATTAAAACAGAGACTGAAGGAACTCCCATTCAGAGCCTGCCCCACATGTGGCCCATACATATACAGCCACCCAATTAGACAAGATGGATGAAGCAAAGAAGTGCAGACCGACAGGAGCCGGATGTAGATCGCTCCTGAGAGACACAGCCAGAATACAGCAAATACAGAGGCGAATGCCAGCAGCAAAGCACTGAACTGAGAATAGGTCCCCCGTTGAAGGAATCAGAGAAAGAACTGGAAGAGCTTGAAGGTGCTCGAGACCCCAAAAGTACAACAATGTCAAGCAACCAGAGCTTCCAGGGACTAAGCCACTACCTAAAGACTATACATGGACTGACCCTGGACTCTGACCCCATAGGTAGCAATGAATATCCTAGTAAGTGCACCAGTGGAAGGGGAAGCCCTGGGTCCTGCTAAGACTGAACCCCCAGTGAACTAGACTATGGGGGGAGGGTGGCAATGGGGGGAGGTTTGGGAGGGGTACACCCATCAGGAAGGGGAGGGGGGAGGGTGATGTTTGTCCGGAAACCGGGAAAGGGAATAACACTTGAAATGTATATAAGAAATACTCAAGTTAATAAAAAAAATAAATAAAAAAATTTAAAAAAAAAAGATTCCAGCGTGTAGCTTTGAGGGAGGGCCATAGGGGAAAAAAAATGGGTACAGAGCTAAACAAAGAAATCTCAGCTACAGAATACCAAATGACTGGGAAGTACCTAAAGAACTGTTCAACATCCTTAGTCATCAGGGAAATGCAAATCAAAACAACTCTGAGATTCTACATTACATCAGACAAAATGGATAAAACCAAAAACTCATGTGACAACAGATGCTGGCAAGGATGTAGAGAAAGAAGAACACTCCTCCACTGTTGGAGGGATTACAAGCTAGTACAACCACTCTGAAAATCAGTGTGGAGGTTTCTCAAAAAACTGAACATAGTACTACCTGAGGACCCAGCTATACCACTCCTGGGCATATACCCAAATATGCTCCAACATATAAAAAGGACACATGCTCCACTATGTTCATAACACTCTTATTTATAATAGACATAAACTGGGAAGAGCCCAGGTGTCCTTCAACAGAGGAATGAATACAGAAAATGTGGGCACTGAAGCAGCAGGTCCCCCAAGCTCCAGACACCGGCCGGACCTGAAGGGACTGGATCAACAGTTCTCTGCACTCAAATCCCGTGGGAGGGAGAGCTAAACCTTCAGAGGGGCAGACATGCCTGGGAAGCCAGAAGAGACTACACTCTGCCTACATTTCTGACTCCAGAGGAAAACGCCTAATGCCATCTGGGACTCCAGTGCAAGGGGGCTCCCAGAAAAGGCGGCGTAGGCCCTCCTGGTTGCCACCCTCATGGAGAGCTCAAAAGCAATCCCCCATGAGCAACTTGAGCCACGGGACCACAGGTAAGACCAACTTTTCTGTTCCAAGGGACCTGCCTGGTCGACTCAGGACACAGGCCCACAGGAACAGCTGAGACCAGTAGAGAGGAAAGACTACACGCACGAAAGCAGAACACTCTATTCCCATAACTGGCTGAAAGAAAACAGGAAAACAGGTCTACAGCAATCCTGACACACAGGTCTATAGGACAGTCTAGCCACTGTCAGAAATAGCAGAAGAAAGTAACAACAGAGACAATCTGATGGAAAGAGGCAAGCAAAGGAACCCAAGCAACAGAAACCAAGACTACATGGCATCATCGGAGCCCAATTCTCCCACCAGAGCAAACACTGAATATCCAAACACACCAGAAAAGCAAGGTCTAGATTTAAAATCATATTTGATCATGATGCTGGAGGACTTCAAGAAAGACATGACGAACTCCCTTAGAGAAATGCAGGAAAACATAAATAAACAACTAGAAGCCTAAAAAAAGGAATGACAAAAATCCCTGAAAGAATTCCACGTAAACACAATCGAACAGTTGAAAGAATTAAAAATGGAAATAGAAGCAATGAAGAAAGAACACAGAGAAACAACCCTGGATATAGAAATCCAAAGGAAGAGACAAGTAGCCATAGATACAAGCATGACCAACAGAATACAAGAGATGGAAGAGAGAATCTCAGGAGCAGAAGATTCCATAGAAATCATCGACACAACTGTCAAAGATAATGTAAAACAGAAAAAGCTACTGGTTCAAAACATACAGGAAATCCAGGACTCAATGAGAAGATCAAACCTAAGGATAATAGGTATAGAAGAGAGTGAAGACTCCAAGCTCAAAGGACCAGTAAATATCTTCAACAAAATCATAGAAGAAAACTTCCCTAACCTAAAGAAAGAGATGCCCATAAACATACAAGAAGCCAACAGAACTCCAAATAGATTGGACCAGAAAAGAAACTCCTCCCGTCAGATAATAGTCAAAATACCAAATGCACAAAATAAAGAAAGAATATTAAAAGCAGTAATAGGTCACATAACATATAAAGGCAGACCTATCAGAATCACACTAGAATTCTTGCCAGAGACTATGAAAGCCAGAAGATCATGGACAGATGACATACAGACCCTAAAAGAACACAAGTGCCAGCCCAGGTTACTGTATCCTGCAAAACTCTCAATTAACATACATAGAGAAACCAAGACAGTCCATGGCAAAACCAAATTTACACAATATCTTTCTACAAATCCAGCGCTACAAAGGATAATAAATGGTAAAGCCCAACATAAGGAGGCAAGCTACACCCTAGAAAAAGCAAGAAACTAATCGTCTTGGCAACAAAACAAAGAGAAGAAAAGCACACAAACATAACCTCACATCCAAATATGAATATAACAGGAAGCAATAATCAATATTCCTTAATATCTCTCAACATCAATGGTCTCAACTCCCCAATAAAAAGACATAGATTTCCAAGTGGATCAAGGACCTCCACATCAAACCAGACACACTCAAACTAATAGAAGAAAAACTAGGGAAGCATCTGGAACACATGGGCACTGGAAAAAATTTCCTGAACAAAACACCAATGGCTTATGCTCTAAGATCAAGAATCGACAAATGGGATCGCATAAAACTGCAAAGCTTCTGTAAGGCAAAGGACACTGTGGTTAGGACAAAACGGCAACCAACAGATTGGGAAAAGATCTTTACCAATCCTATAACAGATAGAGGCCTTATATCCAAAATATACAAAGAACTCAAGAAGTTAGACCGCAGGGAAACAAATAACCCTATTAAAAAATGGGGTTCAGAGCTAAACAAAGAATTCACAGCTGAGGAATGCCGAATGTCTGAGAAACACCTAAAGAAATGTTCAACATCTTTAGTCATAAGGGAAATGCAAATCAAAACAACCCTGAGATTTCACCTCACACCAGTGCGATTGGCTAAGATCAAAAACTCAGGTGACAGCAGATGCTGGCGAGGATGTGGAGAAAGAGGAACACTCCTCCATTGTTGGTGGGATTGCAGACTGGTAAAACCATTCTGGAAATCAGTCTGGAGGTTCCTCAGAAAATTGGACATTGAACTGCCTGAGGATCCAGCCATACCTCTCTTGGGCATATACCCAAAAGATGCCTCAACATATAAAAGAGACACGTGCTCCACTATGTTCATCGCAGCCTTATTTATAATAGCCAGAAACTGGAAAGAACCCAGATGCCCTTCAACAGAGGAATGGATACAGAAAATGTGGTACATCTACACAATGGAATATTACTCAGCTATCAAAAACAACGAGTTTATGAAATTCGTAGGCAAATGGTTGGAACTGGAAAATATCATCCTGAGTGAGCTAACCCAATCACAGAAAGACATACATGGTATGCACTCATTGATAAGTGGCTATTAGCCCAAATGCTTGAATTACCCTAGATCCCTAGAACAAAGGAAACTCAAGACGGATGATCAAAATGTGAATGCTTCACTCCTTCTTTAAATGAGGAAAAAGAATACCCTTGGCAGGGAAGGGAGAGGCAAAGATTAAAACAGAGACTGAAGGAACTCCCATTCAGAGCCTGCCCCACATGTGGCCCATACATATACAGCCACCCAATTAGACAAGATGGATGAAGCAAAGAAGTGCAGACCGACAGGAGCCGGATGTAGATCGCTCCTGAGAGACACAGCCAGAATACAGCAAATACAGAGGCGAATGCCAGCAGCAAACCACTGAACTGAGAATAGGTCCCCTATTGAAGGAATCAGAGAAAGAACTGGAAGAGCTTGAAGGTGCTCGAGACCCCAAAAGTACAACAATGCCAAGCAACCAGAGCTTCCAGGGACTAAGCCACTACCTAAAGACTATACATGGACTGACCCTGGACTCTGACCCCATAGGTAGCAATGAATATCCTAGTAAGTGCACCAGTGGAAGGGGAAGCCCTGGGTCCTGCTAAGACTGAACCCCCAGTGAACTAGACTATGGGGGGAGGGCGGCAATGGGGGGAGGTTTGGGAGGGGTACACCCATCAGGAAGGGGAGGGGGGAGGGGTATGTTTGCCCAGAAACCGGGAAAGGGAATAACACTCGAAATGTATATAAGAAATACTCAAGTTAATAAAAAAAAAAGACATAGATTAACAAAATGGATATGCAAAAAGAACCCTGCATTCTGCTGCCTACAGGAAACACACCTCAGAGACAAAGACAGACACTACCTCAGAGTGAAAGGCTGGAAAACAACTTTCCAAGCAAATGGTATGAAGAAGCAAGCTGGAATAGCCATCTAATATCAAATAAAATCGATTTTCAACTAAAAGTCATCAAAAAAGATAAGGAAGGACACTTCATATTCATCAAAGGAAAAATCCACCAAGATGAACTCTCAATCCTAAATATCTATGCCCCAAATACAAGGGCACCTACATATGTAAAAGAAACCTTACTAAAGCTCAAAACACACATTGTACTTCACACAATAATAATAGGAGATTTCAACACACCACTCTCATCAATGGACAGGTCATGGATACAGAAATTAAACAGAGATGTAGACAGACTAAGAGAAGTCATGAACCAAATGGACTTAACAGATATTTATAGAACATTCTATCCTAAAGCAAAAGGAAATACATTCTTCTCACCAACTCATGGTACTTTCTCCAAAATTGACCATATAATTGGTCATAAAACAAGCCTGAACAGATACAGAAATATAGAAATAATCCCATATGTCCAATAACAATAAGGGAAGAATGCCCACATATACATGGAAGTTGAACAATGCTCTACTCAATGATAACCTGATTAAGGAATGAATAAAGAAAGAAATTAAAGACTTCTTAGAATTTAATGAAAATGAAGGCACAACGTACCCAAACTTATGGGACACAATGAAAGCTGTGCTAAGAGGAAAACTCATAGCTCTGAGTGCCTGCAGAAAGAAACAGGAGAGAGCATATGTCAGCAGCTTGACAGCATACCTAAAAGCTCTAGAACAAAAAGAAGCAAATACACCCAGGAGGAGTAGAAGGCAGGAAATAATCAAACTCAGAGCTGAAATCAACCAAGTAGAAACAAAAAGGACCATAGAAAGAATCAACAGAAACAAAAGTTGGTTCTTTGAGAAAATCAACAAGATAGATAAACCCTTAGCCAGACTAATGAGAGGACACAGAGAGTGTGTCCAAATTAACAAAATCAGAAATGAGAAGGGAGACATAACTACAGAATCAGAGGAAATTCAAAAAATCATCAGATCCTACTACAAAAGCCTCTATTCAACAAAACTTGAAAATCTGCAGGAAATGGACATTTTCCTAGACAGATACCAGGTACCAAAGTTAAATCAGGAACAGATAAACCAATTCAACAACCCCATAACTCCTAATGAAATAGAAGCAGTCATTAAAGGTCTCCCAACCAAAAAGAGCCCAGGTCCAGATGGGTTTAGTGGAGAATTCTATCAGACCTTCATAGAAGACCTCATACCAATACTATCCAAACTATTCCACAAAATTGAAACAGATGGAGCACTACCGAATTCCTTCTATGAAGCCACAATTACTCTTATACCTAAACCACACAAAGACCCAACAAAGAAAGAGAACTTCAGAACAATTTCCCTTATGAATATCGACGCAAAAATACTCAATAAAATTCTGGCAAACTGAATCTGAGAGCACGTCAAAACAATCATCCACCATGATCAAGTAGGCTTCATCCCAGGCATGCAGGGATGGTTTAACATATGGAAAACTGTCAACATGATCCATTATATAAACAAACTGAAAGAACAAAACCACATGATCATTTCATTAGATGCTGAGAAAGCATTTGACAAAATTCAACACCCCTTCATGATAAAAGTCCTGGAAAGAATAGAAATCCAAGGCCCATACCTAAACATAGTAAAAACCATATACAGCAAACCAGTAGCTAACATTAAACTAAATGGAGAGAAACTTGAAGCAATCCCACTAAAATCAGGGACTAGACAAGGCTGCCCACTCCCTCCCTACTTATTCAATATAGTTCTTGAAGTTCTAGCCAGAGCAATCAGACAACAAAAGGAGTTCAAGGAGATACAGATTGGAAAAGAAGTCAAAATATCACTATTTGCAGATGATATGATAGTATATTTAAGTGATCCCACCCTTCATAATAGACCCAAATAATATAAAGTACCTCAGTGTGACTTTAACCAAGCAAGTAAAAGATTTGTACAATAAGAACTTCAAGACTCTGAAGAAAGAAATTGAAGCTCCAAAAAAAAAAAAAAAAAACAAAAACAAAAACAAAAAAAAAAAACCCAAACAAACAGGGCAGGGGGATAAGAATACCCTTGGCAGGGAATAGGGAGGCAAAGTTTAAAACAGAGGCAGAAGGAACACCCATTCAGAACCTGCCCCACATGTGGCCCATACATATACAGCCACCCAATTAGATATAGGGATGAAGCAAAGAAGTACAGGCTGACAGGAACCGAATGTAGATCTCTGCTGAGAGACACAGCCAGAATACAGCAAATACAGAGGCGAATGCCAGCAGCAAACCACTGATCTGAGAACGGGATCCCATTGAAGGAATCAGAGAAAGGACTGGAAGAGCTTGAAGGGGCTCAATACCCCATATGAACAACAATGCCAAGCAACCAGAGCTTCCAGGGACTAAGCCACTACCTAAAGACTATACATGGACTGACCCTGGACTCTGACCTCATAGGTAGCAATGAATATCCTAGTAAGAGCACCAGTGGAAGGGGAAGCCCTGGGTCCTGCTAAGACTGAACCCCCAGTGAACTAGACTGTTGGGGGGAGGGCGGCAATGGGGGGAGGGTTGGGAGGGGAACACCCATAAGGAAGGGGAGGGGGGAGGGGGATGTTTGCCCGGAAACCAAAGAATTATTATTAAGTATTAAATAAATAAAAAAAAGCTGCTAATCAAAGTAAAAAAGAAAAAGTAAAAAAAAAAAAGAAGAAGGGGAGGGGGAGGGGTTAGGGGGATGTTGGCCCAGAAACCGGGAAAGGGAATAACAATCGAAATGTAAATAAGAAATACTCAAGTTAATAAAGATAAAAAAAGAAAAGAAAAAGAAAATGTGGTACATCTACACAATGGAGTACTACTTAGCTCTCAAAACCAATGACTTCTTGAAATTCATAGGCAAATGGATTGAACTAGGAAATATAATACTAAGTGAGGTAACCCAATCACAAAAAACATACATGGTATGTATCACTGATAAGTGGATATTAGCCCAAAAGCTTGGGATACCCAAGGTACAATCCACAGACCACATGAAGCTCAAGAAGAAGGAAGACCAAAGTGTAGATGCTTCAAACCTTATTAGAAGGAGGAACAAAATACTCACAGGAGGAAATATGGAGAAAAAGTGTGGAGCAGAGACTGAAGGAAAGGCCATCCATTGACTGCCCCACTTGGGGGATCCATTCCATATGGACACCAAACCCAGACAATATTGCAGGTGCCAAGAAGTACATGTGGACAGGAGCTTGATATAGTTGTTCTCTGAGAACCTCTGCCAGAGATTGACAAATACAGAGGCAGATGCTGGCAGCCAACCATTGAACTGAGAACGGGGCCCCCAATGGAGAAGTTAGAGAAAGGATTGCAACCCCATAAGAACAACAATATCAACCAAACAGACCCCCCCCAGAGCTCCCAGGGACTAAACCACCATATCCCAAGAGTACTCATAGATGGACCTATGGCTCCAGCTGCATATGTAGCAGAGGATTACCTTGTTTGGCATCAATGGGAGGAGAGGCATTTAGTCCTGTGAAAGCTCGATGTCCCAGTGTAGAGGAATGTCAGCACACAGAGGTGGGAAGGAGTGGGGGGCACCCTCACAGAAGCAGAGGGGGGGAATGGGTAGTGGGTTCTGGAGGGGAAATCAGGACAGGGATTACATTCGAAATGTAAATTTTAAAATAATCTATAAAAGAAAAAATATAACAAAAAATACTTGGAAACTCATAATCCTAAAGTGAACCAGGTGACCAGGGACTGAGAAACTATACTGTCCAGTTTGTCTCAAGCTTCTTACTGTTATTGATGGTGCTTTGAAGAATCTGTTGACTATTTTATCTTCTCAGATGATGTGATATGCCCCTCCAGTGGATTTTCTAATTTACCTAATGTGGTTATTTCCCCAACATTAAATAGACTGTATAGTTTTTTTGCCTAGATTCATTTATCAGAAAAATAAGACTCATTTAAGGAGCATTTTGCAAAATAATTTTAAAATATGGAGTTACAAACGTTAAATACTAGAAAGGATGGGCACAATAGAATTGCATCCAGATGTGGAGAAGCTATTCCCCGAAGGACATTTACTTCTCAACTCTCACCTCTAAGTATACTATACTTACTTATAACAGAAAGATTCCACACTATACTACAAGGACACTTGCTCAACTATGTTCATAGCAGCTTTATTCATAATAGCCGGAAACTGGAAACAATCTAGATGTTTCTCAACTGAAGAATTGATAAAGAAAATGTGTTACATCTTCACAGTAGAAAACTACTCAACTATTAAAAACAACGATATCATGATTTCTATAGGTAGATGGATGGAACTTGAGAATATCATCCTGAGTGAGGTAACTCAGAGCCAGAAAAATAAATATGGTATGTACTCACTTAAAAGTAGACATTAACCATAAATTACAGAACAACCATACTACAATCAGAAGCCCAAAGAAACTGGGTAATAAGGAAGTCCCAAGGGAAAATGTGCAAAATTCATTCAGAAGGGGAAACAGAATAGTCATTGGAGGTAGATGGAGAGGGAGAACTGAGGAAGAGAGGAGAGAGGAGGGGAAAAGTGATGGTGATCAGGTTTGGGGAGCAGGCAAGAGAGGGCTGAGAATGGGAACATTTTTCTTTTTTAATATTTAGTTTTTATATTAATCAAAACATAATTGCAGACTCCTTCCAACATTTTCCATGCCTACCCCCAACTCATTCCCTCTCAAACTGATGGCCTCTTTTTCCTTGGTTATTATTGTTACATATATACAGACATAAACATTCAAATAAGCCAGGAGACCAAAGATACCAGCCATGGTTACTATACTAAACAAAACTCTCAATAAACATGATATTCTATGACAAAGACAAATTTAAACAATATCTAGCTAAACAAAACACAGCCCTATGATAGGTCCTAGAAGGAAAATTCCAATCCAAGGAGTTAATTACATGCAAGAAAAGACGTGCAATAAATAATCTCACAGAAGAAAAACAAAGGAAGTGAATTACACACACACACACAAACACACACACACACGCATGCGTGCATGTGCGCACGCACACGCACACACACATAAAACCAACAACAACAAATTAAATAAAAGTAAGATATCAAAAGATGGAAAGATCTCCTAGGTTCATGAATAGGAAGTATTAACATAGTGAAAATGTCCATCTTATTTGAAGCAATCTACAGAATCAATACAATCTCCAGCAAAATTCCAACACAATTCTTCATAGACATAGAAAGAGCAATTCTCAACTTCATATGGAAAAAGCAAAAACCCAGGGAAGTCAAAACAAACCTAAACAATAAAAGAACTTCAGTAGGAATCACAGATAGCTCGGGCTCTAAGATTAACAACTGATAAATGGAATTTCATGAACCTGCAAAGCTTCTGTAAAGCAAAAGACACTGTCAATAGGACAAAACAGCAGCCTACAGAGGGAAAGGATCTTCATCAATCCTACATCTCTGACATAGGGCTAATATCCAAAAATTATGAAGAACTCAACAAGTTAGACACCAACAACCAAAACAAGCCAATTTAAAAATGACTGAGACAGAGGCAGATACTTATACTCAACCAGTGGACTGAAGACGGGGATGCCTACAGTTGACTTAGGGGAAGGATTGAAGAAGCTGAAGGGGAAAGCCACCCCATAGAAAGACAAGCAGTTTCAACTAATCCAGGAGCTCCCAGAGACTGAACCACCAACAAAGAACATACACAGTCCAGTCTGAGGTCCCTGGCATATATAGCAGAGGTCTGTCTAGTCTAGCAATAGGAATAGATGAGCTTAATCCTCAAGAAACTTGAGACCCCAGGGAAGATGGAGGCCAGATTGGGGGGTAGCACCTTTTCAGAATTAAGGGGAAGAAGGAATGGAATGAGGAACTGCAGGATGGGGCACAGGAAGGGGGCAACAATTGGAATGTAAATAAATAAAATAAAGGTTTTTTTAAAGTAAGGTATAGAACTAAATAGAAAATTCTCATCAGAGAAATCTCAAATGGCTGAGAAGCATTTAAAGAAACATTCAAAGTCCTTAGTTATCAGGGAAATTCAAGTCAAAACAACTCTGAGATTCCATCTTATAACCATCAGAATGCCTAAGATCAAAAACTCAAGAGACAATATATGCTGTCGAGGATGTGGAGCATTGCTGGTAGGAGTGCAAAGTTGTACAACCACTTTGGAAATCAATTTGGTGGTTTCCCAGACAACCGGGAATTATAGTTCTACCTCAAGACCCAGATATACAACTCCGGAGAATATACCCAAATGATGCTCCAACATCCCACAAAGACACTTGCTCAACTATGTTATAGCAGCTTTATTTATAATAGCCAGAAACTAGAAACAACCTAGATGTCCCTCAACTGAAGAATGGATTTTTAAAAAATGTGGTACATATATACAATGGAATAGTATTCAGCTATTTTTAAAAAAAGACATTGTGAATTTTACAGCCACATGAATAAAACTTGACAATATCATCCTGAGTGTGGTAACCTAGTCCCAAAAGGATAAGCATGCTATGTGCTCACTGGCAAGTGGATATTAGCCATGAAATACAGCTACCATGCTACAATCCACAGACCCAAAGATGCTAAATGAGAAGGAAATCACATGGGAAGATGCTTGAATCTTACTTAGGAGAGGGAATAAAATAGTTATAAGAGGCATATGGAGTGAGGGAACTGGGAGGGAGAGGAACTGGGGAGAGGAATGGAAGACTCAGGATCAGGTGTGGGGAAGGACAGGAGAGATGGCCATATGGCTATAAAAATGAATGGAAACCTGCAACTGATGGGGGTAAGAAGGAGGGGCCATCTCCAGGAGGAGACAGAGACCTGGGATAAGGGAGGCTGAATTATGTAGGGTGATAAGCAAGCAAAGACTAATGATAGAGATCAAAAAAATTCAACAACCAACTTTGAACCAGCTGACATATTAAGAACACTGTACAGGCCACACCCGCGGATCCTGGCCCGCAGCAGCTCTCTGCTCCCAAGCCCCGTGGGAGAGAGACCTCACCGCCTGGTCAGGTGGGCACTCCTGAGGCTGCAGAGCGGAGGAGACCACCAACACTGCCCAC
Source organism: Rattus norvegicus (assembly GCF_021556685.1). Classification (NCBI taxonomy): domain Eukaryota; kingdom Metazoa; phylum Chordata; class Mammalia; order Rodentia; family Muridae; genus Rattus; species Rattus norvegicus. Next base: position 18,587,174 of record NC_141536.1, on the reverse strand, counting down.
CCCTGCAACATCCCTGGCCCAAGAGGAAACTGTATAAGGCCTCTGGGTTCCCGTAGGGGAGGGCCCAGGAGCAGCAGGACCCCTGCGCCTGAGACACCGCTGGAACCTGAAGGAAACAGACCGGATAGACAGTTCTCTGCACCCAAATCCCGTGGGAGGGAGAGCTAGACCTACGGAGAGGCAGACACGCCTGGGAAACCAGAAGAGACTGCACTCTGCACACACATCTCGGACGCCAGAGGAGAACACCAAACCCCATCTGGAACCCTAGTGCACGGAGGCTCCCGGAAAGGGCGGGGCAAATCTTCCCGGTTGCTGCCGCCGCAGAGAGCTCGTGGGCAGCACCCCGTGAGCAAACTTGGGCCTCGGGACCACAGGTAGGACCAACTTTTCTGCTGCAAGAAAGCTGCCTGGAGAACTCAAGACACAGGCCCACAGGAACAGCTGAAGACCTGTAGAGAGGAAAAACTACACGCACGAAAGCAAAACACTCTGTCCCCATAACTGGCTGAAAGAAAACAGGAAAACAGGTCTACAGCACTCCTGACACACAGGCTTATAGGACAGTCTAGCCACTGTCAGAAATAGCAGAACAAAGTAACACTAGAGATAATCTGATGGCGAGAGGCAAGAGCAGGAACCCAAGCAACAGAAACCAAGACTACATGCCATCATCGGAGCCCAATTCTCCCACCAAAATAAACATGGAATATCCAAACACACCAGAAAAGCAAGATCTAGTTTCAAAATCATATTTGATCATGATGCTGGAGGACTTCAAGAAAGACGTGAAGAACTCCATTAGAGAACAAGTAGAAGCCTACAGAGAGGAATCGCAAAAATGGCTGAGAGAATTCCAGGAAAACATAAATAAACAAGCAGAAACCCATAGAGAGGAGACACAAAAATCCCTGAAAGAATTCCAGGAAAACACAATCAAACAGTTGAAGGAATTAAAAATGGAAATAGAAGCAATCAAGAAAGAACACATGGAAACAACCCTGGATATAGAAAATCAAAAGAAGAGACAAGGAGCTGTAGATACAAGCTTCACCAACAGAACACAAGAGATGGAAGAGAGAATCTCAGGAGCAGAAGACTCCATAGAAATCATTGACTCAACTGTCAAAGATAATGTAAAGCAGAAAAAGCTACTGGCCCAAAACATACAGGAAATCCAGGACTCAGTGAGAAGATCAAGCCTAAGGATAATAGGTATAGAAGAGAGTGAAGGCCGCTGCAGAGAGCCCCTGGGCAGCACCCCACGAGCGAACCTGAGCCTCGGGACCACAGGTAAGACCAAATTTTCTGCTGCAAGAAAGCTGCGTGGTGAGCTTGGGACACACGGAAGCAGAATTTCTCTAGGACCGGGCACGTTCTGTGTTTACCGGAAGTCCCACACCCGCGGATCCCGGCCCGCAGCAGCTCTCTGCTCCCAGACCCGGTGAGAGAGAGACCCAACCGCCTGGTCAGGTGGGCACTCCTGAGGCTGCAGAGCGGAAGAGACCAACAACACTGCTCACCCCTGCCCACATCCCTGGCCCAAGAGGAAACTGTATAAGGCCTCTGGGCTCCCGTAGAGGAGGGCCCAGGAGCAGCAGGACACCTGCCTGAGACACCACCGGAACCAGAAAGAAACAGACCGGATAAACAGTTCTCTGCACCCAAATCCCGTGGGAGGGAGAGCTAAACCTTCAGAGAGGCAGACAAGCCTGGGAAACCAGAAGAGACTGCTCCCTGCACACACATCTCAGACGCCAGAGGAAAAAGCCAAAGACCATCTGGAACCCTGGTGCACTGAAGCTCCCGGAAGGGGGGGCACAGGTCTTCCTGGTTGCTGCCGCTGCAGAGAGCCCCTGGGCAGCACCCCACGAGCGAACCTGAGCCTCGGGACCACAGGTAAGACCAAATTTTCTGCTGCAAGAAAGCTGCCTGGTGAACTCAAGACACAGGCCCACAGGAACAGCTGAAGACCTGTAGAGAGGAAAAACTACACGCCCGAAAGCAGAACACTCTGTCCCCATAACTGACTGAAAGAGAGGAAAACAGGTCTACAGCACTCCTGACACACAGGCTTATAAGACAGTCTAGCCACTGTCAGAAATAGCAGAACAAAGTAACACTAGAGATAATCTGATGTCGAGAGGCAAGCGCAGGAACCCAAGCAACAGAAACCAAGACTACATGCCATCATCGGAGCCCAATTCTCCCACCAAAACAAACATGGAATATTCAAACACACCAGAAAAGCAAGATCTAGTTTCAAAATCATATTTGATCATGATGCTGGAGGACTTCAAGAAAGATATGAACACACTTAGGGAAACACAGGAAAACATTAATAAACAAATAGAAGCCTACAGAGAGGAATCGCAAAAATCCCTGAAAGAATTCCAGGAAAACACAATCAAACAGTTGAAGGAATTAAAAATGGAAATAGAAGCAATCAAGAAAGAACACATGGAAAAAACCCTGGATATAGAAAACCAAAAGAAGAGACAAGGAGCTGTAGATACAAGCTTCACCAACAGAATACAAGAGATGGAAGAGAGAATCTCAGGAGCAGAAGATTCCATAGAAATCATTGACTGAACTGTCAAAGATAATGTAAAGCGGAAAAAGCTACTGGTCCAAAACATACAGGAAATCCAGGACTCAATGAAAGATCAAACCTAAGGATAATAGGTATAGAAGAGAGTGAAGACTCCCAGCTCAAAGGACCACTAAATATCTTCAACAAAATCATAGAAGAAAACTTCCCTAACCTAAAAAAAGAGATACCCATAGACATACAAGAAGCCTACAGAACTCCAAATAGATTGGACCAGAAAAGAAACACCTCCCGTCACATAATTGTCAAAACACCAAACGCACAAAATAAAGAAAGAATATTAAAAGCAGTAAGGGAAAAAGGTCAAGTAACATATAAAGGCAGACCTATCAGAATCACACCAGACTTCTCGCCAGAAACTATGAAGGCCAGAAGATCCTGGACTGATGTCATACAGACCCTAAGAGAACACAAATGCCAGCCCAGGTTACTGTATCCAGCAAAACTCTCAATTAACATTAATGGAGAAACCAAGATATTCCATGACAAAACCAAATTTACACAATATCTTTCTACAAATCCAGCACTACAAAGGATAATAAATGGTAAAGCCCAACATAAGGAGTCAAGCTATACCCTAGAAGAAGCAAGAAACTAATCGTCTTGGCAACAAAACAAAGAGAATGAAAGCACACAAACATAACCTCACATCCAAATATGAATATAATGGGAAGCAATAATCACTATTCCTTAATATCTCTCAATATCAATGGCCTCAACTCCCCAATAAAAAGACATAGATTAACAAACTGGATATGCAACGAGGACCCTGCATTCTGCTGCCTACAGGAAACACACCTCAGACACAAAGACAGACACTACCTCAGAGTGAAAGGCTGGAAAACAACTTTCCAAGCAAATGGTCAGAAGAAGCAAGCTGGAGTAGCCATTCTAATATCAAATAAAATCAATTTCCAACTAAAAGTCATCAAAAAAGATAAGGAAGGACACTTCATATTCATCAAAGGAAAAATCCACCAAGATGAACCCTCAATCCTAAATATCTATGCCCCAAATACAAGGGCACCTACATACGTAAAAGAAACCTTACTAAAGCTCAAAACACACATTGCACCTCACACAATAATAGTGGGAGATTTCAACACCCCACTCTCATCAATGGACAGATCACGGAAACAGAAATTAAACAGTGATGTCGACAGACTAAGAGAAGTCATGAGCCAAATGGACTTAACAGATATTTATAGAACATTCTATCCTAAAGCAAAAGGATATACCTTCTTCTCAGCTCCTCATGGCACTTTCTCCAAAATTGACCATATAATTGGTCAAAAAACGGGCCTCAACAAATACAGAAAGATAGAAATAATCCCATGCGTGCTATCGGACCACCACGGCCTAAAACTGGTCTTCAATAACAATAAGGGAAGAATGCCCACATATACGTGGAAATTGAACAATGCTCTACTCAATGATAACCTGGTCAAGGAAGAAATAAAGAAAGAAATTAAAAACTTTTTAGAATTTAATGAAAATGAAGATACAACATACCCAAACTTATGGGACACAATGAAAGCTGTGCTAAGAGGAAAACTCATAGCGCTGAGTGCCTGCAGAAGGAAACAGGAAAGAGCATATGTCAGCAGCTTGACAGCACACCAAAAGCTATAGAACAAAAAGAAGCAAATACACCCAGGAGGAGTAGAAGGCAGGAAATAATCAAACTCAGAGCTGAAATCAACCAAGTAGAAACAAAAAGGACCATAGAAAGAATCAACAGAACCAAAAGTTGGTTCTTTGAGAAAATCAACAAGATAGATAAACCCTTAGCCAGACTAACGAGAGGACACAGAGAGTGCGTCCAAATTAACAAAATCAGAAATGAAAAGGGAGACATAACTACAGATTCAGAGGAAATTCAAAAAATCATCAGATCTTACTATAAAAACCTATATTCAACAAAATTTGAAAATCTTCAGGAAATGGACAATTTCCTAGACAGATACCAGGTATCGAAGTTAAATCAGGAACAGATAAACCAGTTAAACAACCCCATAACTCCTAAGGAAATAGAAGCAGTCATTAAAGGTCTCCCAACCAAAAAGAGCCCAGGTCCAGACGGGTTTAGTGCAGAATTCTATGAAACCTTCGTAGAAGACCTCATACCAATATTATCCAAACTATTACACAAAATTGAAACAGATGGAGCCCTACCGAATTCCTTCTACGAAGCCACAATTACTCCTATACCTAAACCACACAAAGACACAACAAAGAAAGAGAACTTCAGACCAATTTCCCTTATGAATATCGACGCAAAAATACTCAATAAAATTCTGGCAAACCGAATTCAAGAGCACATCAAAACAATCATCCACCATGATCAAGTAGGCTTCATCCCAGGCATGCAGGGATGGTTTAATATACGGAAAACCATCAACGTGATCCATTATATAAACAAACTGAAACAACAGAACCACATGATCATTTCATTAGATGCTGAGAAAGCATTTGACAAAATTCAACACCCCTTCATGATAAAAGTCCTGGAAAGAATAGGAATTCAAGGCCCATACCTAAACATAGTAAAAGCCATATACAGCAAACCAGTTGCTAACATTAAACTAAATGGAGAGAAACTTGAAGCAATCCCACTAAAATCAGGGACTAGACAAGGCTGCCCACTCTCTCCCTACTTATTTAATATAGTTCTTGAAGTTCTAGCCAGAGCAATCAGACAACAAAAGGAGATCAAAGGGATACAGATCGGAAAAGAAGAGGTCAAAATATCACTATTTGCAGATGACATGATAGTATATTTAAGTGATCCCAAAAGTTCCACCAGAGAACTACTAAAGCTGATAAACAACTTCAGCAAAGTGGCTGGGTATAAAATTAACTCAAATAAATCAGTTGCCTTCCTCTATACAAAAGAGAAACAAGCCGAGAAAGAAATTAGGGAAACGACACCCTTCATAATAGACCCAAATAATATAAAGTACCTCGGTGTGACTTTAACCAAGCAAGTAAAAGATCTGTACAATAAGAACTTCAAGACTGAGGAAAGAAATTGAAGAAGACCTCAGAAGATGGAAAGATCTCCCATGCTCATGGATTGGCAGGATTAATATAGTAAAAATGGCCATTTTACCAAAAGCAATCTACAGATTCAATGCAATCCCCATCAAAATACCAATCCAATTCTTCAAAGAGTTAGACAGAACAATTTGCAAATTCATCTGGAATACCAAAAACCCAGGATAGCTAAAGCTATCCTCAACAATAAAAGGACTTCAGGGGGAATCACTATCCCTGAACTCAAGCAGTATTACAGAGCAATAGTGATAAAAACTGCATGGTATTGGTACAGGGACAGACAGATAGACCAATGGAATAGAATTGAAGACCCAGAAATGAACCCACACACCTATGGTCACTTGATTTTTGACAAAGGAGCCAAAACCATCCAATGGAAAAAAGATAGCATTTTCAGCAAATGGTGCTGGTTCAACTGGAGGGCAACATGTAGAAGAATGCAGATCGATCCATGCTTATCACCCTGTACAAAGCTTAAGTCCAAGTGGATCAAGGACCTCCACATCAAACCAGACACACTCAAACTAATAGAAGAAACTAGGGAAACATCTGGAACACATGGGCACTGGAAAAAATTTCCTGAACAAAACACCAATGGCTTATGCTCTAAGATCAAGAATCGACAAATGGGATCTCATAAAACTGCAAAGCTTCTGTAAGGCAAAGGACACGGTGGTTAGGACAAAACGGCAACCAACAGATTGGGAAAAGATCTTTACCAATCCTACAACAGAAAGAGGCCTTATATCCAAAATATACAAAGAACTCAAGAAGTTAGACCACAGGGAAACAAATAACCCTATTAAAAAATGGGGTTCAGAGCTAAACAAAGAATTCACAGCTGAGGAATGCCGAATGTCTGAGAAACACCTAAAGAAATGTTCAACATCTTTAGTCATAAGGGAAATGCAAATCAAAACAACCCTGAGATTTCACCTCACACCAGTGCAATTGGCTAAGATCAAAAACTCAGGTGACAGCAGATGCTGGCGAGGATGTGGAGAAAGAGGAAGACTCCTCCATTGTTGGTGGGATTGCAGACTGGTACAACCATTCTGGAAATCAGTCTGGAGGTTCCTCAGAAAATTGGACATTGATCTGCCTGAGGATCCAGCTATACCTCTCTTGGGCATATACCCAAAAGATGCCTCAACATATAAAAGAGACACGTGCTCCACTATGTTCATCGCAGCCTTATTTATAATAGCCAGAAACTGGAAAGAACCCAGATGCCCTTCAACAGAGGAATGGATACAGAAAATGTGGTACATCTACACAATGGAATATTACTCAGCTATCAAAAACAACGAGTTTATGAAATTCGTAGGCAAATGGTTGGAACTGGAAAATATCATCCTGAGTGAGCTAACCCAATCACAGAAAGACATACATGGTATGCACTCATTGATAAGTGGCTATTAGCCCAAATGCTTGAATTACCCTAGATCCCTAGAACAAAGGAAACTCAAGACGGATGATCAAAATGAGAATGCTTCACTCCTTCTTTAAATGAGGAAAAAGAATACCCTTGGCAGGGAAGGGAGAGGCAAAGATTAAAACAGCGACTTAACCCATTAAAACACCCATTTAGAGCCTGCCCCACATGTGGCCCATACATATACAGCCACCCAATTAGACAAGATGGATGAAACAAAGAAGTGCAGGCCGACAGGAGCCGGATGTAGATCGCTCCTGAGAGACACAGCCAGAATACAGCAAATACAGAGGCGAATGCCAGCAGCAAACCACTGAACTGAGAATAGGTCCCCTATTGAAGGAATCAGAGAAAGAACTGGAAGAGCTTGAAGGGGCTCGAGACCCCAAAAGTACAACAATGCCAAGCAACCAGAGCTTCCAGGGACTAAGCCACTACCTAAAGACTATACATGGACTGACCCTGGACTCTGTCCCCATAGGTAGCAATGAATATCCTAGTAAGAGCACCAGTGGAAGGGGAAGCCCTGGGTCCTGCTAAGACTGAACCCCCAGTGAACTAGTCTATGGGGGGAGGGCGGCAATGGGGGGAGGTTTGGGAGGGGAACACCCATAAGGAAGGGGAGGAGGGAGAGGGATGTTTGCCCGGAAACCGGGAAAGGGAATAACACTCGAAATGTATATAAGAAATACTCAAGTTAATAAAAAAAAAAAAAAAGAAGAGAGTGAAGACTCCCAGCTCAAAGGACCAGTAAATATCTTCAACAAAATCATAGAAGAAAACTTCCCTAACCTAAAAAAAGAGATACCCATAGACATACAAGAAGCCTACAGAACTCCAAATAGATTGGACCAGAAAAGAAACACCTCCCGTCACATAATTGTCAAAACACCAAACGCACAAAATAAAGAAAGAATATTAAAAGCAGTAAGGGAAAAAGGTCAAGTAACATATAAAGGCAGACCTATCAGAATCACACCAGACATCTCGCAAGAAACTATGAAGGCCAGAAGATCCTGGACTGATGTCATACAGACCCTAAGAGAACACAACTGCCAGCCCAGGTTACTGTATCCAGCAAAACTCTCAATTAACATTGATGGAGAAACCAAGATATTCCATGACAAAACCAAATTTACACAATATCTTTCTACAAATCCAGCACTACAAAGGATAATAAAGGGTAAAGCCCAACATAAGGAGGCAAGCTATACCCTAGAAGAAGCAAGAAACTAATCATCTTGGCAACAAAACAAAGAGAAGAAAAGCACACAAACATAACCTCACATCCAAATATGAATATAACAGGAAGCAATAATCACTATTCCTTAATATCTCTCAACATCAATGGCCTCAACTCCCCAATAAAAAGATATAGATTAACAAACTGGATATGCAACGAGGACCCTGCATTCTGCTGCCTACAAGAAACACACCTCAGAGACAAAGACAGACACTACCTCAGAGTGAAAGGCTGGAAAACAACTTTCCAAGCAAATGGTCAGAAGAAGCAAGCTGGAGTAGCCATTCTAATATCAAATAAAATCAATTTTCAACTAAAAGTCATTATAAAAGATAAGGAAGGACACTTCATATTCATCAAAGGAAAAATCCACCAAGATAAACTCTCAATCCTAAATATCTATGCCCCAAATACAAGGGCACCTACATACGTAAAAGAAACCTTACTAAAGCTCAAAACACACATTGCACCTCACACAATAATAGTGGGAGATTTCAACACCCCACTCTCATCAATGGACAGATCATGGAAACAGAAATTACACAGAGACGTAGACAGACTAAGAGAAGTCTTGAGCCAAATGGACTTAACAGATATTTATAGAACATTCTATCCTAAAGCAAGAGGATATACCTTCTTCTCAGCTCCTCATGGTACTTTCTCCAAAATTGACCATATAGTTAGTCAAAAAACGGGCCTCAACAGGTACAGAAAGATAGAAATAATCCCATGCGTGCTATCACACCACCACGGCCTAAAACTGGTCTTCAATAACAATAAGGGAAGAATGCCCACATATATGTGGAAATTGAACAATGCTCTACTCAATGATAACCTGGTCAAGGAAGAAATAAAGAAAGAAATTCAAAACTTTTTAGAATTAATGAAAATGAAGGTACAACATACCCAAACTTATGGGACACAATGAAAGCTGTGCTAAGAGGAAAACTCATAGCGCTGTGTGCCTGCAGAAGGAAACAGGAAAGAGCATATGTCAGCAGCTTGACAGCACACCTAAAAGCTCTAGAGCAAAAAGAAGCAAATACACCCAGGAGGAGTAGAAGGCAGGAAATAATCAAACTCAGAGCTGAAATCAACCAAGTAGAAACAAAAAGGACCATAGAAAGAATCAACAGGAACAAAAGTTGGTTCTTTGAGAAAATCAACAAGATAGATAAACCCTTAGCCAGACTAACAAGAGGACACAGAGACTGTGTCCAAATTAACAAAATCAGAAATGAAAAGGGAGACATAACTACAGATTCAGAGGAAATTCAAAAAATCATCAGATCTTACTATAAAAGCCTATATTCAACAAAACTTGAAAATCTACAGGAAATGGACAATTTTCTAGACAAATATCAGGTACTGAAGTTAAATCAGGAACAGATAAACCAGTTAAACAACCCCATAACTCCTAAGGAAATAGAAGCAGTCATTAAAGGTCTCCCAACCAAAAAGAGCCCAGGTCCAGACGGGTTTAGTGCAGAATTCTATCAAACCTTCATAGAAGACCTCATACCAATACTATCCAAACTATTCCACAAAATTGAAACAGATGAATCACTCCCGAATTCCTTCTATGAAGCCAGAATTACTCTTATACCTAAACCACACAAAGACCCAACAAAGAAAGAGAACTTCAGAACAATTTCCCTTATGAATATCGACGCAAAAATACTCAATAAAATTCTGGCAAAAGGAATCCAAGAGCACATCAAAACAATCATCCACCATGATCAAATAGGCTTCATCCCAGGCATGCAGGGATGGTTTAATATACAGAAAACCATCAACGTGATCCATTATATAAACAAACTGAAAGAACAAAACCACATGATCATTTCATTAGATGCTGAGAAAGCATTTGACAAAATTCAACACCCCTTCATGATAAAAGTCCTGGAAAGAATAGGAATTCAAGGCCCATACCTAAACATAGTAAAAGCCATATACAGCAAACCAGTAGCTAACATTAAACTAAATGGAGAGAAACTTGAAGCAATCCCACTAAAATCAGGGACTAGACAAGGCTGCCCACTCTCTCCCTACGTATTCAATATAGTTCTGGAAGTTCTAGCCAGAGCAAGCAGACAACAAAAGGAGGTCAAGGGGATACAGATCGAATAAGAAGAAGTCAAAATATCACTATTTGCAGATGATATGATAGTATATTTAAGTGATCCCAAAAGTTCCACCAGAGAACTACTAAAGCTGATAAACAACTTCAGCAAAGTGGCTGGGTATAAAATTAACACAAATAAATCAGTAGCCTTCCTCTACACAAAAGAAAAACAAACCGAGAAAGAAATTAGGGAAACGACACCCTTCATAATAGACCCAAATAATATAAAGTACCTCGGTGTGACTTTAACCAAGCAAGTAAAAGATCTGTACAGTAAGAACTTCAAGACACTGAAGAAAGAAATTGAAGAAGACCTCAGAAGATGGAAAGATCTCCCATGCTCATAGATTGGCAGGATTAATATAGTAAAAATGGCCATTTTACCAAAAGCGATCTACAGATTCAATGCAATCCCCATCAAAATACCAATCCAATTCTTCAAAGAGTTAGACAGAACAATTTGCAAATTCATCTGGAATAACAAAAAACCCAGGATAGCTAAAACTATCCTCAACAATAAAAGGACTTCAGGGGGAATCACTATCCCTGAACTCAAGCAGTATTACAGAGCAATAGTGATAAAAAAAACTGCATGGTATTGGTACAGAGACAGACAGATAGACCAATGGAATAGAATTGAAGACCCAGAAATGAACCCACACACCTATGGGCACTTGATTTTTGACAAAGGAGCCAAAACCATCCAATGGAAAAAAGATAGCATTTTCAGCAAATGGTGCTGGTTCAACTGGACGTCAACATGTAGAAGAATGCAGATTGATCCATGCTTATCACCCTGTACAAAGCTTAAGTCCAAGTGGATCAAGGACCTCCACATCAAACCTGATACACTCAAACTAATAGAAGAAAAACTAGGGAAGCATCTGGAACACATGGGCACTGGAAAAAAATTTCCTGAAAAAAAAACACCAATGGCTTATGCTCTAAGATCAAGAATCGACAAATGGGATCTCATAAAACTGCAAAGCTTCTGTAAGGCAAAGGACACTGTGGTTAGGACAAATCGGCAACCAACAGATTGGGAAAAGATCTTTACCAATCCTACAACAGATAGAGGCCTTATATCCAAAATATACAAAGAACTCAAGAAGTTAGACCGCAGGAAGACAAATAACCCTATTAAAAAATGGGGTTCAGAGCTAAACAAAGAATTCACAGCTGAGGAATGCCAAATGGCTGAGAAACACCTAAAGAAATGTTCAACATCTTTAGTCATAAGGGAAATGCAAATCAAAACAACCCTGAGATTTCACCTCACACCAGTGAGAATGGCTAAGATCAAAAACTCAGGTGACAGCAGATGCTGGCGAGGATGTGGAGAAAGAGGAACACTCCTCCATTGTTGGTGGGATTGCAGACTGGTACAACCATTCTGGAAATCAGTCTGGAGGTTCCTCAGAAAATTGGACATTGATCTGCCTGAGGATCCAGCTATACCTCTCTTGGGCATATACCCAAAAGATGCCCCAACATATAAAAAAGACACGTGCTCCACTATGTTCATAGCAGCCTTATTTATAATAGCCAGAAACTGGAAAGGACCCAGATGCCCTTCAACAGAGGAGTGGATACAGAAAATGTGGTACATCTACACAATGGAATATTACTCAGCTATCAAAAACAACGGCTTTATGAAATTCATAGGCAAATGGTTGGAACTGGAAAATATCATCCTGAGTGAGCTAACCCAATCACAGAAAGACATACATGGTATGCACTCACTGATAAGTGGCTAGTAGCCCAAATGCTTGAATTACCCTAGATCCCTAGAACAAATGAAACTCAAGACGGATGATCAAAATGTGAATGCTTCACTCCTTCTCTAAAAGGGGAACCAGAATACCCTTGGCAGGGAAGGGAGAGGCAAAGATTAAAACAGAGACTGAAGGAACTCCCATTCAGAGCCTGCCCCACATGTGGCCCATACATATACAGCCACCCAATTAGACAAGATGGATGAAGCAAAGAAGTGCAGACCGACAGGAGCCGGATGTAGATCGCTCCTGAGAGACACAGCCAGAATACAGCAAATACAGAGGCGAATGCCAGCAGCAAACCACTGAACTGAGAATAGGACCCCCGCTGAAGGAATCAGAGAAAGAACTGGAAGAGCTTGAAGGGGCTCGAGACCCCATATGTACAACAATGCCAAGCAACCAGAGCTTCCAGGGACTAAGCCACTACCTAAAGACTATACATGGACTGACCCTGGACTCTGACCTCATAGGTAGCAATGAATATTCTAGTTAGAGCACCAGTGGAAGGGGAAGCCCTGGGTCCTGCTAAGACTGAACCCCCAGTGAACTAGACTATGGGGGGAGGGCGGCAATGGGGGGAGGGTTGGGAGGGGAACACCCATAAGGAAGGGGAGGAGGGAGGGGGATGTTTGCCCGGAAACCAAAGAATTATTATTAAGTATTAAATAAATTTAAAAAAAAAACTGAAAACAACAAAAAAAAAGAACACTGTACAGGTCCTAAGATGGAGCCTACCATTAGTGAGTCCCTAAGGTCAACCCAGAACCACATCAAACAAACAGAACAAAACCAGAAAATCTAGCAAATAACATTATAATGATATATATATATAATTGTATTATACTAAACACAAGAAATATGTATATCATAATTTTAGGAAATATACAACTAAGTGTTCAAAATAAGTGGGGTGAATATCTCTCACTTAAAGCAGCTGATCCTAGTGACTACTATTTCTAGAGCCTGTTTTATATCTCTGTTCCTCAGGCTGTAGATGAAAGGGTTCAGCAAGGGTGTGACCACTGTATAAATTACAGAAGCAACTGTGTCTTTGTCGCTGGAATTCTGGAATGAAGAGAAAAAGTATTCACCTGCAAGTGTCCCATAGTACAAAGATACCACAAGGAGATGGGAGCCACAAGTAGAAAAGGTTTTAATGAATTTCTTTGTGGAGGGAGGCTTCAAGGCAGTGCATCCTATGAGAATATAAGAGCCCATGATGCTACTCAGAGGCAGGATGAAAAGTAAGCCTCCTTCAGTGAAGATGACTAGCTTATTGAGGGAGATGTCCGAGCAGCTCAGCTTCAGGAGGGCAGTGAGGTCACAGAAGAAGTTCTGTATGGCATTACTGGCACAGAAGGACAGTTGGATCAAAAGGAGGGTGTGCAGCAGGGCATGGACACAGCAGAAGAACCAGGACGCAGCAACTAGACAGACACAGAGCTCCTCCCTCATGACAGTGATGTAGTGCAGTGGATGACAGATGGCCACATATCTGTCATAGGCCATCACTGCAAGAAGGAAATTGTCCAGGCAGCCAAACAGAACAAAAAAAAAACATCTGAGAGATGCAGCCCTTGTAGGAGATGGAATGTTGCTGAGCCTGGATATTCATCAGCATTTTAGGGACTGTAACGGATGAAAGGGAGATGTCTGTGAAGGCCAAGTGGCTGAGGAAGAAGTACATGGGGGTGTGGAGGTGAGAGTCCAGCCTGATGAGCAGGATGATGAGCAGGTTCCCCAACACTGTGGTCAGGTACATGGCCAGGAACAGAGTGAAGAAGACATTCTGATGCTCTGGTCTGATGGGGAGCCCCAGGAGGAGGAACTCGAACACAGTACTCTGGTTCTCCCTCCTCATGCTGAGAGTTAGAAACAATAAAACACCAGTGAGCGTGGCCATCACATTACTGCAACTATCCTTCCTGTATGATTCTTCTTTGCTTTAGATGAAAGTCCTCAGTCTGCACATAAGGCTGGAGAATTTGTCACAATCTGATTTCTACTTGCTTTCTACCTAAAAGTTGTTTCTTTTGGCAGTGCCCAATTGACTTAAATGCCACTTTCTTATCCACACTACAATAATAAAAATCTTGGCATTCACAGGCTACACAACACATAATATGTGTAGCTCATTTTAAATTTATATTTGGGAGGGATTTTTGCTTGATTTGAAACAAATATAATCCCACTTTTCTAAACATTTATTGGCAAATATTATAACAGTGATAATTTCATAGAAACATTTTTATTTAAGTGTGCCATGTGTCGTGTTCACCTTCATACTCCTCCACACCCACCAATTAGTTACTCCTCCACTCTATTTAACTTCAGTGATGCTTCTCTTGATTTTTTAGAGCATGAATAATAAATAAACATCTACTATTCTAATTTTAATGGTACATCTCACCTTTACATTAAAGAAATGTCTTTCCAAAGAAACTAAGGTTAGCAGCACTTGGCTTAACCCATATTTGCTTAGAAAGAGTCTTGACCTCATCACATACTCGTGTTTAAGGACATGAACAATAGCAGTGAGTAAACAACTGGGTCTCTGTGTAGGACATTGTGTCAACATATCAAGACAGTCTCAGTACTTTACTCTGAAATTGAAAATGGACAGTAAGAAACAGGTGTCCACCATTTACATGTGGTTATGTTTGTTTGCTTGCTTGCTTGCTTGCTTGCTTGTTTTTCTAAGCAACTAAGATTTATTTATTTACTTTCTTTTCTACAACACAACCTAGCTCCTTTTGGGAAAAAATCTAAGAAGAAAGTACTACAAAATCTCATGTGTGCAATTTTAATATTCAGATATAAAGAATTAAGTGGTGATTATCATTATTTTTAATAATATAAAACACTTTAAGTCAAAATAGAATTATTAAAGTCTTTACTGTTCTGAGTATTTCCAAGTTACCAGTCACCAAAAGGGTGCAGATCTAGTTTCCAAGGCAACTTTAAATTGGCATCAAATACTGATCTCAATGTTTTACACCTTTTCCAATTCAATCCTCACCATGGTCTTAGCAGACACATATTATTATACCCACTTTAACAGTGATGAAATAAAGTTAGAACATCTAAGTCATCTGCAAGCCAGTGTACGAGGTAAAATCATGATGTGTGTTTAACTGGCAGAATCTCTGCTCTTAATCAGTCCTAATAGAAATCACATTCTGCACTCACCAAAGTATCCAAAGATGTTATATATTACCCTCTACTTTTTTCAAAAGTCCTACAAAAGGGTACCACTCATATTTTATACATTATGCAATTTACAAAATTTTAACTTCCTTCAAATAAAAATGCATATATTTGGGGCCAGTGAGATGGTTGCAGTAGTTCTCAACCTGTGGGTCACAACCCCTTTGGCAAACTTCTATCTATAAAAATATTTACATTATGGTTCATAACAGTAGCAAAATTATAATTATGAAGCAGCAAAGAAAATAGTTTTATGGTTGTGGGTCACCACAACATGAGGAACTATGTAAATTCCAGCATTAGGATGGTTGAGAGTCACTTGTTTGGTGAGTAAGGGCAATTGTCACCAAACTTGAGGGCCTGAGTTTGATCACTGGAATGACATAGTAGAAGGAGATAACCAACTCCAAGTTGTCCTCTGACCTTCAGACTCACTCTGTGACACACTCATACAGAGATGGGGTGTGGAAAGAGAAACACAAACAAATAAATTGAACTTGACCTTGCACAGAGATGTTGTGAAAGGTGACATGTCTTTGCTGGGACATTGCAGAGAGTCGTCCTATAGGAACTTGTACCTTCGCCCGTGCACAGGTTATTACAGGGCATGGCTCCCAAAGAAAGTGAGGACCAGATGCCAATGAAGAGGCCTGATTGCTCCCTAACAAATTCTGAACACTACAGGAAGCAAAAGGAAATCGCTCACAATTCCTAAAACACTGCTGTAGGAAGTAGCTTGCAGGAAGGAGTTCAACCTATGACTGTGAGATGTGAAAGCAAGTCTGAAAGGGGAAATTTCCCTGGTTTCTATGTGTTCTTTCCCTAGATAATAGTGAACTAATGAGTCTCCACCAGCCAAGAATTGGATTTGGGGAAAGGCAATAATAACTTCTTTTTGCTGTCTACCATATACCAAGCAGGGTTTGAATAATTTGCACTATATACTGCCCTGTTTATTCCTCAAAATATGTCTGTAAAGTTAGGCTGGTCACTTTTCTTGCATAATGAATCTATTTCTCAGATGAACTCACTTATTACAGCCACAAAAAAATGTATAGTATCCATATTGGTGATTAGACACAACTATGGCTTACTGATGCTGATCTCTTCTTAGATAAGAGTTATAGTGGTAAGGAAATACATATTAGTCTATCTGCCCAATGCAGAATCACAACTGTTGAAAGACTACTAAGAAGATAATTGACTTTTCAGGTACCAACCAGAGCCTCAAGAACACACAGATGAAACAGACATTGACTGTACATTTAGATACTTGAGTTGTTGATTTGTGATTTCTTACCAGGAACAGTTGTCCTAAATAAGGGATGGCATTCACAGAGTAATAACAATAAATTTATAACTAATATGCACTGTTTTACACAAAAAATGAATAACTCTCACACATGCAGACACTTTAAAAGCAGCACAACACATTCAACAATACATAGTAATTACATCTCAGTGGAATAAGATCATATTCTGAATATAGACACACATACACACATACAGGAACACAAATGCACATACACACACACAAGACAACCAAAATGCAGAGTCAAATAGATCATAGAAAAGACATAAAAAATATTCATATAGGTGTGCCTCAACTCTTCAGGAAATAAAAAAATAAAATCACATGGCACACACATGCATCCCCATCAGAACAACAGTTCTGGTTCCCACTGACCTATGCCTAATATACATGAAAGTGTTCAGTCAATGATCAGGGCCCCTTTCACACACAGGCATATCACATAAACATTACCTCTGAATAATTCAAATGGCAACACACACACACACACACACACACACACACACACACACACACCTCAATGACAGGCAATCATACACCAAGTGTGACTCAGACAAAATTCAAGCTCACAAACATCCACATTAAAAATAAGCAAATACAAAAAAGCAATTTTGGAACACCAGATTGATTTGGAGTCTCCAAAACACACATAAATGACCTTGTGGGTCTAATTCAGATTTGTGTGTTCTGGAAAAAGATTGACAAACTAGTCAGTTATACAACACAGAGAGAGAGAGAGAGAGAGAGAGAGAGAGAGAGAGAGAGAGAGAGAGAACATGAAGATCATATGCAAAGACACATAGACACAGAGACACACCTTGCCCCCAAAAGCTCAAAGTTCTCTCTGACCTCTGCCAGTCCTTGGTTTGCTCATAACCTGATAACCCACCTCTCTGAGGCCTTAGATTCCATTAAGACCATTGAGAACAAAAAAATAATAATACTAACTAGACATCTTTTGTTTTCCCAAGACCTCCTGACCGTTCTCTGTCTAACCTTGAGATCCATAAAAATAAATGGTAGGATACAATAAGACTGAGGGAAAGTCCCAGAGATCTGGTTAGAAAGGGAATCAGGCAGAATAATTAGCTTCAACTCTTGCCAGCCCTTGGGGAGGAGCTTTCCCAAAGGAGCAGTTAGCTGAGCAGGCATTAGAATCCTCACCCAAGAGTCACCTAACTATGTGTCCTGATGCCAAGGATTCCATATTAGTAATGGACTTGCCACTATCACAAAATACCTGAAAAAATAAACTTGTGGAATCAAAGCCTATTTTATCCACTTTTGGAGCTTTCCAACCATGAGCAGTTGTGTCCATTGTTTCCACCTTTAATGAAGAAATACATCATATTGAGAGAGCAAGGGAGAGAAAGACCTGATTGTGTCATTAACAGAAAGCAACCAGGAGCCCATTAGACACCCTTGCTTAAAGTTTCCCTCAACTTACAGCAACCAAGCCTTTGGCATAAACCTTTATGCAAGACCCAGCTAAGGATCTTACCTAGATCTCAATCAAATATAGACACTAATGTCTAGAAATAAATAAAAAAATGCTAGCATGACTGCACAGATCATCTAAAATACAGATAACACACAATTCTTGTTTCTGCCTGCACCCTGAGCTGAATGGCTCCCATAGCTTTTTGTACCCAAATTCTGTAGGAGAGAGAGCTGGACTTTCAGAAGTGTAGATAATCCTGGGAGCTCAGAAGAGACCGACACTTCTGCTCACTTTCCTGCCTAGTGCCCTCTGGATACAGGAACCTAGGAGCACTCAGGGTAAGGACCCTTCTGGTTTCTGCCTGAGACCAGAACTGAAAGCCTGTCACCAGGAGCTCTGACACACCTTAGAGCAGAGATAAGACCAACTCTTCTGCTCCAAGCAACCAAATAGAGGCCTCAGGACACACAAACCAAGGACCAGCTCTCTGTTCCCAGATCTGGCTGAAAGAAAACAGGTCACCAGGAGTGCTGACACACAGGCTTGCAGGAGGTTCAAGCCACTGTCAGAGACAGCAAGACAAGCTAACACCTGATGGTGACAGGCAAGCACAGGAACCTAAACAACAGAAACCAACACTAATTGGCATCATCAGAGCACAGTTCTGTCACCAAAGCAAATACTAGATATCCAAACACACTGGAAAAGCAAGATTTGGATTTAAAAATCACATCTCATGATGATACTAGAGGACTCTAAGATGGATATAAATAACTACCTTAAAGAACTACAGGACAAGACAGGTAAACAAGTAGAAGCCCTTAAAGAGGAAACACAAAAATCTCTTAAAGAATTATAGGAAAACACAACCAAACAGGTGAAGGAATTACAAAACCATAATGGATATAAAAATGGAAATAGAATCAATATAGAAATCACAACCCTGGATATATAAAACCTAAGGAAGAGATCAAGACATAGATGCAAGCATCACCAGCAAAATACAAGAGATAGAAGAGAGAATCTCAGGGGCAGAAGAAACAATAGAAAACATTGACACAACCATCACAGAAAATGTAAAACACAAAAAGCTCCTAACCCAAAACATCCAGGAAATCCAGGACACAAGACAAGATCAAACCTAAGGATAATAGGTAGAGAAGAGACTAAAGACTCCCAACATAAGGAGCCAGTAAATATCTTCAACAAAATTATAGAAGAAAACTTCCCTAACCTAAAGAACAAAATGCCCATAAACATACAAGAAACCTACAGAACTCCAAATAGATCGAGCCATAAGAGAAATTCCTCCAATCACATAATAGTCAAAAAACCAAGTGCACAAAACAAAGAAAGAATATTAAAAGCAGTAAGGGGGTAGGGAAGAGAGTGGACCACCCAGGAGTGCAGACATCCTGAGACCGCAAGACAGACTGCTATCTCTGCACACCTTAGCCAACATCCCTGGTCCAAGGGGAAACTGCACAGTGCCTCTGGATACAGGGATATAGGAACAGACAGCTGCTGGTATGCGTGGTTCTGTGCCCAGGATCAAACTGAACCAGCCAAACAGCTCCCTGCACCCAAATACCATGGGGAAGAGAGCTGGACCCTCAGAAGTATGGATAATCCTGAGAAGTCAGAGGAGAATACCCTCTGCCCACAGTCCAGACCCAAGAGGGAATCGCATAAAGCCAACTGTGCCCACTTGGTGCAAGGACCTACATAAGCAATCAATCTGCCCCCACATAGAGCTGGAAGACAGTCTCCAGAAGTGCTGCCACACCTGAAATCAGAACACCTGTTCTCAGGAAATGCTGAAAGAAAACAGGAAAGGAGTTCTACAGGAGTGCTGACACAGAGGGCTACAACAGGGTCAAGTCACTCTCAGAAACAGCAAGACAAGCAAACACCAGAGACAATCCAATGGCTAAAGGCAAGTGTAGGAACCTAACCAACATAAACCAAGACTACTTGGCATCATCAGAGCCCAGTTCTCCCACCAAAGAAAATACTGGATATCCAAACACACCAGAAAAGCAAGATTTAGATTTAATATCACACTTTTTGATAATCATGGAGGACTTTAAGAAAGACATAAAGAACTCCCTGAAAGAAATGCAGAAAAACACAAGTAAACAAGTAGAAGCCCTTAGAGAGGAAACACAAAAATCCCTGACAGAATTACAGGAAACCACAAGCAAACAGGTGAATGAATTGAAAATGGAAACAGAAACAAAGAAAGCACAAAGGGAGACAACCCAGGATATAGAAAACCAAAGGAAGAGACAAGGAGCCATAGATACAAGCATCACCAACAGAATACAAGAGATAGAAGAGAGAATCTCAAGGGCAGAAGATACCATAGAAAACATTGACACAACTGTCAAAGATAATGTAAAGCGGAAAAAGCTACTGGTCCAAAACATACAGGAAATCCAGGACTCAATGAGAAGATCAAACCTAAGGATAATAGGTATAGAAGAGAGTGAAGACTCCCAGCTCAAAGGACCAGTAAATATCTTCAACAAAATCATAGAAGAAAACTTCCCTAACCTAAAAAAAGAGATACCCATAGACATACAAGAAGCCTACAGAACTCCAAATAGATTGGACCAGAAGAGAAATTTCCCCCGTCACATAATAGTTAAAACACCAAATGCACAAAACAAAGGAAGAATATTAAAAGAAGTAAGGGGAAAAGGTCAAGTAACATATAAAAGCAAACCTATAAGAATTACACCAGACTTCTCACCAAAGACTATGAAAGCCAGATGATCCTGGACAGATGCCATACAGACCCTGAGAGAACACAAATGCCAGCCCAAGTTACTGTATCCAGCAAAACTTTCAACTAATATAGATGGAGAATCCAAGATATTCCATGACAAAACCAAATTTACACAATATCTTTCTACAAATCCAGCCCTATAAAGGATAATAGATGAAAAACTCCAACACAAGGAGAGAAATTACACTGCACAGAAAACAAGAATGTAATTGCCTTACAATGAAATCAAAAGAGAGACAAACAAACATAATTCCACCTCTAACAATGAAAATAACAGGGAGCAACAATCATTATTCCTTTATCTCTCAACATCAACTGATTCAATTCCCCAATAAAAAGACATAGGCTAACAGAATGGATACATAAAGAAGATCCAGCATTTTGCTGCATGCAGGAAACACACCTCAGAGACAAAGAAAGACATTACCTCAGAGTAAAGGGCTAGATAAACAACTTTCCAAACAAATGGCCCGAAGAAATAAGCTGGAGTTGCAATTCTAATATCAAATAAAATTGACTTTCAACCAAGAGTCATTAAAAAAGATTAGGAAGGACACTTCATATTCATCAAAGGAAAAATCCACCAAGATGAACTCTCAATGCTAAATATCTATGCTCCAAATGCAAGGGCACCTACATACATAAAAGAAACCTTACTGAAGCTCAAAGCACTCATTGCACCTCACACAATAATAGTAGGAGATTTCAACATCCTACTCTCATCAATGGACAGATCATGGAAACAAAATAAACAGATGTAGAGAAACTAACAGAAATTATGAATGAAATTAATTTAACAGATATTTATAGAACATTCCATCCTAATACAAAAGGATACACCTTCTTCTCAGCACCTTATGGAACCTTCTCCAAAATTGACCATAAAATTGGTCAAAAACAAAAAAATTGGCCACAACAGATACAAGAGGATAGAAATAATCCCATGCATCTTATCAGATCAACACGCACTACGACTGGTCTTCAATAACAACAATAATGACAGAAAGCACACATATACATGGAAGTTGAACAATGCTCTACTCAATGACAACTTGATCAAGGAAGAACTAAAGAAAGAAATTGACGAATTCTTAGAATTTAATGAAAATGAAGGTACAACATTCCCAAACTTATGGGACACAGTGAAAGAAGTACTAAGAGGAAAACTCATAGCTCTGAGTGCCTACAAAAAGAAACAGGAGAGACCACATGTCAGTAGCTTGACAGCACAACTAAAAGCTCTAGAACAAAAAGAAATAAATAAACCCAAAAGGAGTAGAAGGCAGGAAATAATCAAACTCAGAGATAAAATCAACCAAGTAAAAACAAAAAGGACTATACAAAGAATCAGCAAAACCAGGAGTTGGTTCTTTTATAAAGGCAACAAGATAGATAAACCCTTAGCCAGACTGACCAGAGGATGCGGAGAGTGTATCCAAATTAACAAAATCAGAAATGAAAAGAGAGACATAGCAACAGAATCTGAAGAAATTTAAAAAATCATCTGATCCTACTACAAAAGCCTATATTCAACAAAACTGGAAAATCTGGAGGAAATGGACAATCTTCTAGACAGATACCAGATACCAAAGAAACAAATAAACCATCTAAACAACCCCATAATTCCAAAAGAAATAGAAGCAGATACTAAAAGTCTCCCAACCAAAAAGAGCCCAAAATTCCTTCTATGAAGCCACAATTACTCTTATAATGAAACCACACAAAGACCCAACAAAGAAAGAGAATTTCAGACCAATTTCCCTTATGAATATTGATGCAAAAATACTCAATAAAATTCTTATATGACGCCAAGAGCACATCAAAACGATCATCCGTCATGATCAAGTAAGCTTCATCCCAGGGATGCAGCAATGGTTCAATATACAAATATCGATCAATGTAATCCACTAGGTAAACAAACAGAAAGATAAAAACCACATGATCATTTCATTAGATGCTGAAAAAGCATTTGACAAAATTCAGCACCACTTCATGATAAAAGTCCTGGAAAGATCAGGAATTCAAGGCCCATATCTAAACATAGTAAAAACAATATACAGCAAACCAGTAGCTAACATTAAACTAAATGGAGAGAAACTTGAAGCAATCCCACTAAAATCAGGAACTAGCCAAGGTTGCCAACTCTCTCCCTACTTATTCAATATAATACTCAAAGTCCTAGCCAGAACAATCAGACAGCGAAAGCAGGTCACAGGGATACAAATTGGAAGGGAAGAAATCAAAATATCACTATTTGCAGATGATATGGTAGGGTACTTAAGTGACCCCAAAAGTTCCATGAAAGAACTATTTAACGTGATAAACAACTTCAGCCATGTCGGGGTAAAAAATTAACTCAAACAAATCAGTAGCCTTCCTCTACTCAAAGGATAAACAGGCTGAGAAAGAAATTAAGGAAATGACACCCTTCACAATAGTCCCAAATAATACAAAATAACTTGGTGTGACTTTAACCAAGCAAGTGAAAGATCTGTATGACAAGAATTTCAAGTCTCTGAAGAAAGAAATTGAGGAAGATCTCAGAAGATGGAAAAATCTTCTATACTCATGAATTGACAGGATTAATATAGTAAAGACGGGGAAACGGCGGCAAAGGTCTTCCTGGTTGCTGCCGCTGCAGAGAGCCCGTGGGCAGCACCCCACGAGCGAACTTGAGCCCCGGGACCACAGGTAAGACCAACTTTTCTGCTGCAAGAAAGCTTCCTGGTGAGCTTGGGACACACGGAAGCAGAATTCCTCTAGGACCGGGCACGTTCTGTGTTTACCGGAAGTCCCACACCCGCGGATCCCGGCCCGCAGCAGCTCTCTGCCCCCAGATCCTGTGAGAGAGAGACCCAACCGCCTGGTCAGGTGGGCACTCCTGAGGCTGCAGAGCGGAAGAGACCAACAACACTGCTCACCCCTGCCCACATCCCTGGCCCAAGAGGAAACTGTATAAGGCCTCTGGGCTCCCGTGGGGGAGGGCCCAGGAGCAGCAGGACCCCTGCCTGAGACACCGCCGGAACCTGAGGGAAACAGACCGGATAAACAGTTCTCTGCACCCAAATCCCGTGGGAGGGAGAGCTGAAACTTCAGAGAGGCAGACAAGCCTGGGAAACCAGAAGAGACTGCTCTCTGCACACACATCTCAGACGCCAGAGGAAAAAGCCAAAGACCATCAGGAACCCTGGTGCACTGAAGCTCCCGGAAACGGCGGCACAGGTCTTCCTGGTTGCTGCCGCTGCAGAGAACCCCTGGGCAGCACCCCACGAGCGAACTTGAGCCTCGGGACCACAGGTAAGACCAACTTTTCTGCTGCAAGAAAGCTGCCTGGTGAACTCAAGACACAGGCCCACAGGAACAGCTGAAGACCTGTAGAGAGGAAAAACTACACGCCCGAAAGCAGAACACTCTGTCCCCATAACTGACTGAAAGAGAGGAAAACAGGTCTACAGCACTCCTGACACACAGGCTTATAGGACAGTCTAGCCACTGTCAGAAATAGCAGAACAAAGTAACACTAGAGATAATCTGATGGCGAGAGGCAAGCGCAGGAACCCAAGCAACAGAAACCAAGACTACATGGCACCATCGGAGCCCAATTCTCCCATCAAAACAAACATGGAATATCCAAACACACCAGAAAAGCAAGATCTAGTTTCAAAATCATTTTTGATCATGATGCTGGAGGACTTCAAGAAAGACGTGAAGAACTCCCTTAGAGAACAAGTAGAAGCCTACAGAGAGGAATGGCAAAAATGCCTAAAAGAATCGCAAAAATCCCTGAAAGAATTCCAGGAAAACATAAATAAACAAGTAGAAGCCCATAGAGAGGAGACACAAAAATCCCTGAAAGAATTCCAGGAAAACGCAATCAAACAGTTGAAGGAATTAAAAATGGAAATAGAAGCAATCAAGAAAGAACACATGGAAACAACCCTGGATATAGAAAACCAAAACAAGAGACAAGGAGCTGTAGATACAAGCTTCACCAACAGAATACAAGAGATGGAAGAGAGAATCTCAGGAGCAGAAGATTCCATAGAAATCATTGACTCAACTGTCAAAGATAATGTAAAGCGGAAAAAGCTACTGGTCCAAAACATACGGGAAATCCAGGACTCAATGAGAAGATCAAACCTAAGGATAATAGGTATAGAAGAGAGGGAAGACTCCCAGCTCAAAGGACCAGTAAATATCTTCAACAAAATCATAGAAGAAAACTTCCCTAACCTAAAAAAAGAGATACCCATAGACATACAAGAAGCCTACAGAACTCCAAATAGATTGGACCAGAAAAGAAACACCTCCCGTCACATAATTGTCAAAACACCAAACGCACAAAATAAAGAAAGAATATTAAAAACAGTAAGGGAAAAAGGTCAAGTAACATATAAAGGGAGACCTATCAGAATCACACCAGACTTCTCGCCAGAAACAAGAAGGCCAGAAGATCCTGGACTGATGTCATACAGACCCTAAGAGAACACAACTGCCAGCCCAGGTTACTGTATCCAGCAAAACTCTCAATTAACATTGATGGAGAAACCAAGATATTCCATGACAAAACCAAATTTACACAATATCTTTCTACAAATCCAGCACTACAAAGGATAATAAATGGTAAAGCCCAACATAAGGAGTCAAGCTATACCCTAGAAGAAGCAAGAAACTAATCGTCTTGGCAACAAAACAAAGAGAATGAAAGCACACAAACATAACCTCACATCCAAATATGAATATAATGGGAAGCAATAATCACTATTCCTTAATATCTCTCAATATCAATGGCCTCAACTCCCCAATAAAAAGACATAGATTAACAAACTGGATATGCAACGAGGACCCTGCATTCTGCTGCCTACAGGAAACACACCTCAGACACAAAGACAGACACTACCTCAGAGTGAAAGGCTGGAAAACAACTTTCCAAGCAAATGGTCAGAAGAAGCAAGCTGGAGTAGCCATTCTAATATCAAATAAAATCAATTTCCAACTAAAAGTCATCAAAAAAGATAAGGAAGGACACTTCATATTCATCAAAGGAAAAATCCACCAAGATGAACCCTCAATCCTAAATATCTATGCCCCAAATACAAGGACACCTACATACGTAAAAGAAACCTTACTAAAGCTCAAAACACACATTGCACCTCACACAATAATAGTGGGAGATTTCAACACCCCACTCTCATCAATGGACAGATCATGGAAACAGAAATTAAACAGTGATGTCGACAGACTAAGAGAAGTCATGAGCCAAATGGACTTAACGGATATTTATAGAACATTCTATCCTAAAGCAAAAGGATATACCTTCTTCTCAGCTCCTCATGGTACTTTCTCCAAAATTGACCATATAATTGGTCAAAAAACGGGCCTCAACAGGTACAGAAAGATAGAAATAATCCCATGCGTGCTATCGGACCATCACGGCCTAAAACTGGTCTTCAATAACAATAAGGGAAGAATGCCCACATATACGTGGAAATTGAACAATGCTCTACTCAATGATAACCTGGTCAAGGAAGAAATAAAGAAAGAAATTAAAAACTTTTTAGAATTTAATGAAAATGAAGATACAACATACCCAAACTTATGGGACACAATGGAAGCTGTGCTAAGAGGAAAACTCATAGCGCTGAGTGCCTGCAGAAAGAAACAGGAAAGAGCATATGTCAGCAGCTTGACAGCACACCTAAAAGCTCTAGAACAAAAAGAAGCAAATACACCCAGGAGGAGTAGAAGGCAGGAAATAATCAAACTCAGAGCTGAAATCAACCAAGTAGAAACAAAAAGGACCATAGAAAGAATCAACAGAACCAAAAGTTGGTTCTTTGAGAAAATCAACAAGATAGATAAACCCTTAGCCAGACTAACGAGAGGACACAGAGAGTGCGTCCAAATTAACAAAATCAGAAATGAAAAGGGAGACATGACTACAGATTCAGAGGAAATTCAAAAAACCATCAGATCTTACTATAAAAACCTATATTCAACAAAACTTGAAAATCTTCAGGAAATGGACAATTTCCTAGACAGATACCAGGTATCGAAGTTAAATCAGGAACAGATAAACCAGTTAAACAACCCCATAACTCCTAAGGAAATAGAAGCAGTCATTAAAGGTCTCCCAACCAAAAAGAGCCCAGGTCCAGACGGGTTTAGTGCAGAATTCTATCAAACCTTCGTAGAAGACCTCATACCAATATTATCCAAACTATTCCACAAAATTGAAACAGATGGAGCACTACCGAATTCCTTCTACGAAGCCACAATTACTCTTATACCTAAACCACACAAAGACACAACAAACAAAGAGAACTTCAGACCAATTTCCCTTATGAATATCGACGCAAAAATACTCAATAAAATTCTGGCAAACCGAATCCAAGAGCACATCAAAACAATCATCCACCATGATCAAGTAGGCTTCATCCCAGGCATGCAGGGATGGTTTAATATACGGAAAACCATCAACGTGATCCATTATATAAACAAACTAAAAGAACAGAGCCACATGATTATTTCATTAGATGCTGAGAAAGCATTTGAAAAAATTCAACACCCCTTCATGATAAAAGTCCTGGAAAGATCAGGAATTCAAGGCCCATACCTAAACATAGTAAAAGCCATATACAGCAAACCAGTTGCTAACATTAAACTAAATGGAGAGAAACTTGAAGCAATCCCACTAAAATCAGGGACTAGACAAGGCTGCCCACTCTCTCCCTACTTATTCAATATAGTTCTTGAAGTTCTAGCCAGAGCAATCAGACAACAAAAGGAGATCAAGAGGATACAGATCGGAAAAGAAGAGGTCAAAATATCACTATTTGCAGATGACATGATAGTATATTTAAGTGATCCCAAAAGTTCCACCAGTGAACTACTAAAGCTGATAAACAACTTCAGCAAAGTGGCTGGGTATAAAATTAACTCAAATAAATCAGTTGCCTTCCTCTACACAAAAGAGAAACAAGCCGAGAGAGAAATTAGGGAAACGACACCCTTCATAATAGACCCAAATAATATAAAGCACCTCGGTGTGACTTTAACCACGCAAGTAAAAGATCTGTACAATAAGAACTTCAAGACACTGAGGAAAGAAATTGAAGAAGACCTCAGAAGATGACAAGATCTCCCATGCTCATGGATTGGCAGGATTAATATAGTAAAAATGGCCATTTTACCAAAAGCAATCTACAGATTCAATGCAATCCCCATCAAAATACCAATCCATTTCTTCAAAGAGTTAGACAGAACAATTTGCAAATTCATCTGGAATAACAAAAAACCCAGGATAGCTAAAGCTATCCTCAACAATAAAAGGACTTCAGGGGGAATCACTATCCCTGAACTCAAGCAGTATTACAGAGCAATAGTGATAAAAACTGCATGGTATTGGTACAGAGACAGACAGATAGACCAATGGAATAGAATTGAAGACCCAGAAATGAACCCACACACCTATGGTCACTTGATTTTTGACAAAGGAGCCAAAACCATCCAATGGAAAAAAGATAGCATTTTCAGCAAATGGTGCTGGTTCAACTGGAGGGCAACATGTAGAAGAATGCAGATCGATCCATCCTTATCACCTTGTACATAGCTTAAGTCCAAGTGGATCAAGGACCTCCACATCAAACCAGACACACTCAAACTAATAGAAGAAAAACTAGGGAAGCATCTGGAACACATGGGCACTGGAAAAAATTTCCTGAACAAAACACCAATGGCTTATGCTCTAAGATCAAGAATAGACAAATGGGATCTCATAAAACTGCAAAGCTTCTGTAAGGCAAAGGACACTGTGGTTAGGACAAAACGGCAACCAACAGATTGGGAAAAGATATTTACCAATCCTACAACAGATAGAGGCCTTATATCCAAAATATACAAAGAACTCAAGAAGTTAGACCGCAGGGAAACAAATAACCCTATTAAAAATGGGGTTCAGAGCTAAACAAAGAATTCACAGCTGAGGAATGCCGAATGGCTGAGAAACACCTAAAGAAATGTTCAACATCTTTAGTCATAAGGGAAATGCAAATCAAAACAACCCTGAGATTTCACCTCACACCAGTGAGAATGGCTAAGATCAAAAACTCGGGTGACAGCAGATGCTGGTGAGGATGTGGAGAAAGAGGAACACTCCTCCATTGTTGGTGGGATTGCAGACTGGTAAAACCATTCTGGAAATCAGTCTGGAGGTTCCTCAGAAAATTGGACATTGAGCTGCCTGAGGATCCAGCTATACCTCTCTTGGGCATATACCCAAAAGATGCCTCAACATATAAAAGAGACACGTGCTCCACTATGTTCATCGCAGCCTTATTTATAATAGCCAGAAAATGGAAAGAACCCAGATGCCCTTCAACAGAGGAATGGATACAGAAAATGTGGTACATCTACACAATGGAATATTACTCAACTATCAAAAACAACGAGTTTATGAAATTCGTAGGCAAATGGTTGGAACTGGAAAATATCATCCTGAGTGAGCTAACCCAATCACAGAAAGACATACATGGTATGCACTCATTGATAAGTGGCTATTAGCCCAAATGCTTGAATTACCCTAGATCCCTAGAACAAAGGAAACTCAAGACGGATGATCAAAATGTGAATGCTTCACTCCTTCTTTAAATGAGGAAAAAGAATACCCTTGGCAGGGAAGGGAGAGGCAAAGATTAAAACAGAGACTGAAGGAACACCCATTCAGAGCCTGCCCCACATGTGGCCCATACATATACAGCCACCCAATTAGACAAGGTGGATGAAGCAAAGAAGTGCAGACCGACAGGAGCCGGATGTAGATCGCTCCTGAGAGACACAGCCAGAATACAGCAAATACAGAGGCGAATGCCAGCAGCAAACCACTGAACTGAGAATAGGTCCCCCGTTGAAGGAATCAGAGAAAGAACTGGAAGAGCTTGAAGGGGCTCGAGACCCCATATGTACAACAATGCCAAGCAACCAGAGCTTCCAGGGACTAAGCCACTACCTAAATACTATACATGGACTGACCCTGGACTCTGACCCCATAGGTAGCAATGAATATCCTAGTAAGAGCACCAGTGGAAGGGGAAGCCCTGGGTCCTGCTAAGACTGAACCCCCAGTGAACTAGACTATGGGGGGAGGGCGGCAATGGGGGAAGGGTTGGGAGGGGAACACCCATAAGGAAGGGGAGGGGGGAGGGGGATGTTTGCCCGGAAACCGGGAAAGGGAATAACACTTGAAATGTATATAAGAAATACTCAAGTTAATAAAAAAAATATATATAGTAAAGACGGCCATGTTGCCAGAAGCAATCTATAAATCATTCCAATCCCCATCCAAGTTCCTACTCAATTCTTTATAGAGATAGAAAGAGCAATTTGCAAATTCATTTGGAGTAACAAAAAACCCAGGATAGCAAAAGATATACTCAACAATAAAAGAACTTCTGGGGGAATCACCATCCCTAATTTCAAGCAGTATTACAGAGCAATAGTCATAAAAGCTGTATGATATTGGTACAGAGATCAGTAGATAGATCAATGGAAAGGAATTGAAGACCAAGAAATGAACCCACACACCTATGGGCACTTGATCTTTGACAAAGGAGCTAAAACCATCCAATGGAAGAAAGATAGCATTTTCAACAAATGGTGCTGGTTCAACTGGAAGTCAGCATGTAGAAGAATGCAGATCGATCCATTCTTATCACCATGTACAAAGCTTAAGTACAAGTGGATCAGGGACCTCCACATCAAACCATATATACTCGAATTGATAGAAGAAAAAAGGCAGAAGAGTCTTGAACACATGAGCATTGGGGAAAATTTCCTGAACAAAACACCAATGGCTTGGGCTCTAAGATCAAGAATCGACAAATGGGACCTAATAAAACCGCAATGTTTCTGTAAGGCAAAAGAAACTGTCATTGGGACAAAATGGCAACCAACAGATTGGGAAAGGATCTTTACCAAGCCTACATCTGATAGAGGGCTATTGTCCAAAATATACAAAGAACTCAAGAAGTTAGACTCCAGAGAGCCAAATAACAGTATTAAAAAGTGGGGTACAGAGCTAAATAAAACATTCTCAGCTGAGGAACATCGAATGGCCAAAAAGCACCTAAAGAAATGTTCAACATCCTGAGTCATCAGGGAAATGCAAATCAAAACAACCCTGAGATTCTACCTCAGACCAGTCAGAATGGCTAAGATCAAAACTTCAGGTGACAGCAGATGCTGGCAAGGATGTGGAGAAAGAGGAACACTCCTCCATTGTTGGTCAGATTGCAAACTGGTACAACCACTCTGGAAATCAGTCTGGAGTCTTGGGCATATATGCAAAAGGTGCTCCAACATACAACAAAGACACATCCTCCACTATGTTCATAGCAGCCTTATTTATAATAGCCAGAAGCTGGAAAGAACCCAGATGCCCTTCAACAGAGGAATGGATTCAAAAAATGTGGTATATCTACACAATGGAATATTAGTTAGCTATCAAAAACAATGACTTCATGAAATTCATAGGTAAAGGAATGAACTAGAAAGTATTATCCTGAGTGAAGTTACTCAATCACAGAAAAACACACTTGGTATGCACTCATTGATAAGTGGATATTAGCCAAAAAGCACGAATTACCCAAGATGCAATCCACAGACCACAGGAAGCTCAAGAAGAAGGATGACCAAAATGTGGATGCCCCCATTCCTTCTAAAAAGGGGAAAAAATATATGTAGGAGGGGATATGAAAGCAAAGTTTAGAGCATCGACTCATTCAGAGCCTGACCCATACATATATATATATATGTATATATAGATATAGATATAGATATAGATATAGATATAGCCACCAACTAGATAAGATTGATGAAACTAAAAAATGCATGCTGAAAGGGACCGGATATACATCTCTCCTGAGAGACACATCCAGAGCATGTCCAATACAGAGGTCAATGCTAGCAGCAAATCATTGAACTGAGAATAGGGCCCTGTTTAGGGGAATTAGAGGAAGGATTGAAAGAGCTGAAGGGGCTTGCAACCCCCTAAGAACAACAATGCCAACGAACCAGAGCTTCCAGGGACTAAACCACTACAAAAAGAATATACATGGACTGACCCAGGGCTCCAACTACATATGTAGCAGAGAATAGCATTGTTTGGACACGAGTGGAAAGGGGGGGCCTTGGTCCTGCCAAGGTTGGACCCCCAGTGCAGGGGAATGTGGGGTGTATAGGGGGAATATCTGTATGGGGGAGGGGGAAGGGAGGAAATGGGGGCTTATGGACAGGAAACTGGGAAGGGGAATAACGTTTGAAATGTAAGTAAAGAAATATACCTAATAAAAAAATTTTAAAAACTGAAAAAAAAACAAGAAACCAAAAAAATAAATAAATAAATAAATAAAAATAAAAGCAGCAAGGGAAAAAGGTCAAATAATATATAAAGGCAGACCTTCAGACTTCTCACCAGAGACTATGAAAGCGAGAAGATCCTGGGCAAATGTCATGCAGACCCTAAGAGAACACAAATGCCAGCCCAGGCTACTATATCAAGCAAAACTCTCAATTAACATAGAAAAACCAAGATACTCCATAACAAAACCAAATTTACACAGTATCTTTCCAAAAATCCAGATCTACAAAGGAAAACAGATGGGAAACACCAACACAAGGAGGGGAAACTACACCCTAGCAAAACCAAGAAAGTAATCTCCCTGCAACAAAACCAAAAGAAGAGAGCCACACAAACATAATTCGACCTCTAACAACAACAAAAAAAAAAAAAGAAAAACAAAAACAAAAACAAAAAAAACCAGGAAACAATCACTACTCCTTAATATCTCTTAACATCAACGGACTCAATTCCCCCAATAAAAAGACATATACTAACAGCCTGGATATATAAACAGGACTACGCATTTTGATACATACGCAAAGCACACTTCAGTGACAGAGACATAAACTACCTCAGAGGAAAAAGGCTGAAAAACAATTTTCCAATCAAATGGCCCCAAGAAACAAATTTAAGTAGCTATTCTAATATCAGATAAAATTGAC
The DNA here is from genome assembly GCF_021556685.1 of Rattus norvegicus. NCBI lineage: Eukaryota > Metazoa > Chordata > Mammalia > Rodentia > Muridae > Rattus > Rattus norvegicus. The sequence continues at coordinate 18,554,114 of NC_141536.1, read as the reverse complement.
TTTCAACCAAAAGTCATCAAAAAAGATAAGGAATGTCACTTCATATTCGTCAAAGGAAAAATCCACCAAGATGAACTCTCAATCCTGAATATACTCCAAATACAAGGGCACCTACATTCATAAAAGAAACCTTACTAAAGCTCAAAGCACACATTGCACCTCACACAATAATAGTGGGAGACTTCAACATCCCACTCTCATCAATGGACAGATCATGGAAACAGAAACTAAACAGAAACATAGAGAAACTAACAGACATTATGAACCAAATGGATTTAACAAATATGTATACAATATTTCATCCTAAAACAAAAGAATATAAACAAAAGCATGTCATGGTACCTTCTGAAAAATTGACTATATAATCAGTCACAAAACAGACCTGAACAGATACAAGAAGATTGAAATAATCCAATGCATCCTATCAGATCATGACTGACTAAGGCTGGTCATCAATAACAAACAAAAGCCTGCATACGCATGACACATGGAAGTTTAACAATGCTCTACTCAATAAAAAAGTGGTCAATTAAGAAATAAAAAAGAAATTAAAGACTTCTTAGAATTTAATGAAAATGAAAGCACAAATACACAAAACTATGGGACACAAACAATGAAAGCAGTGCTAAAAGGAAAACTCATAGCTCTGAGTGCCTCCAAAAAGAAATTGGAGAGAGCATACATCAGCACCTTGACAGCACACCTAAAAGCTTTAGAAAAAATAAGCAAATACACCCAAGATGAATAAAGGCATAAAATTATCAAACTCAGGACTGAAATCAACCAAGTAGAAACAAAAAGGACTAGGCAAAGAATCAACAAAACCAGCATCTGGTTCTTTGAGAAAAATCAACAAGATAGATAAACCCTTAGCCAGATTAGCCATGGGACACAGAGAGTGTATCCAAATTAACAAAATCAGAAATGAAAAGAGAGACATAGCAACAGAATCTGAGGAAATTCAAAAAAATCATCAGATCCTACTACAAAAGCCTATGTTCAACAAAACTTGAAAAATCTGGAGGAAATGGAAACTTTTCTAGACAAACACCAGGTTCCAAAGTTAAATCAGGAACAAATAAACCATCTAAACAACCCCAAAACTCCTAAAGAAACAGAAGCAGTCATTAAAAGTTTCCCAACCAAAAGGGCCCAAGACCAGATGGGTTTAGTGCAGAATTTTATCAGACCTCCATAAAAGACCTCATACCAATACTGTCAAAACTATTTCACAAAATAGAAACAGACAGAGCACTAGACATTTTCCTCTTGACTCTGAAATGTAGGCAGAGAGTAGTCTCCTCTGGATACACAGAAATGTCCCCACTTCTAAGGGTCTAGCTCTTGCCCTACCCCCACGGGATTTAGATGCAGGGAACTGTTTGACGGAGCACTACCAAATTCCTTCTGTGAAGCCAAAATTATGCTTATACTTGAACCACACAAAGACCCAACAAAGAAAGAGAACTTCAGACCAATTTCCCTTACGAATATTAACGCAAAAATGCTCAATAAAATTCTTGCAGACCGAATCAAGAACACATTAAAGCAATCATCCATCATGATCAAGTAGGCTTCATCCAGGCATACAGGGATGGTTCAATATATGGAAATCCATCAACATAATCAACTATATAAACAAACTCAAAGATAAAAATCACATGATTATTACATTAGATGCTGAGAAAGCATTTGACACAATTCAACACCCCTTCATGATAAAAGTCCTGGAAAGATCAGGAATTCAAGGCCCATACCTAAACAGAGTAAAAACCATATACAGCAAACCAGTAGCTAACATTAAACTAAATGGAGAGAAACTTAAAGCAATTCCACTAAAATCAGGGACTAGACAAGGCTGCCCACTCTCTCCCTACTTATTTAATATAGTTCTCGAAGTCCTAGCCAGAGCAATCAGACAACAAAAGTAGGTCAAAAGGATACAAACTGGAAAGGAAGAAGTCAAAATATCACTATTTGCAGATGATATGATAGTATACGTAAGGTACCCCAAAAGTTCCACCAGAGAACTACTAAGCCTGATAAACAACTTCAGTCAAGTGGATGGGTATAAAATTAACTCAAACAAATAAGTAGCCTTCCTCTACACACACACAAAAAAAAACCAGACTGAGAAAGAAATTAGGGAAACAACACCCTTCACAATAGTCACAAATAATATAAAATATCTCGGTGTGACTTTAACCAAACTAGTGAAAGATCTGTATGATAAGAACTTCAAGTCTCTGAAGAAAGAAATTGAAGAAGACCTCAGAAGATGGAAAGATACCCCATGCTCATGTATTGGCAGGATTAATATTGTAAAAATGGCCATTTTACCAAAAGCGATCTACAGATTCAATACAATCCCCATCAAAATACCAATCCAATTCTTCATAGAGTTAGACAGAACAATTTTTAAATTCATCTGGAATAACAAAAAACCCAGGATAGTGAAAACTATCCTCAACAATAAAAGGACTTCTGGGGGAATCACCATCCCTGACCTCAAGTAGTATTACAGAGCAATAATGATTTTTAAAAAACTGTATGGTATTGGTACAGAGACAGGTAGATAGACCAGTGGAATAGAATCAAAGACCCTGAAATGATCGCACACACCTACGGTCACTTGATTTTTGACAAAGGAGCCAAAACCATCCAATGGAAAAAAGAGCATTTTCAGCAAATGGTGCTGGTTCAACTGTAGGTCGGCATTTAGAAGAATGCAGATTCATCCATTCTTATAGACCTGTACAAAGCAAAGTCCAAGTGGATCAAGGACCTCCACATCAAAACAGATACACTCAAACTAATAGAAGGAAAAGTGGGGAAGAGTCTCGAACACATGGGCACTGGAGAAAATTTCCTGAACAGAACATCAATGGCTTATGCTCTAAGATCAAGAATCGACAATGCGATCTCATAAAACTGCAAAGCTTCTGTAAGGTAAGGACACTGTTATTAGGGCAAAACAGCAACCAGCAGATTGGAAAAAGATCTTTACCAATCCTACATCTACAAATTCATAGGCAAAATTTACAAAGAACTCAAGAAGTTAGACACCAAAGAGTCAAATAACCCTATTTTAAAAATGGGGTACAGAGCTAAACAAAGAATTCACAGCTGAGGAATGCCGAATGGCTGAGAAGTACCTAAAGAAATGTTCAACATCCTTAGTCACCAGGGAAATGCAAATCAAAACAACCCTGAGATTCCACCTCACACCAATCAGAATGGCCAAGATCAAAAACTCAGGGGACAGCAGATGCTGGCAAGGATGTGAAGAAAGAACCTTCCTCCATTGTTGGTCAGATTGCAAACTGGTACAGCCATTCTGGAAATCAGTCTGGAGGTTCCTCAGAAAATTGGATATTCTACTACCTGAGGACTCAGCTATACCTCTCTTGGGCATATACCCAAAAGATGCTCCAACATGCAACAAAGACACATCCTCCACTATGTTCATAGCAGCCTTGTTTATAATAGCCAGAAGCTGGAAAGAACTCATATGCCCTTCAACAGAGGAATGGATTCAAAAAATGTGGTACATCTACACAATGGAATACTACTCAGCTATCAAAAACAATGACTTCATGAAATTCATAGGCAAATGGATAGAACTAGAAAATATCATGAGTGAGGTAAACCAATCACAGAAAAAAACACTTGGTATGCACTCATTGTTAAGTGGATATTAACCCAAATGCTCGAATTACCCAAGATGCAATGTATGGACCACATGAAACTCAAGAAGGATGGCCAAAATGCAGATGCTTCATTCCTTCTTTAAGGGGGGAACAAAAATATTCATAGGAGGGAATAGGGAGGCAAAGTTTGGGCAAAGACTGAAGGAACTGCCATTCAGAGCCTGCCCCACATGTGGCCCATATATATACCCACCAAAACTAGATAAGATGGATGAAGCTAAGAAGTGCATGCTGACAGGAACCGGATATAGATCTCTCCTGAGAGACACAGCCAGAACATGTCAAATACAGAGGCGAATACTAGCAGCAAACCACTGAACTGAGAATGGGATCCTCATTGGAGGACTTAGAGAAAGGACTGAAAGAGCTGAAGGGGCTTGTGACCCCATATGAACAACAATGCCAACCAACCAGAGCTTCTAGGGACTAATCCACTACCCAAAGACTACACATTGACTGACTCTGGGCTCCAACTGCATATGTAGCCATGAATAGCCTTGTTGGGGTACCAGTGGAAGGGGAAGCCCTTGATCCTGCCAAGGTTGGACCCCAAGTGTAGGGGAATGTTGGATGGGTGGTAATGGAGGTAGATGAGGAGAACAGCCATATAGAAGGGAAGTTTGAGGGAATAGGGGGCTGATGGACGGAAACCTGGAAAGGGAATAACATTTGAAATGTAAATAAGAAATACCCAATTTAATAAAAATGGGGAAAAATACAATAGTAGAAGACATAATAAAAAATGAAACATTAAAAAAAGAATCAACAAAAGAGACCCCATAAAACTGCAAAGCTTCTGTAAGCCAAGGACATTGTCATTAGGACAAAACAGCAACCAACAGTTTGGGAAAAGATCTTTACTAATCCTACATCTGATAGAGGGCTAATATCCAATATGAACAAAGAACTCAAGAAGTTAGACTCCAGAGAGTCAAATAACTCTATTAAAAGGGGGTACAGAGCTTAACAAAGAATTCTCAGCTGAGGAAAATCAAATAGCTGAGAAGTACTTAAAGAAATGTTCAACATCCTTAGTCATCAGTGACATGCAAATCAAAACAACTCTGAGATTCCACCTCACACCAGTCAGAATGTCAAAGATCAAAAACTCAGGTGACAAAAGATGCTGCCAAGTATGTGGAAAAGGGGGAACACTTCTCCACTGTTGCTGGGATTACAAGCTGGTACAATCAGTCTGGAGGTTCCTCAGAAAATTGGACATTGTACTGCCTGAGGACCCATCTATAACCCCCCTGGGTTTATACCCAAATGATGCTCCAACATACAGCAAAGACACATACTCCACTATGTTCACAGCAGCCTTATTTATAATAGCCACAAGTGGAAAGAACCCAGATGCCCTTCAACAAAGGAATGAATACAGAAAATGTGGTACATTTACACAATGGAGTATTACTCAACTGTTGACTATTAAAAAATAGTGACTTCATGAAATCCATAGGCAAATGGATGGAACTAGAAAATATCATGAGTGAGGTAACCTAATCACAAAAATAAACCACACATTTCCATGCACTCAGTGATAAGTGGATATTCAAGCCCAAAAGTTTGAATTACCCAAGATACAATCCACAGACCACATGAAGCTCAAGAAGAAGGATGACCAAAGTGCACATGATTCACTCCTTCTTAAAAGGTCAAACAAAAATATTCATAGGAGGAGATATGGAGACAAAGTTGGAGCAGAGACTGAAGGAATGGACATTTATAGCCTGCCCTACCTGGGGATCCAGCCCAAAACTAGATAAGATTGATGAAGCCAAGCAGTCCATGCTGACAGTAGCCTGATATAGCTGTCTCCTGACAGGCTCAGATAGATTGTGACAAATACAGAGGTGAATGCTAGCAGAAAACCACTGAACTGAGAATGGAGTCCCAGTTGGAGGAGTTAGAGAAAGGATTGAAGGAGCTGAAGGGGCTTGCAACCCCATAAGAACAACAATACCAACCAACCAGAGCTCCCAGGGACTAAACCACCGTCCAAAGAGTATACATGGACAGACCCAGGGCTCCAGCTGCATATGTAGCAGAGGATGACTTTATTGGGCACCAGTGGGAGGAGAAACTCTTGGTCCTGCCAAGACTGGACCCCCCAGTGTAGGGGAATGTCAGAGCAGGGAGCTGGGAAGGAAAGGAGGAACACCCTTCTAGAAGAAGGAGGAGGAAGATGGGATAGGGAGCTTATGTACAGGAAACCAGGAAAGGGGATAATATTTGAAATGTAAATAAAAATATCCAATAAAAAATATTGAAGTAGTGTAAAAAAAAAGAAACCAAAGGATTGAGCAATGTTACAGAGGATCAAGTAGGCAGGGGATTGGGTATGCATTCACTTGATGGTTCATGACTTGTCAAGTCTATCTTCAGGATTCTCTATGAGACAGGAATAAATATGATCAAAAAACAATATGCAAAATACTCATATAACTAATTTTAAAGATGAGAAAGAAAGGAAAAACATAACTTGAGTAGATAACTCTCACTTGACAAAGCTAATTCCTGTTCTACAGAATGGTCCATGGGCCAATTTTTATATTTCTATGCTGTAGATGAAGGGATTCAGCATGGGTGTCACCACTGTGTAAGTAGCTGAAGCAATCGCATCCTTAAATTTGGAGTTACTTGAGAAATGAAAGAAATAAATAATTGCAAGTATCCTACAGTGTGAATGCACCAGAAAGAACTTTGCAGATATTCTTGGTGAAGGGACACCACCAAGACAGTAGCCCCAGTACAGACATAAGATCCCGAAATGGTGCCCAGTGAAGTCAACACCTCCCTCAGTAGAGATCACTAGCTCATTGAAGGGGGTGTTTAGTCAAGACAGCTTCAAAGGCTCATTGAGATAACAGAAATGGTAAGGGATGGATAGGTAGAGGAAGGAATATACAACAGGGCATGTATACAAGAAATGAAGCAACACCCAGCCACCAATAAGCCATACAGCTCCTCCCCCATCATAATGATGTAATACAGTGTTTGTTAGATGGACAAATGCCTGTCATAAGCCATCACTTCAAGAAGCAAGTTGTCAACACATAGAAAATGTAAGAAAAATAGATTTGAGAAACACCCCTCATAGGGAATCCTTAGGTGCTGACTCTGAGTGCTCCAGGGCATCCCTGAGATGGTAACTGAAGAGAAAGAAGGCTAAGGAAGAAATACATGGGAGGTTGGAGGTGAGAGTTCAGCATGGTGTGCAGGATGATGAGGAAGAAGTACATGAGGGTGTGGAGACAGGAATCCAGCCTAATGAGCAGGATGAGGAGCAGATTCCAGAGCACAGCTATCAGGTATACGGCCAGTAACAGGGTGAAGAAAATGTTCTGCTGTTCTGGTCTGATGGGAGCCCCAGCAGGAGTTCAAACACAGTGCTCTAGCTCTCCCTCCTCATGCTGCTGTCATCTCTGTTGTAAGTGAAAGAGAAAGAAATAATCAGAGACCTGAACTCCTCACCCAATTGCCACGACAGACCACATGTTTCCTCTCAGGGGATTGACTGCATCAAAATTCAGACAAATTGTTTGATATACTGTCTGAATCCTAAGTTTTGAACTAGATATACTATTTCCAGAATTTAAAAAAAAAGAGCTTCCTTCAGGACACAGAATAAATTTGTTCATTTATTCAAACATTGTCAAAACGGTACTTTCAGCACAGAGAATCTAACAGAGAGCAAGATTCCTTCTTGGAGCCTGCATCTTAACAGCATTACACAGAATACCAAACAGGAGAAGAGAGACAGCTCCACCACCAGGAAGCTTGAGAGGGCCCCTCCTTCAGAAGTTCACCTCTGCAGCAGCCTTGGGCAGCATTTGCTGTGTGCCTAAGTTCTCTCTTCTATAAAGAGATAACATTATCTAGCTACCAGGATTTGAGGGAAATCTGAATTATAATGCATGTAACAATCTTATTGCAGACCCTACACATGGTCTCATCCACCCATGTCACCTGCTATACTAGGACATATTCAACAAAAAAAGTGTACTGTCAGAGTCCAGGAATTCATGAAAATAAAACAGTAAAGTGGACATCAAACTAGCACCAGGTACTAACATTAAAAAGTATAATAAATCACCAATTTTCTAAACTTTTACACTCTGAGGATATACAGACCAAGGTCCTACATCCTAGACCATGAGGATTGGCTCCCTGAAGTAGTAACAACAATGTGTGCATATACATGTATATGGATAAATATTCATATATGTGTGTGTTTGTGTGTATGTTATGTATGTATGCATATATATGTCTGTGTCTGTCTCTTTCTCCTCTCTCTCTCTCTCTCTCTCTCTCTCTCTCTTTCCTCCACTCTTTTCTCCTTTCTCCTCTCTTTCCTCACTTCTCTGTCCCAAAACAAGGGTTCCTTCACAGAAGCAGACTTGAAAATTTACCCCAGGAAGTTTCTCATGTCTGGAACGCAGAACTTTGTCATGCTGCAGGGTTTTGGGAGTCTGGTAGATTCATAACCATTCAGTTATAACTAATTCCTCAAGATTTGACACCTCATGGATCATAATTGGTGCAGAATGAGCCTACTTGGCTGACATTGATAACAATATATTCTTAAGTTTGGGCATCAGAGAGCTAAATCTCAGATGATAAAGGAATTGGTCCAAGTCACTAAAGTAAGACCTGATGCTATCACAATTTCAGACTTTATTAATATGACCATATCCAGGATGGATTTAGAGATATGTAGAAGCCAAGGCAGGAGGTTCATGATTTGAAGGCTAACATCAGCTATGCCATCTCAAAAAAAAATCAGGGACAAGACAGACAGAAAGAAAAAGAGAGAGGGAAATCTTAGTCAAGTCTGAAGCTATTTCAGAACTTTAAGATCACACTGTGCCACCTATTTCATTATCTGCCAATACACATACATGTATTTATCATGTACTCTTAAGTCTGAGAGTGGATGATGAAACTGTGTAATTAATACATATTTTAAAAAATATACACCAGTGACCCTAGTCACTTTGCTTCTGATACAAGCAAGCATGGTCTGAAGCAGTCATGAATCATACACAGGACTAGAAAAATTAGGGCTTGTCCTTGCTCCCTTCCATACCCCACAGCAAAGGTTCCATCTTCTAGCATTCACATCCCACTACTCTGAGAGTTTGAAACTCTCTCCATTCTACTGAGATACTCTGTAGAGCATGGACCAGGGTTTCTTCAGGAGACAGGGGGGCAGTGAGACTGATCTCAAGGTCATTAAATGTGAATTGAGCAGAAAACATTATCAGCTGTGCCCCTTGTTCACCGCGTACCCTAGCGAAGAGCTTAAGTTCTATGATAATAAATAAAACAAAATGTTGAAGTATTAAAATTTATGGGCTATGTGCACCCAACCAACAAACAGAAACTGCTGACCCCTCTAATTGAATTAGGGAAAAGCTGGAGGAAGCTAAGGAGGAGGGCAACCCTGTAGGAGGACCAGCAGTCTCAATTAGCCTGGATGCCTGAGGTCTCTTAGACACTGAATCACCAACCAGGCACCATACACCAGCTGAGATGAGGCCTCCAACACATATACAGCAGAGGACTCCCCAGTCTGGGTTCAGTCAGAGAAGATGCACTTAACCCTCAAAAGACTGGAGGTGGGTAGGGTGGGGACAATCTTGTGGAGATGGGGAAATGGGGAGGACTATGAGAGGAGTGGGAAGGAGATATGGGATGTGGAACCCTCAGGGGGTGGACCAGGAAAGGAATAAAATCTACAGTGTAAAAATAAATAAACAAACAAACCATGGGCAAGTGTAAATACATAGTATGCAAAATTATCTTGTACAGTAGTAGTGGTAGATAAATCAGTTTTATCCTTAACATAAATATTAAGGACATTAATGGTTATTAATGAATGACATCAATAGCATGACTGAATAGTTTTCCAACTTTATGCCCCACCTCTCAAAAAAATCCAAGTAATAACTATCCACAGGTAAGAATAAACCCATAACTACTCTAGAAAAGGATATTAAGGCTGAAACACCCACTTTGGGCCACAAAATGGGGGAAGCCACGACAAAATAAACAGGAAAATGAATCTTTGCATCTCCATCACTCCTCTTTCAATCCAGCACAATGCCAAATTCCTTCAGACTCCCACGGTTTTGAAAGTGAGCTTAAGAAAGGCAATGTGATTCCCCACCACCCTGGAACCCTTCACAGGAGGCTCGTTCTGTCCATCTTGTGAGTAACCTGGGGAGCAGCAATAGGGAGAGGCCTCCTGGGATGAAGTAGAAACAAAAGTGAGATGAGGGGATCCATGCAAAAGGATATGGTTGCCCATAGTTGTGCTAAATTCTGGCCAAAGGAGAGAAACTGCATGCTGCACACATGAAGTTTGCACACACCTCCACACTGAGACAAAATCAAACCATGGGTCTTCAAGCCTTGAACCCCTAGATGGCTATCCTGCACACTTCAAGTGCTGCTGGGAAGTCTTCCATGGACTACACTAACCAGACACTGTTCTAACCCTATTGTGCAGGAATCCCAGCCTGATCTATTTTATGTGTTCTTGGACTCTGTTTTCAAGTGTTTTATTGAGTATTTTTGTATCAATGTTCATGAGGGAAATTTTTCTATAATTTTCTTTCTTTGTTGACTCTTTGTATGGTTTAGGTATCAGGTTACTGTGGTCTCATGAAATTAATTTGGCAAAGTTCCTTCTGCTTCTTTTTTGTAGAATAATTTGAAGAGTATCGGTATTAGGTGTTCTTTGAAAGTCTGGTAGAATTCTACATTAAAACTACCTGTCAATAACAATAAGGAAAGAACGCCCACATATACATGGAAGTTGAACAAAGCTCTACTCAATGATAACCTGTTCAAGGAAGAAAAAAAGAAAGAAATTAAAGACTTCTTAGAACTTAATGAAAATGAAGGTACAACATACCCAAACTTATGGGACACACTGAGAGCTGTGCTAAGAGGAAAACTCATAGCGCTGAGTGCCTGCAGAAAGAAACAGGAAAGAGCATATGTCAGCAGCTTGACAGCACACCTAAAAGCTCTAGAACAAAAAGAAGCAAATACACCAAGGAGGAGTAGAAGGCAGGAAATAATCAAACTCAGAGCTGAAATCAACCAAGTAGAAACAAAAAGGACCATAGAAAGAATCAACAGGAACAAAAGTTGGTTCTTTGAGAAAATCAACAAGATAGATAAACCCTTAGCCAGACTAACGAGGGGACACAGAGAGTGTATCCAAATTAACAAAATCAGAAATGAAAAGGGAGACATAACTACAGATTCAGAGGAAATTCAAAAAATCATCAGATCTTACTATAAAAGCCTATATCCAACAAAACTTGAAAATCTGCAGGAAATGGACAATTTCCTAGACAGATACCAGGTACCGAAGTTAAATCAGAAACAGATAAACCAGTTAAACAACCCCATAACTCCTAAGGAAATAGAAGCAGTCATTAAAGGTCTCCCAACCAAAAAGAGCCCAGGTCCAGACGGGTTTAGTGCAGAATTCTATCAGACCTTCATAGAAGACCTCGTACCAATATTATCCAAACTATTCCACAAAATTGAAACAGATGGAGCACTACCGAATTCCTTCTATGAAGCCACAATTACTCTTATACCTAAACCACACAAAGACCCAACAAAGAAAGAGAACTTCAGCCCAATTTCCCTTATGACTATCGACGCAAAAATACTCAATAAAATTCTGGCAAACCGAATCCAAGAGCACATCAAAACAATCATTCACCATGATCAAGTAGGCTTCATCCCAGGCATGCAGGGATGGTTTAATATATGGAAAACCATCAATGTAATCCATTACATAAACAAACTGAAAGAACTAAACCACATGATCATTTCATTAGATGCTGAGAAAGCATTTGACAAAATGCTTCAACACCCCTTCATGATAAAAGTCCTGGAAAGAATAGGAATCCAAGGCCCATACCTAAACAGAATAAAAGCCATATACAGCAAACCAGTAGCTAACATTAAACTAAATGGAGAGAAACTTGAAGCAATCACACTAAAATCAGGGACTGGACAAGGCTGCCCACTCTCTCCCTACTTATTCAATATAGTTCTTGAAGTTCTAGCCAGAGCAATCAGAAAACAAAAGGAGATCAAGGGGATACAGATTGAAAAAGAAGAAGTCAAAATACACATGATATGATAGTATACTTAAGTGGGCCCAAAAGTTCCACCAGAGAACTACTAAAGCTGGTAAACACCTTCAGCAAAGCGGCTGGATATTAAATGAACTCAAATAAATCAGTAGCCTTCCTCTACACAAAAGAGAAACAAGCCGAGAAAGAACGTAGGGAAACAACATCCTTCATAATAGTCCCAAATAATATAAAATACCTTGGTGTGACTTTAGCCAACAAGTAAGAGATATGCATGATAAGAACTTCAAGCCTCTGAAGAAAGAAATTGAAGAAGACCTCAGAAGATGGAAAGATCTCCCATGCTCATGGATTGGCAGGATTAATATAGTAAAAATGTCCATTTTACCAAAAGCTATCTACAGATTCAATGCAATCCCCATCAAAATACCAATCTAATTCTTCTAAGAGTTAGACAGAACAATTTGCAAATTCATCTGGAATAACAAAAAATCCAGGATAGCTAAAACTATCCTCAACAATAAAAGGACCTCTAGGGGAATCACTATCCCTGAAGTTAAGCAGTATTACAGAGCAATAGTGATAAAAACTGCATGGTATTGGTACAGAGACAGACAGATAGACCAATGGAATAGAATTGAAGACCCAGAAATGAACCCACACACCTATAGTCACCTGATTTTTGACAAAGGAGCCAAAACCATCCAATGGACAAAAGATAGCATTTTCAGCAAATAGTGCTGGTTCAACTGGAGGTCAACATGTAGAAGAATGCAGATCGATCCATGCTTATCACCCTGAACAAAGCTTAAGTCCAAGTGGATCAAGGACCTCCACATCAAACCAGATACACTCAAACTAATAGAAGAAAAGGTGGGGAAGTATCTCGAACACATGGGCACTGGAGAAAATTTCCTGAACAAAACACCAATGGCCTATGCTCTAAGATCAAGAATTGACAAATGGGAGCAGCTCTCTGCTCCCAAACCGCGTGGGAGAGAGACCTCACCGCCTGGTCAGGTGGGCTCCTGAGGCTGCAGAGCGGAAGAGACCACCAACACTGCCCACCCCTGCCCACATCCCTGGCCCAAGAGAAAACTGTATGCAGTCTCTGGGTTCCCGTAGGGGAGAGCCCAGGAGCGGCAGGACCCCTGCGCCTGAGACACCGCCGGAACCTGAAGGGACAGACCAGATAAACAGTTCTCTGCACCCAAATCCCGTGGGAGGGAGAGCTAACCCTACAGAGAGGCAGACACACCTGGGAAACCAGAAGAGACTGCACTCTGCACACATCTCTGACGCCAGAGGAAAACACCAAACGCCATCTTGAACCCTGGTGCACGGAGGCTCCCAGAAAGGGTGCCGCAGATCTTCCTGGTTGCTCTAAGATCAAGAATCGACAAATGGGATCTCATAAAACTGCAAAGCTTCTGTAAGGCAAAGGACACTGGTTAGGACAAAACGGCAACCAACAGATTGGGAAAAGATCTTTACCAATCCTACAACAGATAGAGGCCTTATATCCAAAATATACAAAGAACTCAAGAAGTTAGACCGCAGGGAGACAAATAACCCTATTAAAAAATGGGGTTCAGACCTAAACAAAGAATTCACAGCTGAGGAATGCCGAATGGCTGAGAAACACCTAAAGAAATGTTCAACATCTTTAGTCATAAGGGAAATGCAAATCAAAACAACCCTGAGATTTCACCTCACACCAGTGAGAATGGCTAAGATCAAAAACTCAGGTGGCAACAAATGCTGGCGAGGATATGGAGAAAGAGGAACACTCCTCCATTGTTGGTGGGATTGCAGACTGGTACAACCATTCTGGAAATCAGTCTGGAGGTTCCTCAGAAAATTGGACATTGAAATGCCTGAGGATCCAGCTATACCTCTCTTGGGCATATACCCAAAAGATGCCCCAACATATATAAAAGACACATGCTCCACTATGTTCATAGCAGCCTTATTTATAATAGCCAGAAGCTGGAAAGAACCCAGATGCCCTTCAACAGAGGAATGGATACAGAAAATGTGGTACATCTACACAATGGAATATTACTCAACTATCAAAAACAATGACTTTATGAAATCCATAGGCAATTCATGGATGGAACTGGAAAATATCATCCTGAGTGAGGTAACCCAATCACAGAAAAACACACATGGTATGCACTCATTGATAAGTGGCTATTAACCCAAATGCTTGAATTACCCTAGAAGCACAGAACACATGAAACTGAAGGATGACCAAAATGCGAATGCTTCAGTCCTTCTTTAAAAGGGGAACAAGAGGGGCTGGGGATTTAGCTCAGTGGTAGAGCGCTTACCTAGGAAGCGCAAGGCCCTGGGTTCGGTCCCCAGCTCCGAAAAAAAGAACCAAAAAAAAAAAGGGGGGGGAACAAGAATATCCTTGGGAGGGAATAGCGAGGCAAAGTTTAGAACAGAGGCAGAAGGAACACTCATTCAGAGCCTGCCCCACATGTGGCCCATACATATACAGCCACCCAATTAGACAAGATGGACGAAGCAAAGAAGTGCAGGCCGACAGGAACGGGAGGTAGATCTCTCCTGAGAGACACAACCAGAATACAGCAAATACATAAGCGAATGCCAGCAGCAAACCACTGAACTGAGAACGGGACCCCCGTTGAAGGAATCAGAGAAAGGACTGGAAGAGCTTGAAGGGGCTTGAGACCCCATATGAACAACAATGCCAACCAACTAGAGCTTCCAGGGACTAAGCCACTACCCAAAGACTATACATGGACTGACCCTGGGCTCCAACCTCATAGGTAGCAATGAATATCCTAGTAAGAGCACCAGTGTGAGGGGAAGCCCTAGGTCCTACCAAGACTGAACCCCCAGTATACGTGATTGTTGGGGGGAGGGTAGTAGTGGGGGGAGGATGGGGAGGGGAAGCCCATATAGAAGGGGAGGGGGAGGGGCTAGGGGGATGTTGGCCCAGAAACCGGGAAGGGGAATAACAATTGAAATGTAAATAAGAAATACTCAAGTTAATAAAGATAAAGAAAAGAAAAGAAAAGAAAAATAACTGGGTAGTAAGATGGTTCAAGGAGTAAAAGTGCTTGCTGCACAAGTCTGACTACCTAAACTCTATCCCTTGTACTACATGGTGGAATAAGAGGACCTACATGTGTGTGCAAAGCATGTGCACACATTGAGGAGATCTGGAGAGAGTGAAAGGGAGAATTTGAACTAGATTTTATCAAGATCACACACATATGTATATATGAAATTTCCAAAGAATAAATATTTTTAAAGAAAAAAACTATCTGGCCCTGGGTTTTTTTAGTTGGCACACTTTTTAATAACTGCTTCCATTTCCTTAGGGTATGTTGATCTATTGAAATTGAAAGTATGACCTAATCACTCTTTGGATTTCCTCAGTGTCTGTTGTGTCCCCCTTTCCATTTATGGTTTCGTTAATTTGGATATTCTTTCAGTGGCTTTACCTAGTTTGAATAAGGATTTGTCTATCTTATTAGTTTTCTCAAAGAATCAACTCTTTGTTTCCTTGATTCTTTGTCCTTTCTTTTTCTTTGTTTCTATTTTATTAATTTCAGCCCTCAATTTGATTATTTCCTGCCATTTACTCTTCTTTGGGTATTGTGGTGGTTTGAATAGGAATGCCCCCCAAAAGATTTATGTGTTTGAATAGTTGGCCCATAAGGAGTGGCACTATTAGAAGGCATAGCCTTTTTGGAGCAAGTGTGTCTCTGTGGGGGACAGCTGTGAGGTTTACTATGCTCAACTATGACTAGTCTCCTTCTGCACACCATCTCCTGCTGCTGCCTTCAGATCAAGATATAGAACTCTCACTTCCTTCTCAAGCACCACGTCCGTCTGCATGCTACCACCCTGCTCAATGTGGTCATAATAGACTAAACATCTAACACTGTAAGCAAGCTCCAATGAGATGTTTTCCTTTATAAGAGTTGCCATGGTCATGGTGTCTCTCCCTAACAAGACAGGTGTGTTTGTTTCTGATGTCCTGGAGCTTTCAGGGGTGCCATTAAGCTGCTAGTAATTATTAGTTACACAACTTTACAGACAGGTTTGTACTGGACAGTGTAAACACTGCCAATGAAGACATTCATAGCACATCTCCAGCAGAACTGAAGAAGTTGACTGAAAAGAAAGACCCAAAGGAAGTCTTTGATAATGGTGAAAAAGAATAGCTGATGTTGGACCACAAATCACCACAACTGAGGAGTCCTCGTTCATTCAAGTTTTCACTGTGGTTGTGGTGCCCACAGACATCTCTAGGCTGAAATTCTTAGATAAAAACAGTTCATACACTGTTTGATGAACTGGAATGATGTGGCAATGATAAACAATGTGGTGAGGTCTGCTGTCCTGCTCCATCCTGTCCAAGGCATGATTCACCCCCTCTGTCCAGCAGGGCCACTGTTGTATACAGTTCCCATGCATTAGTCAGTCAGCAATGCTCTTGGTTATCAGATGCAGACATGCTTGTACTCAAGTAACCCTTATCTTTCGTAACTATGGCCCCAACATGCAAGAGTGGTGTTTGGGATATGCCGTAGAGAAGTTCTAAAGTGTTCTTAACTTTCACATAGTGGTTCTGAACTTTAGTACAGGTATTATGTGAGAAAAGAACATTTGAGTCCAGGTGTCTTTTTTTAGGGTGTTTTGTTCATTTTTTTTCTGGAACTGTGAACCAAAGCACCTGGGGTTTGTTCCATATGCCTTCTGTCACTGAGCTAAATCCCCAACCTTATAAGTAGCATTTGATACTATTCAGTTTTAGTCACCCTCTAGGGATCTTAGAATCAGTTCATACAGATAAGGTGGACACTCGAGATTAATACCATAAGCCAAAGTTTGAGGGACAACTGGGTACCAACGCACAAGGCAGATTAGCACAGGGATGACTAGATTCACTGGGGTCTAGTTTGTTCCTTCAACTGTGACAAATAGAAAACAATAGAAGTCAATATTGATGGAACATCTGATGCCCAAGAAGGAAATGTTGGCAAAACATGATTGTCACATACCAATAATTATTTTTTCCCCTGAAACTTCCAAAAAACTGGAATACTTGAACGGTATTGCATTGGGAATTCAGTAGCAATATCTTGGGAGCATAGTTCAGTTCTGGATCATGAAGTACACTCAAATTAGACTGGCACCATAAGTATGCTTGGTAGCAACACTCACGATAGCATATGCCATGCTGGTGGTCTGTTGTGCTAAATGGAACTTGGGAGGTTGGGAATTTGATTTTGCATATTGCTTCAAGTACTCGACTTTCCTGAAGAATTGCTGTTGTACTCAAACTAGCCACTAGAGGGTGGCCTTTTCCAAGAAACTGGCTGAACTTGGCACTTGGCCCAGAAATACAATAAAAGGGTATTTGGATGAATTACAAGCTTTGCTAGACTGACTCAGCATCTTGCTTGTCAGTAACTCAGGATTAGAAAACATATGCCCTTTATCAGAGAGCAATCACCATGTTGATAGCTTTAGCATCTACTTAAACAGCAGTAGCCAGAGGCGTTATAGGCGCAGGCAAGAGGTGGTCCTTGTGAGAATACTTCAGCATAGGACAGGAGGACTGATAAGCACGATTTCTTACTACTCCCTCAGCCAGAGGGTCTTAGAAGAGATTTTCAGGCTCTCTGCAGTGCCCTGGTCTTGCAGTCGTTAAGGAGTCTCACTGGATTAGCCCCATGGAATATACATGAGTTAGTATGTAACGTACTCATCCCTTAGGGCATGAAGGACAGCCATGACCCTAGATTATATGGAACCTAGAATTTGTTAAGCGACCACTAGTTATGGAAAATGCATGGAGGATGAGAGACCAGCATTTTTCTTGGTAAGGTCAGGCCATGATTTTAACAGCTAATATATTCCCTTTACAATGAGATGTGATGGAAGACAGATTTTGTAGGCTGTTTTAGTCTGTTTTCTGTTCTCATAATGGAACAACACAGACTGGGTGATCACTAAAAGAACAGAACGTGTGTCTCACAGTTGTAGAGGTTGTGAAGACAAGACAAGACGAAGACATCACTGCCTAGTGAAGACTTTGTGTGCTGGCATTGAAAAAAGACACCACTCAGCTCTAATCCCGTAACAAGGGTTCCACCCTCATTACCTCATCTCCTTCTAATGAAAACGCCCCACCTCCAAATACCACCAACCTACTGAGCGTTACATTTCCGCTATATGAAATTTTAGGGAATACATTCCGCTCACAACATAAGCTGAGACATGACGATAAGGCAAAGATTTGTAAGTAAGAAGTTATCTTGAGACAAACTGTAATCTCTAGCTGATGTAATTTCCACAAATACGTGTTAATCACAGAAAAAATAAACTTAACTTGGAAGATATTTGTAACCCAATGCCACGGTCAAGGACTATTTCTTTAAATGGGTGTGACAATGGGGGAAAAAGGAGAGCGAAGCAATGCAACTGGAAAACAAACAAAAATATAGAGAATACAGTCATAAAAAACACGGAATCCGTGGAAGAGTTTCCAACTTGCCATTAGATGAGACACTCTTATGGTCACACAGGTTTTCTTTGTTGTTGTTTTGCTTACTTTTCTGAGATTATAATTTAATTTGTCTATTTTTTTGAATATTATAGAATTGACCTAATTGAGAATTAATTTTGGAGATATGGTGGCTCGTGCATGTAATTCCTGCCCTTAGGAGGCCGAGGAAGGATTAAGTTTCAGGATAGTCTGAGCTGCAATGTAAGACTGCTTGGAGGGGAAAAAAGTAAGTCCAAAATGTGGTGGTTTGAGTGTGAAATATACTTCTCAGTTCCATGTTTTGGAACACGTGGAGCCCAACAAGTGCAATTTTGAACATTTTTAGAGTATGGTGGTTTGAATAAGCATGGTCCCCCATAGGTTCATATATTTGAATGCTTAGTCACCAGGGAATGGCACTATTTATTAAAGGACAGGAGATGAGTGTGAAGGAGTGTGGCTCCCCACAACTGATGGCTTCTGGTGAAGGCGTGGGAGGGAAAGGGCTCAGTGCCATTTGCAGGACAGGCCACTGAGAGTTTGACCATGCCCCAGTGGTGTACAGACAACGCAAAGAGGATTTGCTTGCCTGCTTGCTTGCTTGCTTGGTTTTTCTTTTTCTTCTTATTTTTGTTTTCTATGTTTTTGATGAGGTGGAGGTCACAAGTGAGGAGGAAAAGGAGAGACTGGAGAGGACAGTGATGTGAAACCCTCAGAAAATCAGTGGAAGTGTTATAAGAAAAAAGAAGACAAAGAGTAAATTTAGCCTTCTTAGGAGGTGTGTCACTGGAGGGTAGCCTTTGAGGTTCTAAAAGCCCAAGCCACACCCAGTCTCTGTCTCTATCTCTGACTATATCTCTCGCTGTCTATCTCTCTGCTTCTCTGACTATGTCTGTCTCTGTCTCCCTGTCTCTCTGTCTCTATCTCTGACTATGTCTATCTCTGCTTCTCTCTCTCTCTCTCTCTCTCTCTCTCTCTCTCTCTCTCTCTCTCTCTCTCTCTCTCTCTCTCTCTGCCTGTAGATTAGATCAGGGTGTAGCCCTCAGCTATTTTTCTAGGTCAGTGCTACCATACCTGCCTCTCTCCCTACCTCCCCCCCACCCCCGCAACCCCATAATGATGATGGCCTGAAACTCTGAAACTGTAAGTCATTGCAAATTAAATGTTTCCTTCATAAGAGTTGCCACTGTCACAGTGTCTCTTCAGTGGTGGAACACTAAAACATGGAGCTTTTAGGAGTTGGGGTCTTATTGGAAGAAGAGCCACTGAGAAGCAGGTTTGATAGCCTAGCCCCACGAATCCCTTCACAGAAGTAAAGCCGTTGGGACCCAAACACCTTTCAAAGACCCACCAGTTCTCAGTACTGACACACTAGGGACCCAACTTCAGCTTGAATTCCAGAAAAACCACGTCCAGATCACAAACAGCTGTGCTACCTGGCATTCATCAGATCATGGTGCTAAGTAAAGCTGGGCGAGTCTGTCCTGTCATGCCTTATCAGCTTGCCTACTAGTGCCTACCTGCCACGCCCCCTCTCTCCTGCCTCTGTGTTCTGTGCCCTTCCTTCACATGCACCAGAATATTTCCACTTTTTCTCTTTTACTTCTTATATCTCAGCCAGTATTTATTTATTGTTGGCTTCTTTATTTTGGTGCTGGGGATCAAGCCCAGGACCTCACATGCTAAATACATGGTACAACACTAAGCTATACCCTCCAGCCCCTATTTTTAATTTGTTTTCAACCTTATCTGTTGTGTCTTTCTTTTGAAAGTCCCTGTTTTTAATTATCATTGAATAATTTTCATTTATTCTTCACCAACTTCATATGAGTATATAACATATTTTGTCATATCCATGCCTCATTCCCCTGCCCCATTTCCTTCCCTTCTTTGTCTCAACAGGCCCCATAAATATACATATTTATAACTGAGTTTAAAGCTGCTGGCCTGTGGGTGGGTGTAGGGCTGTTGATTGGAACATGCGCAATTCATCAGCCATTTACTGCCAGTAGCTCCTTGGCTAAGGTATGGAGCCTCATGAGTACCTCCTCCATCCAAGCTAGAACACTGCAGGGCCCAACCTTGTGCAGGTTGTGACATTCATGAGTGCTGTGGCCACGTCATATCCAGAGACAGTCTTCCGTGACACTCCATCCCTGCCTTCCGGCTCTCACATTCTTCCTGACACCCCTCCCATGATGCTCCCTGACCCTTGAGAAGGAAGGTATATTCATTATTTTTATGTTGTTATAAAACACCCTAACCAAAAGCAACTTATAGAGAGAATTTATTTTGGCTTACACCTCCAGAGAGGTAAGAGCCTTTCAAGGCATAGGTAGAGGAATGTTTGAAAGTGGCAGGCATGCAGCAGGCATAGCAACCCGGCAGCTCGTGTCTTCAATGGAGCATGTAGGAGAGAGAGTAATAGCAAAGGTTTGAAACTCTAAGCCTGCCCATGGTGATTGCACTTCATCCAGCAAGACTGCACCTCCTAAACTCCCCCAAACGGCACCACCAGGTAGTGGCAAAGTACCCAGCCAAACCTCTGAGGAACAATTCTCATTCAAGCCACCACAGGCAGTGATAGAGAAGTCCCATGTAGGTTCACACGCAAAGGTCATAAACCATAAGTTTCTCCATTAACCTTTGCCTGTTGCAAAAAAAAAAAAAGAAGCTTCTCTAGACACGGTTTTGACACATACTGGATGCTAAAGGCCAGACTGTAGGTATTGGTTATCGGGAAAGTCGTCTGCTTCCGACCTCACAGTGTAACAGATGTCCTGAAACACTTCTGGGTGCCAGCCACAGCCCTGGCATCAGAAGAGGAACTTGCCTCCCGAGAAAACATTCCACATGGTTCTGACTCACACTGCTGTGGCAACGCTCACAGGTGATCAAGTAGCTGCCCTTGAGAGACGCTCGCTGGTCAGCTACAAATGTAAAATAATATGGGTTGGTTTCCTGGGTTTTGTTTCATTACTCTTGTCACGTTCCTGCTCTTCCTTTATTTAAACTTACAGCTGTGTCAGTACCCCGAAAGGGGACTTGGGGGTCACTGGGCCCCTTTACCAGTTCCTCTTCTCCATGAGCCACATTGGTTAAATCTCGTGGCTCTGCTTTTTGCCATTCCGTGTCTCTTCGAATGGTGTGTTGGGGAGGTTGGCTGAGCCCAGTCCTGGATCTAGGCTTCTTATAAAACTTGAAGGACATGGTGTCTGAACACCATCTTCCCCTGTGTCTGTGAGTCTTTGTCTCCAAACTTCTTAGTGTGAGATACCACTGCCCGGTAGGCTTAGGACCTACCCTAATGACCTACTTTAACCTGATTTTCTCCACAAAAATCTATAGCTAAGACCACACTCAGAGATATCCAGAATGGGAACTACCGCTTATCCTTCTCTCAAAACACAATCAGGCTAGAGTGACTGCGTTGGTCAATGTGAAGTCTCCCTGTTAACTGCAGCCTAAAATCCTGAGCTCACCGAGTCTGGACAATATGGCTCCTGCTGAAGTTGGCACACTCAGCCCTGGCCTCTCCTCCTGCTGCTTGCATTCCAGGCTCTAACTGTAAGCTATGGCTTGCTCCTTCATGCCTTAGGGACTCTCTAGTCTGTTTTCCTGAGTATGTCCATTTACCGGATCTGTTCTTCCCCCTCAGGCTCAGATTAGCTATCACTTTGTCTCAGAATTCTCCCTTGGCATTCTTCCTTCAGTCCCAGATCATTCTACCATCCTCTTGTACAAAAGGTTTGGCAAAGAACCGAATCTAAGTACTTACAATACTGTCTTCCTCACTAGACTGTGAGCGGCCCAAAAACGAAGCCTGCATCTGGTTGCTGATTACACCACCCACCATGGCAGGATGCCTAGAACACAATGCCCCTTGATAAATATTTTCAGAGTGAAAGAACGCCTGGATTGCCATTGAGGATTCCAAACAGATGCAATGAAAACATGCAGCAGACTTCAAACCAGCACCTAAGCCACTGCTCCATTTAATGAACTACAGGGAATAGCAGGGGCCCTCCATGAAGCTGCCTCTTGGTTCTCAAAGGCTACACTTTGAAACAGACTCCTTGAGTCTCTGAGCTGGGAGACGCTCTCAGAGATCATGAGGCGACAAATTTCTGTTGTCTGAGCCATCTTCTTTCCTTTGGTAATGTGGTCATAAACTAATGTGGTAGCTTTCTCATTTTGCGTTTTAAGGAAAGGGAGAGGAGAAATCAAGGAACTCAATTATTACTTTCATTGTCAGAGCCAGAACTGGTAGCCCAGCCTTTTGGCTTCTCTCAGAAGAGAGGAAATGCTTTGCCCGATGTGGGGATAATGATGCATGAAGCCTGAGTGTGTGAACCATGCTGTCCTGCCCCTTGTCAAGCAAGAGGTCCGGGGCAAGCTGCCTAACTTGCTTCAACACAGTTTCTTGCAAAGTGGATAACAGAAATACCCACCTAAGAACGTCTGGTACATTAGCTGAAATACCCAACAAAAGGAAGAGAGAGCTGTATCCAGAGGTTAGGCATGGCTCCCAGTAGAAGGATAGGGCCACCAACCCATCTCAAAAATATTAACCAAGAATTGCTCCTATCTAAAGGAAATACAGGGACAAAGAGTAAAGCAGAAACTGAAGAGAAAGCCATCCAGAAACTGTTCCACATGGGGATCCATCCCATATGCAGACACTAAACCCAGACACTATTGTTGATGCCAAGAAGGGCTTGCTGACAGGAGCCTGATATAGTTGTCTCCTGAGAGGCTCTGCCAGAGCCTGACCAATACAGATGCGAATGCTTGCAGCCAACTGAGCATGGAAACCCTGATGGAGGAGTTAGGGGAAGGATTGAAGGAGCTGAAGTGGTTTGTAACCCCATAGGAAGAACAACAATATCAACCAACCAGAATTCCCAGAATGCCCAAGGACTAAACCACCAACCAAAGAGTATACATGGAGCGACCCATGGCTTCAGCTGCAAATGCAGCAGAGGACGGCCTTGTCCAGCATCAATGGGAAGGGAGGCCCTTGGTCCTGTGAAGGATCGATGCTCCATTGTAGGGGAATGCTAGGGATGTGAGGTCGCGTCAGGGTAGGGGAGCACCCTCATAGGAGCAGGGGAAGGGGAATAGGATAGGGGGTTTGTGGAAGGGAAACTGGGAAGGGGGATAATGTTTGAAATGTAAATAAATAAAATAACCAATAAAAACTTTTTAGAAGTACATCTAACAACAAAACATTTAAAAAGTCCATTGCCAGACAAGTGTTAGCATCTCCATCCCCAAACATCCACTAGTTACTCAATACGCCAGATATTTTAGCTCAGTGAGTAGTCAGTTGTAATTAACCTTTGGGAAGCTTGCCTTGTATGCACTTATAATAACCAAACATATGAAAACCAGAGGCTTAGTCACAGTGGCCACCCACTTCCTTTTTGTACACACGGATAGCGCTTGATTTCATTCGGTTAATTTGGACACCAACACAGATAACACTTTCCTGATTCACCCAAATCTTATCAAAATGTGCAAAATGATTCTTGACAGTGTTTGATCTGTGGGCACTTTGGAGCCCACAGATCAAACAGCTGGCAGTGAGGAAGGCATGCCTGCTAGATGTGTGTGGTATACACTACTGTTAGTTAAAGTAGCTTTCTGTAGATGGATGTTACCTCTCCACTGCACTCTCTGAGAGCAATAGTCTTTTCCATGTTATCACTTCACGTTTACTTGGTGAAAGGTTTCAGCCTACTGACACTTCCCCCACTCTCCCCTTTCATGATCAGAACAAGGGAGGCAGAAGGGAGAAGCTAATGTCCATCGGGTTTTCCCGACACTACGCTGCTTTGTTTCTCCTCCCCTACTCTGTCTACAGTGCCAGTGCCACTCCTCATACAGATCACAGAGGTAGGGAGCTGCCAGCTTGAGGACAGATGCATCCTCAGTCCTTTGCCAGGCCTTCCTGAGTCCTTCGTGCACTGATTGAGCAGTGCATAGCCTGTCCCTGTCCCTGTCCCTGTCCCTGTCCCTGTCCCTGTCCCTGTCCCTGTCCCTGTCCCTGCCAACCCCTTTGGGAACTCTTCCCAAATTCTTTTTCAAGGTTAGGAAAGCAATACACAGACAGAAGGATAAAGAATACCAACTCCTCTCCCCTGATACTAGAATATTCACAGAGCCTCCTTGGTCTGATCTCAGAGCTGTGACTCAGTTTCAACATTGATAGGTGACCAGGATTAAGGAATAGTGGTGGAAATTTTGGAAGGTGGGGCTTTTCTGGTGTGTGTGTGTGTGTGTGTGTGTGTGTGTGTGTGCGTGTGTGTAATGTGTATCTATGTGTATGCTTATATATTTTGGGGTTGGTCTGTGTCTATATGTCTGTGTCTGTAATGTGTGTCTGTGTGTGTGAGTGTGTGTCTGTAATGTGTGTGTATGTTTGTATGTCTGTGTGTGTGACTGTGTGTGTGCTTGTATGTCTAAGTGTGTGTTCCTGTGTGTGTGTGCTTGTATGTCTGTTTGTGTGTTTGTGTTTGCACTAATCTACAGTCCAGCAATGAAAGTCCATCAGACTTCAGTGTTGACTTATAACACAGTATCAGATTCTCTGATTCAAGAGAGTGCAGAGGCAGGTTGATCTCTGTGAGTTGGACATAAACCTGAATGATGTTAGGGTACCCTTATGATTAGTTTTTTTTTTTAATATGGAGTCACAGTAATTTTCCATGGTTTATCAACTGGGAAGCTGGGGAATTGTTCTAGTTTCGGTTTCAATAATGGCACCCAGCAGCTCTTTCTAGTACTTGGTCTTTGTTATATGATGTGGAGTCCTTTGTCCTCCAAGACACACACTTGGTGCTTGAGTCAATGGGGGAAAATAAAATCCTAGCTCTCCAGATCCTGGAAATAGCCTTAAATATTTACATAACTTTGGAAGCTTGTCGTGCATTCTGCAGTAGGGATTTTCACCAAGTTTTGGCAGACAAGTAACAGCAGTATAATGTTGGGGGGTGGGGAGGGCTGAGACCTCTCTGGCTAACAAATAAGTCTCACGGAACTGATGTTTTCATATGGCAACTTTATGGCTTCTGTAGAGTGTCTTTTCCCACTCACAAACAGTACTTGGACTACTTTTTTACCCTCCTCCTTGCGTTTCTCTGTAAGATATTTAATGATCAGCATTTAAAAACTGAAATATCTTTTACAAAGGATGGGCAGGAACTCTGAAGGTCCACCACCGCCCCCTCAAGTCAAGTGACAATTGATCTTAGACAGATACTAAAAAAAGAAACATTCACAAGATAAAATGAGTGAATCTCTTATACCTGTCTGTTCTGTTGCTGTGAAAAGACACCATGACCAAGGCAACCCTTAGAAAGAAAAGCATTTAATTGGAGCTGGCTTACAGTTTCATAGGTTGAGTCTATTATTATCATGGTGGGGAGCATGGCGGTGTGTAGGCAGATATGCAGGAGAACTAGCTGAGAATTCTACATCTGGATCTACAGGCAAAGAGGCATACACTGGGCTTGGCATGAACTTTTGAAACTTCAAAGCCCACCGTCAGTCACACACTTCTTCCAATAAGACTACACCTACTCCAATACTCTAATCCTTCCAAATAGTGACACTCCCTGGTAAGCAATAATTCAAATCTATGAGTCTCTACAGGGTATTTTTATTCAAACCACCACATTCTACTCCATAACCTTGTACTCATGTCATAATGCAAAAATGCATCCCATCTGTACTGGGCTGGTTTTATATCAACTGGACACAAGCTAGAGTCATCAAAGAAGAAGGAGCCTCAACTGAGAAGACCACTCCAAAAGGTCAAGCTGTATAGCATTTTCTTAATAATCAATAAGGGAGAGCTTGATTCATTGTGAGTAGTTACCATCCCTAGGCTGGTGGTTCTGGGTTCTAGAAGAAAGACGTCTGAGCAGGCCAGGGTCTTTACATCAGCTCCTGCCTCCGGGATCCTGCTCTGTTTGAGTTTCTGTCCTGACGTCCTTCAATGATAAACAGTGTTGTAGAAGTGTAAGCCAGATAAACCCCTTTCTCCCCAACAACACAAAAATAGAATCTCTAACTAAGACACTGCTCCAATTTCAAAAGTCCCCATAGTTTATCACAGTGTCAACACTGTTTAAAAGTCCACAGCTCAAAGCCGCCATCTTGCGTCCCCGTATGTGTGCGCCTTATCTCAGCTGGTCTGCCCAAGACCCCCTGAGCGTGAGCCTTAGTCCCTCGCGCGCAGCCCCATTTCCACTCCGACAAGATGAAAGAAAAGATCATGAACCAGGAAAAACTCGCCAAACTGCAGGCGCGAGCGCGCATTGGTGGGAAAGGAACTGCTCGTAGAGAGAAGCAGGTGGTTCACAGAACAGCCACGGCAGACGATAAAAAACTGCAGTTCTCCTTAAAGAAGTTAGGGGTAAACAGTATCTCTGGTATTGAAGAGGTGAACATGTTTACAAACCAAGGAACAGTGATCCGTTTTAACAACCCTAAAGTCCAGGCGTCTCTGGCGGCAAACACCTTCACCATTTCAGGCCAGGACAAGACAAAGTAGCTGACAGAAACACTTCCCAGCATCCTCAATCAGCTTGGTGCAGACAGTCTGACCAGTCTGAGGAGACCGGCTAAAGCTCTGCCCGAACAATCTGTGGATGGAAAAGCACCACTTGCTACTGGAGAGGAGGAGGAGGATGAAGTTCTAGATCTGGTGGAGAATTTTGATGAATTTGGTGGAGAATTCTAAGAACGAGGCAAACTGAATTGAAGCGACTTCTGAAGAAGGTGACCCTTGGCAGAAGTTACAGGAGCTGCTATTTTATATCACGACTGCTTTTTGAAAATCTTTTTGTTTATTATGGATCTGATAAAAATCTAGATCTCTGATATTTTTAAGCCCAACCCCCCTCCCCGGACACTGCAGCTCTTTTCAGTTTCGCTTACGCCTAATTCATTCTTTGCAACAAATTAAGCTTAAGATGCCTGGGAATAAAGTTTGGAAAAAAAGGTTAATAAAATTCTTTAAATTATTTGCCTAGTTAAAAAAAAAGTCCAAAGTTCAAAGTCTCTGTAAGTCTATAAGTGTCTATAAGTCCCTGGACTTAAAGGACTTATAAGGACTATAAGTCCCTGTAAAATAAAAATCAAAAAGCACATCACATACTTCCAACAGAAAATACATTATCATTACAAATGGGAGGGAAGAGAACAGTGAGGAAATAATGAACCAAAGCAAGATTAAAAACCAAACAGGGCCAACTCCAAATTCTGAATCTCCATGTCTGATGCCAAAGCACTCTTCAGATTCCAGCTCCTTTCAGTTTTGTTAAACAGCAACACACCTCTTTCTTGGACTGATTTCACACCCTGTTAGAAGTTCTCCTTGGAAGGTATACCATAATTGACATCTTGGGGGTCTCTAACAATATCCAGACTTCACCTTCACAGCCTCTCACAGTAGCTTCTTTGGTCCTTATACAAGGGCACTTCAGACTCATTCCTGGCCTCAGAGGTTTTCCTTAGCTGTGGAGGGAGATTCCATAACCAACCCCTCTCTTGTATCCTTGGCTCTAGCGTCAGAATCGTGTGACCCAAACTGCCAAGTTTTGCTGTTTGATGAGGATGGAATCTGGCTCCCTTGTTAAGTTACGTTTGCAACAGCTTCCTGAAGTTGCTAGTTTCCTTTGATACTTGAGCTTTCCTTTAATTCCTTTCCACAGCTCTTGCCCTAAGGTTACCACTCCCTTTATTCCATGTAGCATAAGGCTTTTCTTTACATTTTTTTTTTATCTCCTTGGGCACTAGTCTTAGCTCCATAATACTTCCTGGTGCTTCTTTTCTCCCCGAACTGTACATTTTGTGTCTCTCTTTGTCTAACTTGCTCTTTTTCACGATAGTTCTGCATAAAAGTGATTACTGAGACCACACAACACAGACCATACTGAGCTGTCTGAAATCTCCTCGGCCAGTGCCATTAATCCAAAAGTCTTCAATTTACCCTCAGGCAGATTTTTCAGACAAAGGGCAGGAAGTAGCCACCTTCTTTGCAAAAAAGAAAAAAAATGGCCTTTGGGCCACTTACTAATATTCTTCCCCTCTGAAACTTCTTGAGTCTGACCATCATAATATACATTATTGTCAGCACCACCGTCTTCTATGCTCCTACCAGTATGGCCCATTTAGCCCCACCTAAAGCATTCATCTGGTTTCTTAATCCAAAGCAGCATGGTCAGGCCTACCACAGCAATCCTTCACTCCCAGGTACCAGCTTCTGAAGAAGTAGCTAAGAGAGCATGCAGAGAGCAAGGTACTTGGCTTGGCTTTGAAACCTCCTCAAAGCCCACTCCCAGTGGCACACTCACTCTAACAAGGCCACACCTCCTAGTCACTTCAAATAATGTCACTTCCTAGATACTAAGCCTGTGACGACCATTTTTATTCAAACATCCACACTATTGTTGTTCCAAAAAAGAGCGGTGAGGTTGGATGTAGCTCAGTCGTGAAGAACCTTTGTTGTTCTGGCAGAAGACCAGTGTTCAATTCTCAGCACCCACACAGTAGCTCACAGCATCTGTAACTCTAGTTCTAAGGGATCGAACATCCTTTTGTGACCCCTACAGGCCTAAGGCACACATGGGATGCACGTACATACTTTCAGACAAAAAACACCCATACACATAAACTTAATTTTTTTTAAAGAGCAGCATTGTCTTTAGCAGCATGCGTGGGAGACACTACACTATTGATCCATGTGTGATCCAGTAATTTTTCATGAACTACTAACCTCTTCATTCTGGGGTGCTGTTGTTGCCATGAGGAGGCTACACAGCTCTCTATTCCAATGATCTCAGAGAGGCCAGATTTCACTGTTTAGCCTGGCTCATGCACTCCCACGGGGAACCACTGACGCACTGCCCCCAGCATGCTATTCTTGCTGCTTCAGCTGCCACCTGGGTTATGACAGACTCGAGGGTAGCACTCAGTCCCTGCCTTTTCCTTCAGCCACACTTCACTGATGAAAGTGCCACGGGCCACACAGTGTTCATCCCCGGTACACTTGCACCCCAGAAATGGAAACAACTTGGCCATGGTCTCTGATCAAGTTCCTGACTTTGGTTTGCAGAATTTTGAGAATTTTTGTCTCTGCGTTCATGAAGGAAATCGGTTCATAGTTTGGGTTCTTTTTGTTTTGTTTTATTTTGTTTTGGGCCTTGTTGTCATTTGCTTTCTTACTGCATCCGTGTTTAACAACTTTGGTATCAGGCCATGGCTGTCTGTGCAGAAAGATCTGGATAGTTAGGTCTTCTTTAATGGCTAAACATCGAGAAAAACCAACAGCCTTGGCAACAGTCTATGATGTTTAGAGACAAAGGTCTCCTGGAACCTTTTGGCCAAATGATTCAACAAAACACTAGAGGGTTTAATAGTGGCACAAAGTGTCTAGTTGGGGCATTGTGTCCCCCATTATATAATATATATATATTGCCTCTACAATAACAGGTTTGTACATGGCTTTTTAGTACCAGTTGTTCCTCCCTATATTCTTCCCTTATCCTACCTTCTCATCCCCTCCCTCTTAGTTCCACTTTATCTCTTTGCAGCACTGTACACTATTTCCCCTTCCTTGGAACATCCCCTTCTCCCTCATGGTCCCTTACTAGCTACCTAATCTCTATGGGTATTCCAATTCAAATAAGACAAGGCTGAAGCTTAAAAAGTAACATCAACATATAGGAGAAAACATGCGGTACTTGTCTTTTGGCATATGAGTTACCACACTTGGGATGACCACTTCTAGCTCTATTCATTTAGTGGCAAATTTCTTGGTTTCATTTTTCTTAACAGCTGAATAATATTCCATCATGTAAATTAAATGTACCATATTTTAATTATCTATTCATCAGCTAATGGCTACCTATTCATCAGCTAATGGCCATCTATGTTGCTTCCAATTTCTGGCTATTATGAATAGAACAGCAATAAACATGGGTGAGTATGTGTCTCTGTAGTAAGATATAGAATCCTTGGATATATACCCTACAGTGCTACAGCTGAATCCTGTTGTAAAACAATTTTCAGATTTTTGAGGAACCTCCATACTGATTGTCATAGTGGCTGGATCAGTTTGCTCTCCCACCAGCGATGAATAATGTCTCCCTTTCTCCCCATTCTTGCTAGAAGTTGCTACCATTTGTTTTATTATCTTGGCCATTCTGACTGGGGTAAGATGAAATCTCAAAGTAGTCTTAATTTATATTTCCCCCAAATATCATTGCTTTCTCTCCATAACATGATGGCAAATCCCGAGTGCTGAAGATAAGACTTATTTATATCACCTGTATAAATTGAGCCAGCGCCCAACTAAAAGCTTCACTCCTACTAGTGTTCAAGCCACTGGAAGATACTTTGTAGGTTACTGGAGAGGAAAATAAACAATGTCACTCATCTACAAACCCTGCAACCTACAACAACCTGCCTGTAAGAAACACTGTTACAGTAATGAAATGTGTGGGACTAACCAACTACTTTTTGACTGAATTCAAGGCCCACTGCATGAGATATATACCTGTGCATGACACTGATAAAGTGATCAGGAAAAATGATTCTAGACAGGTATTCTAGGTATGTCCTAGGGCAAAACCTATTATTATTTTGCTAAAGGAAATTAGCAAAAGAGATTTCTGATGTCATATTGGTATACTCATATGTGGCGATTTGAATAAGAATGCCCCCTTCTGTCATCAGAAAGTGGCACTATTTGAGAAGGATTAGACAATGTGGCTAACCTTGTTGGAAGAAGTGGTTTTGAGATAAGCCTATGCCAGGCACAGCTCCCCCCCCCCTCTCTCTCTCCTTGCATCAGGATAGGTTTCAGATACTTCTTCAGCAGCACACCTACATGGCGCCATGCTCCTCATGATGATAATGGAACAAACCTCTGAAAACTGGAAGCAAGACTCCAATTAAATGCTTTCTTCTATAAGAGTTGCCTTGGTCATGGTATCTCTTCCCAGGTATAGAACAATGACTAAGACAACATAGTTCAAAAAAGTTTCTTCTTGCAGTGGATGGTATTTAACAGAGACCCATAGCTGGACTGTTCACAGAGAGTGGGAGAGTTTGGAGCATTCAGTCCTAAAGGATGTGTCTTTATCAAATCCCCTCCCTCAAGGGTTACGGATTTGTGTGGAAAGAAAAATTGTAGGGGCCAAAAATGACAGCCGACTCAAAAAAGAAAAGGTGTCTTCCAAACACAAAGAAACTGTTACACATGAATTCACAAAGACTATGAAGATATGCACAAGTTCAAACCAGCCAAAGTTCTAGCACATAAAGGGGGAAAGTGAACACAAAGCCCCAGCCCTTACCAAGAATATCTTCACAGCTGATATCTGCTGGAAAAGGAAAAATCAGTTTTCTGCAAAGGCATGTCACTGGGTGTATCAACAACATTCCAGGGCAGGCAACATGCCCAGGAGGAGTTGAACTACACAAGAGGGACTCCATGCTTATCTGTGCGTTTTTGGTTTTGGTTTTAGTTTTTATCTTGGTTACTGCTTTCTCTTTTTTGAGGAGGAGAGAGAACATGAAGTTGTAGTAGGGAAGTGGATAATATACAAAACATAAAAGCCAAAAATAAATGATTTCCTGGAGCCAAAAAGAGGAGAGAAGAGGGAAGAGGAGAGGGCCAGGGAAAGGAAGAGTTGGACCTTATTAAAATGTTTTATGACTTCTTTCTTCTTTAAAGCCATATTGAGAAAATCAAATGCCAGTCATGGTGGCACATGATTGCAACCTCGGAATGTGAGATGGAATCTGAAGGGTCATGAGCCTTCAGGCCAATTTCAGCTCCATAGCAAGACCTGAACAAAAACAGCAGTTAGATGGCTCAGGGAATAGACTCACTTATCACCAACTCTACCTGAATTCAACCCCAGACCCACAAGACGGAAGAGGTGAACTAACCCCTTCAAGTTGTCCTCTTATCTCCACACAGTGAGGTATGTGAACATAGGGGAATGCACACTCTCTCACACACACATGCACACACACACACACACACACACACACGCACAAACACACACACACACAAACACACACCGCACATACACACATACACACACACATACACACACACACACACACACACACACACAAATAAGGAAATATCATTTTAGGATCATACCTTACACCAATGATAAGGATGCAACTCAATGTGACCGGAAGTCTCAGAAGGAGACAACATAAAAAAGAGACATAACCTAGCATTGTGGCTCTAACCCCCCAGAGGATCCAATGCCCTCTTCTGACTCTCTCAGACTCTGCACTCACATATACACATTTACACAAATGCACACATATACACATATAATTTAAAAATAATAAAACGAGGGATTAAGAAGGGGGTTACGAGGACTGTCTTTTGTTTCAATTCCCAGCATGCACAACCTGAATTCCCAGACACTAAACAGTGTTTCTCTAGTTCCAAGGAACCTAACACTCTCTTCTGGCTTCTATAGGCACTGCATCCATGTGCATACATGTAGGCAAAATACCTATATACATTTTTTAAATGTAAATCTCAAAGAATAGTATATTGTTTAAAAATAATAATAAAATAGCTCTTTTAAGAGTAAAGTGAGCAAGAATTGCCATGATGCAGAACAATCGGAATTCCTACACACTACTGAGGAGCACAGCATAGCACGGCCATTTGGGGAAACTATTTAGCAGTCTCTTACAGAATTACACACACACCTACTACACAATCCGGCAGTTCTCCTCCAAATATTTATTCAACAGAAACTAAGATATATATATCCACAAAGGCTTTGTATCAAATGTTCATAGTTGGTGTGTATATGGTAGCTCCCACAAGAAACAATCTAAACGTCCATCAACAACTACAGGAATAAACAGATTACTGTATGTTTACACAATGGAACACTGCCCAGGTTTTTAAAAGAACATACTTCTGATAAACAGAGCATGGGTAATTTCACAAGACATGATGTTGGGCAAGAGAAGGAACAAACGCGTGTGCGTGATACACTGTCATCCATACAAAAGTTAAGAAGAAGCTGATTGGGCCATGTGTCTAGTAACCAGTAGTAACCACCTCCGTGGGTCAAACATGGATTACACTGAGCAGGAAAGATTTGTGCAGTGCAGTGTGTGTAAAATTGATTGCTGCAACTATTGTAATGGTTTGTTGAATCATCAATTTGGCACGGTCTAGAGTCATCTGGGAAGAAATCTTTAGTGGGAACGTGTCTAGATCAGAATCGGCCTGTGGACATGTTGGGAGCAGGAGGTTGTCTTAAATTAACTGATGTGGGAAGACCTGGCCTGAAAACAGGCAGCACTATTCCCAGCTTGGGGCCCTGGACTGGGTACGAATAGAGGAAACTAGACAGGCAGTGAGCACACCTATGTCCATTTCTCTCTGCTCTTGGCTGTGGGCATGATGTAATCCGGTGTCCTGGTGCTGTGACTTTCCTATAGTGATGGACTGTGGCCTGGACCTCTAAGAGTTCACCTATTTTCTGCTCTTCTATTAGCAAAGTCATGCTTATAAGTGGCCAGGACCATAACAGCTTTTGCTCTGCTCCAAGCCCATTCCATGGAACTATTTTTCGCTCTCCCCTTTATTTGCTAGTAATTTGGTATTCAAATAGGCAGCCATTTTGAATGGCAGCTACAAGATCTGCCGTAGAGTATGCAAAAACTATTAATTGAATAGGTCAGTAATTTTCCAAATCTTCAGAGCCCTCTCCTCTGAGCTCTGATCTAGCTGGGTGACAAGAATAGTGAGATTCCAAAGAAAGCAAAATGGCTTCCCCATCAAGGATTCTCATCTGGAGAGACCCACAGAGAGCCAGTTTATCTCAGATATCCCTGGACTTGGTGTCTCAATCCATGAAGCTCCTCAACTGCTTTCAGAATTGTTTGAGAGTTGAAAGAAAGGATGCATTTTTTTTCAAAAATACTAAAATAAAATGAAACAACAAAAATGTAAATGCCTAGAAAATGAAATGTTAATCCACTAAAAATAGCCTTACATAAGTACATTACATACGTGCATATATGTGTTTAAAGTATACACATATAAATTATACCTAGGTGTAAATGAGCACATGTAAATAATACTAAATTGGTACAATGGTACATTATAATGTACTTGGTGAAGGAGCATGCAAAAGAGACTTGCCTTAGTTGCATGGTGCCAGGAAAATATCGCCTTGACTACATCACAACCACATTCTGTTCAATGAATGAATACCTCCCTGCATCCTCCTTTTCTCTGTCTTTCTTTCCTTTTTGATTTAATTTTACTTACTTTAGTGGTCACTGCAGTAACTTTCTATAATCATAATGGAAGTCATCCTTCATGGCAACTAGACGTCCAAAGTTCCTGAACAGAGAATTTTCGACTCACACCAGACATCTAGTACTAGCTATAGCCTTCCTCTGGCCCCTCAGTGGGTAGCACACAGGATTCCCTCTGTTTCTTACACCATTGCCCTGAACATTATCCCAAAGTTTTCAAGGATACCCGACAGTGTCTTCTGTCTCATTGGGACTGTAGTAACAAACTGCTTCCCTCAACTCAGCATCCTGAATCCTGGAAAATTCCTAAGGCATAAGTCATTTGAGTCTGTGCTCCATTTTTTTTTGTTTCTGCTTGACCTTTGGGGTGGAATGGAAGGAATATTCTTTCATAATGGAGTAATGTGGGCTTAGAAGTCAGCCAGACCTGCGTCATCTGTGTTTATCCTGGGAAAGGTCTCAGAGTTTGCCCATCATTTGACATCAGGTGGAAACAGGGCCTGGAGCTCTGTCAAGATCCTGCTGGTTACAGGCTTTCTGACCTAACATACATCATTTCTCTCTGAGACCATGTGTTTCCCTTGTGAGTGGAAGAATCCCAGCCTCATGCATAGAGCCACTCTCCCAGTCCTCGAGGTGTGTGTCCAGCAAGGTCAGCACGATGCCTGGCACAAAGAGAATGCTCAGAACACAGTCAAGCAGAACAATTAATGGTCACCAGGGCCTGGAAGGACAGAAAACAGGGAGTGACTGCTTAGTAGATACTGGCTTTCTTACGGAATGATAAAAATGCTCTGGGGCTAAATATCAGCGATGATTGCACAATGTTCTTAACGTACCGAATAACACATCACTACACGGTGTAACGTGATTAAAATGGGGCGAGTGGGGATATAGTTCAGGGGTAAAGCATTTGTCTAGCATGGATGGGGTCCTGGGTTTGATCCTCACACCTCAAAAACAAGACTAAAACAGTCAGTTTATATTACATTTACTTTTACCACAATAAAAGATGAACGACAGTAGTTGTTCCCTGCCTTTATACCCATGGGGTGAAAAGAAGGAAGAACCTAGAACCAGTCAGGAATTCCTCCTATGAGAACAAGAACTGAGAATCAAGACAAAGGTCAGCATTGTGGTGGGGAACACAGAGTCTGGGTCAATGGGTGTCACTGGTCGTGACTGGAAGGGAGGGGCAACAGAGCAGGATAAGAAAACAAATGGCATCACTTTCCAGACTCCAGGGAACCAGCTGCGCTCAGTGAACTTTGTCATGGCCATGTTGGTGTGCAGAGTGCAAGTCACAGATCGGAAGGAGATAGCAGGCCTGGAAGAAATGAGTCATGGAGAGGAAGAGATCGTCACTCACCCACTGAGGAAGGCACAACCACAAGGCGGCATGATATGGAGCCCAGAGTTCCCTCTGAATCCTCTGGAAATGACTAACATTTCCAGCACCTGCCACATCTCAGCTCCGTCTGCTCTCCCATTCCCCACTGTAATTCAGCTCCTGGATGACCTAGGTGAGACTCAGATGGGACAAGCGCACACTTCGGGATATAACGACTACCCATTAGACTGCCGCCACCCCATGCCACTTCAGAGATGTCCGACTTTGAACATTCTCTCTCATTTCCCTTTCCCTCTCTCTCTCTCTCTCTCTCTCTCTCTCTCTCTCTCTCTCTCTCTCTCTCTCTCTCTCTCTCTCTCTGTTCATATGTGAGTGCAGTCATCTGTGTCTCATGATGCTATGTGGAGTCAAGGATGGTCCTCACCCTCCACCTTGTCTGAGATGGGTTTTTGTTGTTGAACTTTGTGTCCATCAAGCTCAGCCATCTGCGAGTGTCTGCAGGTCCTTCTGTCTCCATCTCTACCTTCCATCTCATCGTAGATTTGCTCGGCTTTTCTGAAATTCCTCATGAAACAGAGAAGCCTTGCCCGTGATCCTGCTCATAATACTGTCAGGAAGAGCCATGTGGCGGGCAAGCCCGCCTCAGAGCAGACTCCTGATAAACATAGTCTCTTTCTCCTCCAGAGAATCCATTCTCTCTTTCCACCAGCCCACAAAGTAGCAGACTCCTGATAAACATAGTCTCTTTCTCCTCCAGAGAATCCATTCTCTCTTTCCACCAGCCCACAAAGTAGGAGAGGACGTGGACATAGACAGTGAATAAAGGAAGAATCCACCCGGCACGATAAGTGAGCATAAAAGATGACTTTTAATATTAATGGGTTTATTCATAATAATCCTGGAAATGGAAGCTGCATAAATGGCCATCAGCAGGTGAGTACAAACATACACATTAAATATTTACACAGCCAAACAGATACCCATGAGAAAAAGAAGCCGGGCATACACCAAAAAAAAACATAACCATGTGGCAATATTCAAATGAAGTTAATAAGTAGTCAAAACTAACTACGATGAGAGGCGTCAGAAGAGCAGTTAGCTTTGGGGTGTTCCTGACCACATAAGAGCACAATAGAGAAGACTGAAAACATGGCTCACCTTGATGTCCTTGGTCCTTACATGTATAAGAAACTCATCAGGGTGTGTATGTAGGCTTGGCATTTTGTATGTTATACTACAATAGTTAGAGGTGGGAAGTGGGGACCTGCCATGGATGTCCTCAAAGACACACTATGAAAAAAAAAGACATACTATGAAGTCCCAAACCCAAAATACCAAGCCTGAAGTTGTGCAAATGACTCACACATACATTTAAGAAAAAGCATAAAGACAGAGAGCCAAAGAAATACTTAGCCAAGCCTGGGGGTGAAATCATTTCAAATAACACCAGAAGGATGGGTAGTGAGAGGAGAGAGGAAAATAGCCTGCTGCATCCCCACAAGTGACTTTTGTTTTCTTTTCTTTTCTTTCTTTTTTTTCCAGCATTGTTTATGGCTGGTGAGGTGGTCTGATAAGTACAGGGGCTTACTGAGAAAACATGGTGACCTGGGTCCCATCCCCAAAGCCCATGAAGAAGAAAACCAGCTCCCAAAAGTTGTCCTCTGACCTGCACATAATACCATGCACATGGCTGCACTCACTTACACACGTACACACACACACGCAGCAGTAAAGTTTAATATATAGACTCATTGTGTGTACATGTATGTGTATACTGTGTGTGAGAGCACTCACATACCACAGTATGTATGTGGACTGTAAAGGACAACCCCAGGGGACAGTCTGTACTTCGACCTTGTTTTCGAGGCAGGGTCTCTTTGTTAAGCCACTGCTACACATTACCCCATGCTAGCCAGACCCTGAGGTCCGTGGTGGGGGTGTCTCATGACTGCACATCCAGGAGTGCCGGGATTAGAGACATGTAACTTTCTGTCTGGCTTTTTACATGTATTCTGAACAGCCGAACTCTGGACATCAGGCTTGCATAGCAGACATTTTATCCACTAATCCATCTCCTTGTCCTGAGATCTGGTTGCTCCTGTGGTCATTCACGCTGGCTGTTTTAATTGAATCTCTTTGAGTGTGGTTAAGAGGGAAGATGAGCATGTCTAATACATTGATACTTTCCACACACATGGCTAGTTGATAGGCTACAAGCACTTCACAGTCCTCAGGGCTGTGCTCACAGCTCTACTGAGCTGTCACCAGTCCCCGGTACCTTCTAACAGCCTCTATAGTATTCTAAAACTAGGTATAGAGACAAAAAAGCTGGACACATTTCCAGCCTTTGGCTACTTTTTCATCATGGGCAACTTCCCACACAATGAATCCCTCCTCTCCAAGATCCAAGTCAGCCACAAAAGTCACCTCTTCACCCTGTCTTTGAGCTGTACACTGACACATAAGCAGTCAAATATGAAACAACATGACCATAAAAGAAGAAGCGAGCTGCAGGCGCCACACAGAACCCATTTTCTGGCAAAGATAGTGAGAGTAGCTGCCAGCTCTCAGGGCCCTGGAAGTGGAGTTTCAGCAACACAATTGTGATCTGAGATGCCAGCATCCTGTGGCATCTCGAAGGCAGCTTCCCCAGATCAATGGCCGCTGTTCTTAGGCAAGAAGCTCCCCAGCTGCCATTTTATCCACTAAAATGATCCTGCCAAGGTGTCTGTGAGGTATAGAGCCCGTAACAAATCCTTTCCTTGTCTGGATTGGAAGTGCTGAATGAGTTGACCAGTATAACAGCATCTCTCCCCAGGGAAATTAACCCAATCAATGAACCAAACTGTCATATAATACATACATGGGGAAGAGACTCTCCACATGGGGACGTTGGCTCACACACTTGTTAGCATTAGCCAACGTGAAATCTAGATGCAGGAGAGAGATTCAAGTGAAGATGGCGCTTGTGGGCCATGAAGCACTTTCTTGTTTTCCAAAGTAATTCAGTTTTTTGTTCCGGAAGCCTTACAGCTGACTAGATAGAACAAGTCCACCTACATCACCAAGAGCAACGATCTTTCCTAAACCCGGCTGATTCTAGATACAAACCACATCCATAGACTATCTTCACAGATCCACCTAACCTAAAAGTCCCTGCAGTCCCCCACCACACTCACCAACCCAAAACCCCAGGGATGAGTGTGACCTTTCACCTTGATCAAGACTTCTTGTTTAAACCAACATGATTGGTTTGAGAGAAAAAAAAAAAAACTGAGAAATGACTCAGGATCCAAGCTTGACTTGACACTGGGCTCAATGCCTGGTAAACTGACGTGATAAAAAGAGTCCTAAAAGTTGTGAATGCACACAGTAAGTCAATGAGAATCGTTTTAAATGTTTGCACAGTTGAATACTGAGCAAATCAAGGCAGTAGCACCCAAGAGAGCAGCGCCCCTTGTCGCCCATCCTGTCAAAGCCTAACCTAGCTGCTGCTGTCTCTTTCTTTGGACTATAACCACAAAGTTCTTCTGGTTCACTCTCCTGCCCAACCGCCAGAGACTACTATTCCCAAAGCAGTGCTCAGGGCTGGTAATTATGTAGTATGATTATGCCTCCCTGACTAAAGTCTCCCCATTACAGACCCAGCTTAGCTCTTCTACACCTCAGGTCTGTAGCCGACACAGTTTGGTCGCAAGCAACAGACACCAACTTTGATAGAAGCAAAAGAGAAACTCCTGAAATAGACATAGTGAGGAAGGAAAAGCTGAAGTGTTTTTTGATTGGTTTTTGGTTTGGTTTTGGTTTTGGTTTTAGTTTTGGTTTTTGGGACAGGGTTTCTCTGTACAGCCCCAACTGCCCTGGAACTAGCTCTATAGACCAGGCTGGCCTCGAACTCACAAGAATCCTCCTGCCTCTGACTCCCGAGCACTAGGATTAAAGGTGTGCATCACTACAGTACACCACACTACACCATATAGCACACCACAGCACACACCATACCATACCACCCTATAATACACACCACATTATACCACACCACACACTACACCACACCACACTATAACACTCCACATTACATCACACCACACCACACACACACACACACACACACACACACACACACCACACCACACCACACTCCACACCACACCACACTCCACCATACCATAGCACACCACAGCACACCAAACCTCATCACACCACAGCACACCAGCTTAAAAGCTGAAGTCCTTGAGCAGGACTGTCTCAGATCATCAAAGCAGAAGCTGCCAGTCTTCTGAGAAGTCAGGTTCAGGGATAAGTCAGTCAGCATCTTAATCTATGGAATACGTCCCCTGACCAACTTTCAGGGTCAGAGTGTCTGACTGCCTGGCTTTAATTCACATCCTACCCTTGGCCAGAATATACTCCTGATATAATTATTTAAATTGATGTTAATTAAGCCAGACATATAGGACACTTGGGAAACAGAAAGCAGAAGCAGGTAGATTTCTACGAATTCAAGGCCAGTCTGTTCTACAGAGCAAGTTCTAGGCCATCCAGGGATATATATAATGAGGCTCTGGAGAGAGAGTGTGTATGACAGAGAAAAAGAGAGGTGGTGGAGAAAGAGAGAGAGAGACAGAGAGACTGAGAGAGAGACAGAGACAGAGAGAGGCAGAGAGAGACAGAGAGAATCAGAGACAGAGAGAAATAGAGACAGACAGACAGACAGACAGACAGACAGAGAGGAGCTGTTAATAAGAGCAAAAATGACATGCCATGTGGGTAAGGGAAATTTCACACAGCCAAGACAAAGAAATACAAGCAATTAATGACAGCTAAAAGAGAGAATTGGTCTTCCCCAAGGATGAGCTCTCTAAATAGGTGTCCAATATTCCAATATCAAATGATCATCCCTAAAAGCATGTGTGTGAGTGTGAGTGTGAGTGTGTGTGTGTGTGTGTGTGTGTGCGCGCACGTGTGACATACATGCATAGGTATGCAACACTAAATTTACTCAGCATGTTTTATCTATATATTTATCCATATATTTATACCCATATATATTATATTTATATATAAAATAATTAAAGAGGCCACGGATTTGAGGAGGAGTGGGTACATGTGACATGGGAGGGCTTGGAAGAAAGTGAGGGAGGGGTAATGATGTAATTATATTTTAATTAAGTTTTTAAAAGACTGATATTAGTAAGAAAAGGCCAGAAGTTACACGCCAGCCTGGTTTACAAAGTGAGTTCCAGGACGGCCAGGGCTGTTAAATAGAAAAACCAAAACAACAAAAAGAAACAAAAAGAAAAAGAATGGGCCAGAGATGGTCAAAGAATCAGGTACGGAACTAGGAAAATAGAAACTTTGTGAGCAAGAACAAGACACAAGTGCTCTCTGGCCATGTTTGGCAGCCAAAGGACACTTATATGTTAGAGTTGGGAAACGGGATGCCAAAGATCACAGTCTTTGTGTCCAGGAGGGCCAAGGAAGAATGATAAGAGGGGCCCCTAACTAGCCAACCAGAAATAGGCTTTCTGAACTACAAGACAGTGGACCAGCACTAAAGACCTCCAGTTGAAAACCAGTTCCCCTCCTTTCATGGCCAGTCTGGAAGTGTACTTGACCCAAAGAATAGAGCACAAAGGCTTTTCCTGATTTCTCACCTTAGCTGTCTGTCCTTGCTTCCACATTGGCCACAGATAGTATATGGCACAGTAAAGGAAGTTAGGCCAGGACTAGAGAGTAAGGGTGCCAACCGCTGAGTCTCCACTGTGTTATTTGTTGTCTGCTCCCCTCCCCCACTGAAATGTGAGCTCTGAAGAGCAGAAACCACATCCACATGTCTGCTTACTGCTGTGTCCCCACCAAACTACTCAGTGTACAAATAAACACTGCTCATGAACACGTAGCCAGCACATAGAGTGGAAGCGACCCCCAAGCCTCTGATGTTGACCAAATATCAGGCCTGGCACAGAGCCAAAATAGAAGAGAACGGAACTGGCTTCCAAGCCTGGTCCTGGGTCATGTGGGACCAGCACATCACTTGGCCATTCTGGAGTCCTATCTAGGGTTATACCGCCTTCTGTCATGATGACAATACGTGGGGACTGGGTGTGCCAAGTTGGCTTAGAGTAGTGTGCTCTTATTCCCAGCTGTCCCTTCTCTGCCATAAGATGATATCAATGTAATCAGCTAGCAGAAACTGGTTGCTACGTCTCTAGGGCCTGGGAGTTAGGTGTTGTAGGTGAACAGACTGACAAAGGCAGATTCTGGCCCAAAGGGAAGGATGGGGCATCAAGGTAAGGCTTACATATAAGGGTAAGCTCCTGCAATGCCCTTGAAAAGTCTCATTCTGAGCCTCTGGCACACCTAGCCGGTGGGTGGGAGGAAAGCCTCATCCGTGTTAACTTGCAGATGAGACACAAAGAGATGCATAACAAGCAACTTTGGGAAGAGAATTTTATTAGCTCCACGAGAAAGAGCTGCCACGAGCAAAGACCTGCTTGGGGATAGGACTGTGGTGGCTTCCAACCAAAATCGTAGATGAGTCCACCTGTTCCCTCCACATCTGTGGAAAGAGTCTAAGCATGACACCCAAGAACACCTTACTGCCTTGCCCTCTGGTATAGACACAGACTTGGGCAAAGCAACCCTTGCTGGACATTGGGTTCTTTTGTTCTGTGTCCATTTCACTGAACAGGAAAATGAACCAATTCCACATTCTAGACATTCAAGTTGGGAATGTTTTGGCCCATGTTATAGATCATTGACTTGGAACAGGACCTTCTGAGTCACCCGTCAGATAGTCAACATTCTAAGGGGCCTCCAGATTCTAAGAAGAAAATTAAGAACCCCTTTAACTTTCAAGGGAATTTTTTAAGGAGTTCTACATTCTAAAGTTGTGTGTTTGATTGTTTGTTTGTTTGTTTGTTTTGAGAAAAAGTCTAACTATGCAGCCATGGCTGGCCTAGAACTCACTGCATAAAGCAGACTGGCCTCAAACTCACAGAGATTCAACTGCCTCTGCCTTCCAAGTGCTGGGATTAAGGTGCCTGGAACCACACCCTGCCCTGTGATATAAAGTTCTAAGCCTGTATTCCAAATCAACCAGAAATCTAACTTTCTGTGTTGCCAACAAGGAGCCAAGTTCTAAGACGCCAGACAAAACCACTCCTAACTTTCTTAGTTAGCAAAGGATTCAGCATCCTAAAATGGCAAAAAAAAATAAAATAAAATCACAATATTCTAGGCAAGGGTGAGACCCCAAGTTCCAAATGTCAATGTCAGCTCTCACAATGCCCAGCCAGGAAACCCACATCAAGGACTGTCTTCTTCAGGAACAAAACTCCTCCCTCCAGAAGAGCCCCCTCAGAGCTCAGTGGACGGTCTCACGAAGACAGACCCGTCATCTCCAGGGTAATCTGGCACACGGAAGGAGACATAGGGGCAGGTCTTGGTGTTGAGGCAGACCAGTTTCTTCAGTGAGGCTGTGTTAACGATGTTGAAACCCACATCACCACCGAATGTGCTGGGTTTCCAGTACTCTGGGGAACAGATGGGATTCCCTAGGAGGCCCTTGAGGGAGAAAGGAGCCCCCATCTCTATCATGCTCTCCCCAAAGAGGGAGTTGGGCTGGCACTTCTCCAGCATCAGCCCCGGGTAGAACTCTAAAGCATCGATGTCACCATATAGCTCCTCCAACTCAGCGGCCATCTCCTTCTCTCCTGTGGAGCAAGAGGATATAGTCACTCGCAATTTTGTTAAGATTGACCTGGCGATGGAAGCTTCTAGATTCAGTTTTCCTCTGGGGATGACAGAGACTACAAAAGAACAATTTGAGCAACTGGGGGGAAATGTCCTAAAATTTGACCCTACTACCATCAGGGAATAGTCAGGAAAGAAAAAATAAATAAGCCCTTCAATCTAGACTATGTAGTGACATAAGAGGACAGAGGTCTAAACCTGCCCCCAAATAGATTGTGACCTCAAGCAACTAACCCCATTCTCTGGACTTAATTCTTGGGCCATCGTAACATGAAGAAAACAGCCTGTCTTGATTCCCTCAAGTAAGATCTCAAGGCCTTACCTATTACCTACTCTAGAGTCGTGTGTGTGTGTGTGTGTGTGTGTGTGTGTGTGTGTGTGTGTGTGTGTGTGTGTTTAAGTTCACACAAGTATTCAGAGCCAGTGTACTCTCTGCTCCTTGGAACCCTTTTTCATGAGAATCTTCAAGACTATTGC
This sequence comes from Rattus norvegicus, assembly GCF_021556685.1. Classification (NCBI taxonomy): domain Eukaryota; kingdom Metazoa; phylum Chordata; class Mammalia; order Rodentia; family Muridae; genus Rattus; species Rattus norvegicus. The sequence continues at coordinate 18,509,819 of NC_141536.1, read as the reverse complement.
TCCAGGACCTGGCATCTACTGATCCCAGGATCTGTTCTACTCTGTGACAATTGCATGTCCACAGATGGTGGGCATATGAGACAGAAGGAAAGACAGATATGGACTTCTCCATTTATTTCCTCAATCCCATCGTCCTATGGGGTACAGGGGTCTGCACAACAGTGGAGACAAGAGGACTCTAACTGGACTGTCCAACATCTGGGGAAATTTGGGGAAAGAGAGAGGGGGAAGGAGAGAAAAAAGAGATCTTTTCAGGCCTATTTTATTTTTTACTATATATGTCTCTGTGTGGGCATACACATGTGAGACATGTGCCTGTGGCAGCCAGGGGCATTGGATCCCCTTAAGTGGAATTAAAAGCAACTGTGAGTTTCCCAAGCTAGGTGCTGGCACTTGTACTTGAACTCAGGTTCTCTGCAAGAGTCTATACTCTTCACTGTTGAGCCATTTATACAGTCCCCTGTATACAGACGCTTGATCACGCTTGATCACGATCTCCAGGAGAAACATGTGGTGGGTGGGTGTGGGTGTGTGTGTGTGTGTGTCTGTGTGTGTGCACGCGTGTAAATATATGTACATGTGCATAAGTGTGTGTATGTTTGTATAATGAGTGCATCTGTAGGTATCAGTAAAATATATGTATGTATGTTTATATTTGAGAGAGTGTGTATGTATGAGTACATATGCATATATGTTTATGCATGAGTATGTGAGTGAATGTGTGTGTGTGTGTGTGTGTGTGTGTGTGTGTGTGTGTGTTGTTTTGTTTTGTCAAGGGAGTTAAGCCAAGGACCTCTTGTATGCTGGGCAAGGTCTCAACCACTGAACCACAGCTCCACCAACCAACCAGATACTTCTATCATCTTTTTCAGTACTTAGGAACCACTAGATAGGATACAACCCAAGCCTTCAGCATCCTAGATCCCAGTGTAGTGACAACCTCCCTTTGCTACCTAGAATCTCCCAAGACAAGCCATTTGCTCCACCACATCTGTGACTATCCTTCCAGAGAGGTACCTACTTTTCTCACCTCTGTCCTTTTGTCTTCCCCTTGTTGTACCTGAAGCGCCCCTCCCTCTATTTTCTACCTGGAAAATTCCTATTTATCCCTCACTCCCACCTGGAAGGTGGTATCTCTTGACAAGCCACTGTCACATTCACTGTCTTCCCTGACAATGCTCGGCCACAGTGCTAGCCACCTGCATCATCCCAATCTCTCTCCTTGTGATCTCCTTCACTTTCTGGGCATGCCTCAAGGGCAGAGACTGTGCCCAGGACACAGCTGACATACCTGTGAACTCCTGGAAAGAAGTGTAAGGCTTCAGGCCAAACCTCTTTCGGTATTCATTGAAGGACTGCAGGCGCATTTCTCGGGACTCCTTGATGACATCCTCGGCCACATGCAGAACATGGTAGTCAAAGTTCCTACCCCCACCAATCTGCAAGAGATTAGCATGCCATCAGTCTCAGAGACAAGCCAAGCTCTTATATACCATCCTGTGTAAGGTCTAAGAGAAGAACTCTAAGGCTCCAGCTCTTCCTGAACCAAGACAGAGAACGCAGTGTTGCCCAGTAATCATGACGCTGCAGTCTAGCTCTAGCCCTACCCTGTCATTCTCACTCAAGAGGCCCACAGTGTCCCTGCTTCCTCAACACTCAAGTGTGCAAAGCTCCACTCTCCAGTAACTCAAAGTCCTTGGAGTCACACCAACAGGTAGTGTCATCTTTACTGAAAGAAAAAAAAAAAGTCCCTGTGAAAATGAAGACTTCAGATCCCCAAGGCCTGTTAGCCAGCCTGGCTAACTCATGAGGCAAGCTCCAGGCCAAGAAAGAAAGAGATCCTGTCTGAGAAACAAGGTGGACAGCTCCTGAAGAGTGACACACACAGCTGACCACACACACACACACACACACACACACACACACACACACACGCCCATAAAAAAGTCTTAAGGAAGTTCTACTTCTCCTGAAATAATCATGATAATGTTTAAGATTGAGATCTATTTCGATAGAACAAGAATAACTGAGCAGGAAAGAAAAACATAGCTGAATTGAAATCATACGGCTCAGAGCTTGGAACAGTGTGCAGAGAGTGGTTCCGGCCCCAGTTCTACCCATTCCAAGCTGTGCAGCTGGACTTGTGCCCCTCAAAGATGCACTGAAGTCTAACCTGCAGCACCCACAATCGTGACCTTAGCTGAAAATAGTCTCGCCTTATTGATGGCTTTGATTTACACACTTTCTATCACCCACAGGCAATTACAATCTGATAATAGTCAGTGGAAAATTCCAGAAACAAACAATTCCCAAGTTTTAAATTGCATGCTATTCTGAGTAGCGTGATGAAATCTAATGAGGACTCTCTCAATCCTGCCCAGGATGTGAATCATCCCTCTGTCCAGCATGTCTGTACTGCACAAGCTCCCTGACTTGTCAATCACTGAGCATCTGTTAGTTATCAACTCAACGGTCCTGTTAACTGAGGGCTACACCCAGGTAACCCTTATGCAGTAAACTAAATATCACATACCTATGTCATTCATCACATCCATGTCCTCGCATAGACACAATGTCAACTCACATCATCCTGTAGGGATGACTAGAGTACACCACTGAGAAAGACCACATTACATACTTGATTACAGAAAACTGTTTTACAATTATTACTGTGTCTCTTACTAATTGATAAGTTAATTTAACCTAATTTATAAGTTAAGCTTTGCCACAGTTTGTATGTATAGGACTAAAAGCATATATATGGTTTAGTATTCTACCATTTCAAACATCCATGGGGTGGGGGGTGTCTTAGGATGTATTCCCTATGGATAAGAGAACTATATAGTCTTCATGGGTATAGTCAAAATAAAGACATGCTTCATTAGGAAAGATCCTAGTCCAAGAAGTGATGCCTTGTTTGTTCCTGTTTGATTTTTGAGACAGGGTCTCATGTAACCCAGGCTGGCCTAGAACTTGCTATGGAACTGGAATGGTCTTGAACTCCTGATCCTCCTCCTTCCACCTCCTGAGTGCACCCCTGTGTCCATCCAAGCAGTGCCTCTTAAATGGTACTAGAGACACAGAGAAGACACCATGTGACAAGGTGATAGAGGCAGACAGTTGAGTGACCCTTCTACAAGCCAAGAAATACCAGAAACTGTGGGATCCCAGTGGAGAAGACATGGAACGGGTCCCCCATTAGAGCCCCCAGGGAGTGTTAGCATGTCCCTGCTGCCATCTAACCATAAGAGAATACATCTTTGTTACCTTAAGCCACCTGCTCTGAGGCTTTTTGTTGGGAAACCCCAGCACACAAACACAAGGACAGACCAAGTTAGTGTTTCCTCATATGCAAAAAATAAGGAAAGCGAAAGCATCCACCCAATTTGGTCGTAGTAAAATAAAGGGGATGAAGGAACAAAACAGTGTCATAGTGCAGTCCCTTGGCAACATCCCCAGACAGTAGCCATCTGTGATAATCATTAAAGAAAGCCTGCTTTGCCCAACCCTGCTCCTTTTTACAATCCTGAGAGTCAACACCTGCTACCTTCTGGCAATTTCAAAACCCAAACCTCTCACACACTCCACGGTCAACATAGCCCCACACAAAAGCTATTATCTCTTCTCACACCCATATTGCCACAGAGAGCAGATGGCAAAAAACCTGCCAACAAGCTAAGGCTAATTGCAGTCAAATTGCCAGGAGGAAATCTAAATCCACTAGGTGACACAGCTTCCTAGCAGGGCTGTGAGACAAGGATGACAGAGAAACAGAGGGCTGAAGATGACAAAGAGGGGTCCAGAGAGCTGGGGTGAAGGAAGGGGTGCTTCCAACTGTAAGGAAGAAGGGATTTCAGAGGCAGTTGGTTAGAAATCCCAAGAAAATGTATTCATTTGCCAGGGTTACAGCATAGGTGCCTTAACAAACATACAATATTCCTTCCTTCACACTGAGCAGGTTAGGGAGTCTGGTGCTTGGCTCCCTCTGAAGTGCATCTCTTTGGCCTATAGACAGCCACTTCCTCCCTGTGCCTGCATGTGCTTTTCTTCCTGGGCGAGACTGTCTTAACCTCCTTGTTTTACGAGGACATCAATCATGTCAGATTAGGCCCTACCCCAGTTTCCTAGTCTTAAATGTCTCTTTAAAGATATCTTCCAATGTTATTCTGAGGTCTTCAGGGTTGGGACCATAGCGTATTACTTTGGGGGATGACAATTCAGCTGATAGGAAATGTGGAATTCAAAAAAGCACTTTATGTAGGCACTTTCGTGTACATTAGCACATCCTAATAGGGTCCTCCTGCCCTTCAGAGGCTACGCCCTCTGACCCTCAGGCCTTTGCGGGTACTGTCTTCTCCACATAGAACAGGGTCCTCTCCTATCAGCAGCACCACTGCGCTCCATGGGAAATGCCTGCTCCCCTTACCATCTCTGCTTCACCGGTCACCCCTAACACTCGACTCTGGCTCACGGAGATGCCAGGATGCCATTGCTTTCTATACGATGGTCCTCAACACGTTCTTAGAATTCTGAGGACATTAGAAAGCACTTGCCATGGTCCCTTATACACAAGTACTCAAATGACGGTAGCTGTCACAGGATGGTTTCTCTTCTACGGGGAGAATGCCAAAGGGACAGGGTCCAAGAACCACATCAATCTTCTTCATCGCCACATATATCCGGGCATCTGGAGTAATGCCTGTGCTATGGTTTGAGCCTGAAATGTATTCAAGAGGTTTCTATTTTAAGCACTTGCTCCTCAAATGGTGGCACTACTGGGGGGGGTGTTGAATGATGTCATATAAGTGAGGCGGGTACAAGATAGAATGAGGCCTGTCATTGGACAAGAAGAAAGGATGAGCAGGAGAAAAGTTTGAGGGATGAGGAGGAGACTAGAATGGAATGATGGGAGGCTGGAGGAAACTGCAGAGAAGCCATGGAGAGAATATGGAGGCTGACGTTAAGATTCCACTCTGTGTACTTACAGGTTGTTATGAATGTTCTTAAGGGATGGATGCGCATGGAGCTTTGTATGTTTAGGTGGGCAATTATATCTTATCAATTGGATTAGAGGTTACTGTGTTGTGTGTTCTTTCTTGTGGAGAATTGAGTTTTGAAGGGTGTGCGGTGGCAGAGACACTGGGCCACCACAGAGTTGGGATATGTGTTTCTGGCAAGATATCTACCAGATATCTTAGGGCATTGCAGTGCCAGATCTAGTGGGGAGTAAAAGACAGCATTTTAATATAATTTTATAACAACAGGGGCGCTTTGGAGCCTTTAGAAGATGAGGCCCAGCTGAAGCAAATGGGTGACTAGAAAGTAGCCTTTGAGAGTTACAGCTCAGGCCCCTGGTTCCCATCTCATCTCCTGCTCTACTGGGATGTAAACAGCCTCTGCCTTGAGCTCCTGCTGCCATACACAGACTGAGACAGTCTGCCATGGTTTCTTCATTGTGACAGACTATAATGCCCCCCGAAACTGTGAGCCAAATCCTTCCTCCTCTGAGTGGTTTCTGTCATTGTAACATAAAAGTAACTAATAAAAACCTGGTACTGTCACCCAGATGAGAGACTTCATAAAGGGATATTTACAGCCACCTGTAGAAGTAACACTGTGTTTGTTCCACAATTGAAGAAACTGGGGTTTCCCAGAGACCACCCCCGATGCCTCTGTTCCTCTGAAGCTTACCCGGCCAGCCCTCTGGCGTGAGAAGGCATCCACCAGTGCCTCGACACCGTAGTCCACCAGCATAGATGTGTTAAATAAAAACTGCTCATAGCTGTACTCTTGTGAGCCCACTTGGAAGGAATCAGGCATGAGCGGATGCCAGTGATAGAGGTGGTTGAATTCCAAGGCGATGCGGTTGCGATACTGGAACTGGGCTCGGAACAGCAGCTCCGGGTCAAACTTGAGCTGCAGGAAATAGCCACTCAAGTGCTGTACGTACTCCTCGATGATAATCTTGATGGTTTCCCCTGCAGGGGTTGGGGGGTACAGATAAGAAACAAGGTCAGCAGAGCTCGATACGTGAGAAATAGACAGCTCACGAAAAGTGCTTGCTCTGTCTCCTTGCTGGTGCCGGCGCTCATTTATTTCCCTTGGTCACTTCTGCTTTGGGTTCTTGTAAGGGGATGTGAAAACAGAACTGTCTCGGACTTGACTGAGAGATTCAGACAAGGGCACTGCTGCTCCAAAGGGAGGCCTTGGACACAGGAAAGGAGTCATCCAAGAACTGGTTTCCAGGGGCTAGAGAGAAATGGCTGCTCTTCCTGGAGACCCGGGTTCAATCCCCAGCACCTGCATAGTGCATTCTTCTGGGCTGCATGGGCACCAGCCATGCACGTGATACACAGATATACACGAAGGCCAAAGTACAAGAATATATAAAATAAATTAAAAGAAGAAAGAACCCAAGCCTGATATAGCCTCCCTCCTACAGACCGTGACAAGGGTCTGGAGAAGTCGTGAATGGTAGCACAATCCTGTAAACCCAGAACTTGGAGGCATTGGAGGCACTGAGGCAGGAGGGTTCCAAAGTTGACGCTAGGGTGGCCTAAAAGACTTTGTCTCAAAAAAAAATTTTGTAAGCTGAGAAACTCTGAAAGATATAAAAACACAGTTTGCATTAGTAAAGAATGTCATTCTACTGAAGCCCTCAGTGAGAGACCAGGGCTTCAGAGAGCCCATCTGACAGCTGCTGCTGCAACCGAAGAAAGTCACACAGCTGGGGAGCCCAGCCCTAAGCGCTTGTTTAAATGTAATATATTTCTCATGTGCTATTATATATGTCAGAATCTCATGGGCAGGGGTTTCCCTTTGATCCCTTAGGAAGCAGCTATTCACAAAACAAGCGGCCGAGAAAGAAGTTTGAACACTGCAAAACAATATAAAAACTGGCCGGCTGGGTAGTTAAAGGAAACTGTTATCTGGACCAATCAGCCAACAGATAAACGGACTTTTTAGTAAACTGACCTGGAGCTGCAGGACTTGCGGTTAGCAGAGCCGGGCTCAAATCCTAGCTTCTCAATATGTGGGCGTCGGAGCTTGAATCAAGTTATTTATCTCATCAGAGCCCACTTTCCCCGCCTGTAAACTGTAGGTTCTATTGATTGTCATGGGATGCCCATAAGACCATGTAGCAGGTCATGTGAGGAGCGGACAACAGAGGCATTTATGCTGCTGGCACAGGACTGGCAACCTCAGCCGTGTCAACACGGGTGAGCGGAAGTCCTAGCTCTGATAACAGTGTCTCACACAGCAGGGTGCCGGGCAACCTCGAGTCACAGACCAGGCCTCTCTGGTAAAGGTCTGTGAAATACAGACCTCAGAAGAATCAGCTTGTTCACCCTTGGACTATTCTGATCCCCAGTGCCTAACTCTTCCAGAAGCTGGTGAATTAGGCTCTATAATTGGAACCAGTCATGTCCAGTTGTGCTCAGAGTAGTGACTCAGAGTAGGAGAGCATGGTCTGGATTGAGGTGTCAGGGTCCAGGCAGGAAACCATCTGACATTTTAGGTTATGGACCCACCCCCGTAGGAGACACAAAAATATCTTGTCCCTGAGTCACCTAGAATCTACCAAATTCGACAAAAGTTGATAGACAGAGAGAGAAGCTGGGGGTTTCCTGAGGCTGGGGTAAGCTGGGGTTTTATACTGGTGTGAAGAGGAAGTCAGTGCCAAACTGGGTACAGCACAAAGAGGAAGCAAATTGGGATTTGAGGTGGCCAATCAAATGTACTCAGCGCCTTCTTCCCTCTAGGCCTCCTAGCAAATCCTTCCATCAACCCATGTAGGAACTGAAGTCACAGCCTGGAGACCTGGGCCTGAGGTCTTAGCCACCAGTTGTCCCTCTCACCAATGTGACCACATTGGCTAAATCTTTTTTTTTTCTTTCTGCTTTTCACTATTAAGTTGCTTGTATTTTCATTTGTTTACTGAATATGGATAGCCAAACCTGGCTTGGGCTCACTCTGCGACTCTCCAGTTTTAGTAACACCAGGGTCCTAACCTGCCTGCCTTCCCCCTTCTCGGGGCGCGTGCTCACCTATAAGGATGAGGCGAGTGGTCTGGAAGAGCTGCTCGTCATCCCATGTAGGATGCTCCTCCTTCAGCAAGTCACACACACGGTTATGCTCGCGCAGCCAGATCGTGGAGAAGAGCATCAGACCCGGGAGCAACCCAAATACCTCCTGGCCCACAGCCATCTGCTTTTCGGGCGGGACACCTGGTGGGTAGCGCATCAACACGGACGCCTGTTCTACGGAAGGTGGGTACACCTCTCCATCCAGCACCTGTGGGATGAGGCCGCCTGGCAACCTGACTCCAGCCCTCCTCCAAGATCCCTCTTGGAGCTCTCCACAGCCGGCTCCTATGACTTCCTCAGCCCTGGCCCACCTGCCTACTGCTTCCTAAGTGCCTGCCCTAGACGCTTGCCCTTACCTCTTGGGTACACAGCAATAAGTATAGAGAAAGGGGAGGGAGGGAGGGAGGGAGGGGGCGGGAGGGAGGGGGAGGGATGGAGGAAAGGAGAGACTCCCTCCTCCACACAACACATCCCTACAGAGGTGGCTAGAATCACCCACAGTAGTTCCCTCCTCTCACCCAAACATCGCTTATCTTCCTGGATCTTCCTGCCTTCAAGCCTTCTCACAGCTAAACCCCCCAGGAGCAAGGAGAAGATGACCACGGCCCGTTCTTGACTTCCTCAATTCCATTGCAACTCTAACTTCCTAGGGCAGCAGTCCCAGCCTCCAGACTGTCTAATGGTAACAAATGGTTGGTGGCAGTTATCACAAGAATAATGAGATAGGTGGTGGTATCTTCGTCTATTCATGAAGCACACACACTGCCAAGCTATATGCAAGTGCCATTCTCCACTCTGAAGATGCCCCAGTGAATTTTCCTTCAGTCCTTACTGGTTTCCAGAATCCAATGTGGAAGCCACTAGCCACCTGTGGCCCCAAGACTCCAAATTTGACTAGACCGAAGACCTCTATTTTCATTTAGTTTATATTTTACTTGATTTCGTTTTGAATTTTCCTTTTTAAGGTTTATTTCTGTATGTACATGTGTGTATGTTGTATGTATGTATGTATGTATGTATGTATGTATGTATGTATGTGTGCCTCCAGTGTGAGTATGGCCACAGAAGCCAGAAGATGGCATCAGATCTTTTAGAACTGGAGTGACAGTAGTTGCGAACCACTATGTAGATGCCAGGAACCAGGGCCAGGTCCTCTGGGAGATCAACAAGTGCTCTTAGCTGCTGACTCATTTCTCTAGCCCTTTCGTTTTAAGTGTTTAAAGCTGATGTTTCAGCTATTGCACATGTGACTCTACTTATTCAATTAAAGATTTTATGAAAAATCTAGAGAGAAAGCCACCTCCAATGAAAACCTTTTCAATTTTTACTACTTTTTTTTTTAATTTATGTGTGCAGAGGCGAGAGCACCCTGGTATCAAAAAGGTCAGAGGATAACTTGCAGGAATCAGTTATCTCTCAGGGACCAAACCCTGGTTGTCAGGTTTGGTGGCAAGTGCCATCTGACCAGCCCAAGTAAAGCAAATTATTAAAATCCATCTTATCTGGGTTTTTTTTTTCACTTTTGTTACTGAAGCCACTAGGAAATTTGAATTCCATACAAGGCTCACACTACTATTGGACAGCTCTGGTTTACACAAGAAATCTTGCTACAGCCTGTATCCTAACAGTCATGTATGTGACCCCTGATGGGCGTGAGGTTGGCAGGGCTCACGGCTAAGACAGACACTGCTCAGTCAATGTTTAAGTCCCATCATGGCGCTCCTCCATGAAATGGCTAAGGAATAAAAGCATTCCCAGGAGGCCACAGAAATCCATCTCGTTCTTTATTTGCTTTTGCCCTATTAACTGCAACCAGCCTTTACTCTCTGCCCTCCTGGATACCCTCACCTTCAATTTGCCTACCCAGACATCTTTATAAGAGAGAACAAGGGAGACCCTCCCCACTGTCCCATCCCCAAGCCAACAGTACCTGGTACTTAAGTTTCCCATCCTTGAAGAGCCGCAGGTGGTACTGTCGTTCCAGACTATCTCCATAAATGTGGCCAAGGTCTACCTGAGGTCAGGGAAAGGTCCACTCAGATCACATGGACTCTGATGATAGCCTGCATGTGATACCTAAGGACCCCCCTTGCATACTCACCCCATGGCCTAAGGCCTTGGTAAAGCCAGGACCCATCTTTCCAGAGGTCTTGAAGAACTGGTGGGTGAAGTGTTGTGCAAAGAAAGCAAACAAGACGTTGGTCCCCTGCGGGGCGGGAATGAACTCCCTTCTCAGCAGCAATCGTTGGGCCAGAAGATGAATATCTGGTAACTGCTTCTTCCCTAGTTGGGGAGGTAAAGAACAGTAGATGTCTAGGTCTTGCTTGTACCTTCTACCCTAGGGATCGCTGAGCTCCCAGAAGTCCCCTAGGCAAACTAGCCCAAGCAGAAAGGCCAGAGACTCCTCCTCGAAGCCAATCCTCCCTCCCCTCAGGTAGTCTATAACCTGCTCTACCAAAAGAAAGACCTTGAAGTATTTGCCAAGGATATGGCCTGGTATTTGGAATTTGTTTTTAAATCCCCTACACGTGTACACCCATAATCCCAGCACTGAGGAGGCTGAGGCAAGAGCATCTCCAGTTAAAGGCCTGCCTGGGTTACACCGAGAGACTCTATCTCAAAATCATAAGACGGAGTCAGTGGGATGGCTCAGCAGATAAAAGTACCTAGGACAGAGACCTGACCACCTGAGCCCAAGCCCCCAAACCTACATTAAGGTGATAGGAAAAATCAACTCACACGCACGTGCACACACACACACACACACACACACACACACACGCACACACGCTAATAATCTATTGATTTTACATTTAAAAACCTCCATTAGAAAATGGAAAGTGGAATGGTGTGATATTATGGAACATGTATTTAATCCCAGCACTCAGGAGACAAGGTAGGCAGTCAAGACCAGCCTGGTCTACAAGAAGTTCCAAACCATCTAGGGTTTCATAATGAGATCAAAAGGTGGGGGATGGGGCTAGATGAAGTAAGGCTGGGTAAACTGTGGGTAGTGCTGAAACTAGAACATGATTCTCCATCCGTTCCTCTCAGCTTCTGTGTGCATTTTCAGCTTTCCCATAATGAGATAACAACAACAAAAAGTTGGGGTCTGGGGAAATGGATCAGAGAATAAAAGCACTGGAGGCTTTTCCAGAAGACCCGGTTTAGTTCCCAGCACCTGCATGGCAGCTCCATGGTCCAAGGAAGCTAATGCCTTCTTCTGGCCTCTGTAGGCCCCATATACACATAGGGCAAGGATTGCAGGTGAAACACTCATACACATAAAATAATAATAAGTCTATTTTTAAAATTAAATATCACAGATTCCCATTGCCCTGGAGCAAAGTAACCTGTATTTACATCTGACAATACTATTTGTTAACTCCATGAGCAGAGATAAGCTCACTGTCTTCATCTATGAAAGAGGGTGATGGTATTTGACGCAGTGGACCTGAGGAGCAGTGTGAGAGGACGTAAGCCCAACAGGGAGCAGGTGCACTGTCTTTCTCAGATCTATTCTGTCTTGCTCTTATACCATGAACACAGCCATGGGCAGCATGCATAACTGTGGCTGTGTCCTGGTTTAAAAAAAAATTTCAGCTACAAAACTGGCTATAATTTGCCTATTTCAAACAAGGTCACCCTTTCTACCCTTTCCACCCTTTCAAGTCATCATGAAGCAGAAGTCTGCCGAGGTATTACAAAGTAAAAGACCTTCCTTAATTATGTCCATGTCAGAGGAACTGTTGCCTACTGCCCTCACGGAAGGAGGCAGCAGGACTTCCTGCATCCTAGTAAAAGCTTCCCTTCGCCATCCCACATGTGAAGTCCTGTGTTGAAGACTCAGGGTCAATAGATGTGGATTAACATGGTCAACTGGACTCCTCAGACAGGAATCACCCCAGAAGAAAACAGAGGGAACAATATCTATCTTACACTTTGGAATCATCCTTAGGAAGGATTGGTTCCTGCAGTGTTGGAAGGAATCAGATGTCTCGGTGGCATTGGCCATACTTGGGGAACAGCAGGTAACCGTGTGAATGAAAACCATCAATGTAGCATCCTGGAGACCCAAGCAGGGACATCAGCACACACCTAAGCTTCAGGGTATGTGAGACTACAAGGCTGTAGGGGACTTGTGTCCAACAGTGACACCGTGTGGCAGCGGGTGAAGCGACAGCAGTGCAGCCTGTCCTAGGGTTGGTTCCTAGGATTGGTTCTGAGCTGAGTAGTCAACCGCAAAGGTCTCTTAACAGTTTGGGAGAGAGTGAAAAGGGGCCCCAGGAAGCCAAATGGGTCTTGAGCAACTGAAGAAAAAGAAAGTGACACTCTTTGCTCCCAGCCTTGGTGGAGCCTAGAAAGTGTAGCAATAAGGCATCAAGCTGAGTTAGCACCCAGAGCACGGAACTCTACTCCTTCCTTCTTCCATTTCAGTTTCAAGTTACCAGCCAACAGAAGGCCCCTTCATCAGCAGACAAGGATTAAGTAGACAGACACCCTGGGGTACCATGAGAGCCATAGTCAGCCTCTGCCTCTGACTTTCGCTGTCACCTTAGGCAAGACCCTTAGTTGCCTTTTCTGCCTTTCCTTGGTCCTAGACATGCTGTCTTGCCTTGCTTCACCCATCTATGAAATGGGTCAGTAATGGCTTTGCCTGAAGAGGAAGACTCAAGCCAGTTCCTTACCACAGCCCCTTCTTTACCTTTGGTTCCCATGGGTGTGGGACAGTCTTTGGGTACAGAGGGCAGAATGCGAGTATAGTAGCTCACGTTGGAGAAGGACTCCCAGCTGATGTAGTCATGTGCTGTGTTGTAGGTTGGAGGGCTGGGGATAAGGTTGGACCGCACTGTAGGACGAAAATAAAGATGGCACGGCATTCAGAACCTCAGTGACACCCCCTTCCCTGCCTCCTCCTATGTCAAGCCTTGCTTTATGTGGCAACCATAGTTGCTTCACCCACTGCTTTTATCAACTACCAAGATCCACAGATTGGTGGGGCCAACTCATACCCACCCGTGAGTACCAGGCGCATGAGTACTTCTCGGATGAAGGTGGCATTCACAAACTCCCAGATCCAGTACCCGTGTGTCAGCAGGAAATGGGTGAATGAGGGGCTGGGCCGCAGGGAACTCCGAAGCCAGGTCCAGATCTCAGCTGCAGGGATGGTGGGAGCCACTGAGTCCATCCCGTCTGGCAAGACCTGAACTACCCTTGCTGAGAGGATAGGGACCAAGCAGGAATCTATAGGAAGAATCCTTAGGAGCGATGACACATGAGAGAGCCAGGACCCAAAATAGGAGAAGGGACAGGGAGCACGAAGAACTACCACAGGGTGGGAGTGGACCAAGAAAAGAGCCAGGAGCTAGGATCAAAGCCAGACAAAGAGGGAGAAGAAGCCATGGCCAGAGAAGAAGGCAGGTGTGAGGGTATAGAGAAGATCCGGGGAGTGGGAGAGAGAGGGGCTGGAGGCCTTGCTCACGGATAGTACAGTTGGGGCCCGAGTAGCCCGTGCGAGTACAGTCACATTGGTAGTGGTCGAGGCCGAAGCGGACACAGACACCCTGGTTCTGGCATGGATAGTAACAACAGGGATTGACTGTGGATGAGAAACAGGTATTAGAGACACCCCCACATAGCCTCCTGACCTGCCCTGCCCCACTCCTACACCAAAGACAGAAACCCCATCCTGTGTCAGAACCTCCAGCCTATTTCATGCTAGGGGCGCAGGGGTTCCCTCCCTGCTACCACTAAAGTGGTCAGGGGAAGAATCCAGAGCTAAGCTGGTGATAATGAGGCTCGGAAACAGCTGATAAGACGATGTGCAATGGGCCCCACTTCCTGCCTTGGCAGAGCCCAGTGGCAAGGCTGTGTTTGTGGGCTCCAGAAAGGAGACCAGGGTATGGGAAGGTTTCTACCAGATGAGCACCCAGGTTGTGAGCACCTGGGTATTAGAACACAGGATCTGCCTAGCCTTCCATTTCTGCAGAAGGGAGGGGACATCAGGCTTCGTTATGCCCACTCTGCAGATGAGGAAAATAACACCAGAAAAGGTCACCAGGAAATGGCTATATCAGGCCAACTGTCCATTACTTCACTTCCTCTCCACCCCGCCTCCCCAGACTCAGCAATCAATTTCAGGAAAGAGGTTCTTCAGAACCAAGGATAAAGTATAAGAGACTAGAAGGGGGTTGGGGATTTAGCTCAGTGGTAGAGCGCTTGCCTAGGAAGCGCAAGGCCCTGGGTTCGGTCCCCAGCTCCGGAAAAAAAAAAGAGACTAGAAGGGTGACCCCAAGATTTCAGCTACCCTGAAAAGCAGTGACTTGACCTAAGTAAAGTTGGGGTCTATACTCTAAGATCTTGAAGAAGTCAAAGAGCGATCACAAGAAGCCTGACTGGAAAGAAATCTGACAGCGGTGTGTGAACTCTGCATCCAACCCCTTCCTCCCTATTCTCACCTCATAGAACCTCCAACAACAACAACAACAAAAGTCCCTCCCGGACTAGAAAGATAGCTCAGTGGTTAAGAGCTGACCTCTTCCAGAGGTCCTGAGTTTAAATCCCAGTAACCACATGACCTCTTCTGGTGTGTCCAAAGACAGCTGTGGTGTACTTTAAATAAATAAATAATAAATAAATAGTCCCTCCCTGTGTCTAAGCCCCATCCTTCTGACTGCCACCCTCTTTCTATAACTCTGTGACCTCAGAAACTCTTCAGCGATCAAGTTCAATAGTCATGCAATTCATCCAGGTCCAGCCCTGTCTTCACCCACTGCTCAGTCAGGAAAACTGAGGCTTGGAGAGAGGTAGAGGTTTAGCCAAAAGCAGAGCAAAGCCTCGCAGACCCAGGACTCCTGGCTGCTGGCAGGAGGCACCTGGCTCTGGCTTTCGCAGAAATGTCAGATCCTTTCTGTGAACGCAGCCGTTCCTGGGCACAGAGCCAACAGCATAGGGAACTTTAACACTGTGTGAGTGATGATTAGGGTCAAGAGGGTGGCAAGAAGTCAGATCAGCCTGGCACGAACTGGCAAGTCATCAAGGAGGCCAGCATCAAAAGGCCTGAGCAGCAGCAGAGCCTGGCCCTCCAGCCTCCTCACCTCATAGCAGAAACTCCCTTCAGCAGTACAGCACCCTTCCTTCACCTCCAGGGGCCTCCAGAGGTCCCCAGCACCACCAGCACCACACGCATACCAGCAGAAATCATACAGGCCACGAATGCAAATAGTTTTGCTTAAGCCCTGGAGACTTTGAACAACCCCACAATGGCATTGCCCTGATCTCTGGCAGAAGTATAGAAGAGAGAGGCTAGAGGGAAGAAGGCTGGACAAAAAGAGGCCTTCCCAAGCTGCCACAGGTAGATCTGGCAAGCGAAACCCAGGGATGAGACTTGCCAGGACCTCAGAGATCCACATCCCCCAAATACTGCCCCGCACGCTCCAGCTAGTCACAGTCCCAGAAAAATCCAAGAGACCTGGATCCACTTTCAGTCTGGGACTCCTCCGATCATCAATTGATCAAGCTCAGCTCACCTGCTGTGAGTCTACCAACACCCCCTCTCACTCTCTCTTACCACCGATACACTCTTGCTACTCAAAAGGCAGGGACAGAAGAAGGAAGGGGCTCCTCCTGGCCCAGTTTTCTACCTCAGCTGAAGTCTCAATGAGTCCAGAATCTCAAAGGGGGTACAGCAACCCCCACCCTTACCTAAGACTACGTTTCTCCTTCACACATCTTCCAGCCTTCCCCACGGAATCCTGCTCCGCCCTCTGCCCAAGGCTTCCCCAAGTCCTCCTCTCTGTTCTCCACCCTGAGGGAAGGCCATACCTTCCCAGTCATTCATCTCCCCGTTGGGCCTGGCTCACAGCCTGGGCTTGGCCCACCAGCTTTCAGGAAACCACTGGTGATGGAAGCTTAACAAATGGGATGTGGAACTAATAAAATGTCTTGATGACACTAGCCATCCCCTGCTGGGCAGAGCGACGCTTTCATCCTCCCAGCAGCCCCCTGAGGCTAGCTGTGAGGCCTCCTGATGTCACCAGGGTTTCATGCCCCGCCCCAATCCAAAAGAGGGCCCTCCCTCCCTCCGTCCCTCCAAACTGTGGCCAGCTTTCCCTCCTTCCTCCCCACTCTTTCCATAAACACCAGCTGCCTCAGGACAGGAAAAGTTCACTTGGACAGGGACAACAACCACAGGAGCTCCGGGATATGAAAGTGTGCAGAGAGGAGACCAGGTACCACTGGCCAAGCAGACTGTGGCAGCCAGGCTGGGGAAACTGGGGCTGTCACTGAGAATCCCCAGGGTGTATTTGTCTTCCAGCGCCCAGCAGAAAGATGTGCAAGTCTCCCACAGCACAAGGAGGAAGTCTAGGCTCAGAGAAGGCAAGAGGCTAACACGCAAACCCCACAGCTTCCAAGCTGCAGAACCAAAATTTGAACCTCCTTCCCTTTCCCTGCCTGACTCCACCCGCAATGTCTGGGACTGGATTTAGGGGAAGGATACAGCAGTAATGCTGATCCAAAGGCTAAAGGCATTGCTGTTTCCTCAAGGTAAACTGTAAAGGAGTGTGAGTGCCTGGTACCTCGGCCTCCCGGCCTCCTCTCATAAGCAGACCTCCAGACATTCAACGGGAAGGTTGTCCTTTCATTGTCCTTTCAGCCTGACTCCACCTCGGCATGATCCCCATGGCAACCCACACACATGGCAACACCTTTACACAGCAGAGGTGATCTCTGCTGAAACCACCCAGCTCCCTGGCCAACAGAGAGGTCCTCTCTACAGAGACCACCCATCTTTCTTGGTGGAACCAAGGAGGCATCAGAGAAGAGAACTAGGAGGTCTAGGCACACAGTCTAATCTACTTCTAGTGAGCCACACTCAAGCACAAGTCAGCTACTGAGGAAGAGTAGAGGAAAGATGAACTCAGAAGTGATCCCTGGCCATATGCATGAACAAGTGCCTTCCACACTTAGAGCCTTGTTTTCCTGTCTGTTCCATAAGCAGGTAGAGCGGGTATCTCAAAGGGGCTCCCCACCCTGTCTGCACTCTAGAGGAAGCCAAGCCACGCCTCTAAATTTTTCCCATCCTCAGCACAGAACTCTGGAACCAGTCCCATTGAGTGCCAGCCACTCATGAAGCAGGATGATGGACAGCCACCGTGGTGCCAGCAAAACACACAAATGTAAAGGACAAAGCAGCCAACCCATATTCCCACAGATAGCCCCTGAGCTCTAAAAGCCATCCGTGGATTTGAGTAAGATGTCTTCCAGCCCAAAAGTTGGGGATCTGGACTCACAGCCAAGCAGGGAAGGGAACAGGTAGAGCTAAGGAACACAAAGTTCTCCAGGATGTGTGCACAACATCAGGCAGAAGATGATGCACCCGAATCCCCTAAGAATAATATTTACAGAAGCTCCAGGAGGCTGGCGTCAAAGAGGGGAGCAAGCCTGAGTAGCCGGGCCGGGTCTTCCCTGACACCACGCTTGTAGGCAGATCCAGGACAGACATCTCCATGGCAGACCCAAGTAGCCGCCTGGTACACAGACCTAGCTGGGGCTGGAGATAGGAGTAACCAAGGCACAGGGAGGCTTTGGCCCATGTTCAAGTCTCACCCCACATGCTGGAGTCAGTCAGTCTAGCCTCAGGCTTCTAAGCCTGGTTCACAGCTCTACTCACCAGACCATGCCCTCTCCCTGGGCACACAAATGGGCTGGGCGTGCTGGTGCACACTTATTTAATCCCAGGACTAGAGAGACAGAGGCAAGTGGAGCTCTGTGAGTTCAAGACTAGCCTGTTCTACATAGTGAGTTCCAGGAAAGCGGCCTGCAGCCCCCAACCCACGATTCTTCACACAGAGGCAACACTCCCTCTTTGACATCCATATACTTTCCTCACCTTTAGCCACAGCCCCTATGAAACAATCTGCTGGCGCCTGTCTCCACCATCAGACTGTGGACTCCAGAATCACTCTGGGCACCTACATCACTCCACATCAGACTGTGACCTCTGCGTCACCAGGCCCTAACGAAGGGCCAACCACATAGGAGAAGCCCTTAGAATGCAAAACAGAAAAAATTCCACTACAGGCAGAAGGGACTCCATGACTCTGGCCAGGTACAGCTTGGGCCACCAGGTCATGCCTATTCCCTGGCTAAAGGGAGGACACCAAGTCAAACCCAGGGTCTGGAACGGAGGGGGAATGGGGTGGGGTACATGGGGTCAGATGAGAGCTGGGCTCATCCTGAAACTGAAAACCAGCATAATCAGCCTTGGCTTGACCATCAGCTCACTATGGGGTCTCCAACAAATGGCCCCAGTTCCTCAGCCCCTCAAAGTTCTGATCTATAAAATGGACCTAACGCATCTCCCTCCTGCAAGGCTGCGGTGAGCACCAAAGAGGTGCACGCAGCTAATCTTGGTAAATTGCAGTGCTGGGCCGGAAATGCTTCCTTTCCAACACCCAAACTGTCTCTGTTCTAGCACAGGTGACTCCAGTTCTTCTCACTCAAACCCCTCCTCCAGGAAGCCTACTGTGATTCTCAGTCCACTCTGTCCTCTGAGCTCCAAGGCCCTGTAGCATCCAGCAACAAGCCTGAACTCCTACTCCTTTTCCCGACAGCCAATCTTTCTTGGCCACATTTTAAAGATGGGCATCCAAACTGGAGAGAGAGAGGAAGGAAAGGTGGGGGACTAAGGAAGAGAGGATGGGGAGGGAGTTATTTTTCTTTCCTAGAATCCGGTTCTGCCCTGAGGGAGAGGAACGGGACAGAGTTGCAGGAGAACTGACTTCTCTAGAGCCAGGTACTGGGAATGCCTGGATTAGGCTGGCCCTAGGTTCAAACCCTGAGCCTGCTATGCATTATGTGAGCTGGGGCTGTTATTGCCCTATTGAGCCTCAGTCCATGTCCCCATTTCCAGGATGGCTGCCCCCACCCCCAGTATCTACTGTTTGGGTGATAGGTTGAGCATTAAAACCGACTCCCCAAAAGTTAGAGGCTAAAGAAAGGGAACTCACTGTCCAGCCTGCCTTCCCCTTGGCGCCTGCCGCTTCCTCCCCAAGGAGCCCCCACAGGAAACCGCCGGGTTCTGGGGAAGGGGAGGGAGTTACAGAGGCTGCTTGGAAAGTCGGACCACAGAACAGGTGAGAAGTTAAAGAACTTGCTCCCCCTGCCGGCTCAGGATCTCAGTCGGCTGTGTGCCAGAGAGATCCCAGGTAGGCCCTAGCCAGGGGCCACACCCCTGGAGTTCTCCAGGGACCCCATCCCATTAACTCAATACCCTACTCCCTGGCGCCGCTAGCCGAAAGGGGAACAGGGGGTACCTACGGGAGGAAGAAAATGGAGATGGGCCAAGCCCACGGCATAGGATTTGGGATCTTCACAAACATCCAGGGGGCCACCTACCTGGTGAGGGTACCCCAGCATCTGTGAGCAGTACCGGGGGTGGTGGGAGCAGCAGCAGGAGCAGCAGCAGGGGAAACTGGAGCGAGAGACTCCTTCCTGCAGAGGGAAGAGAGAGTTGAGCCTGACGTTCAAGGCTCCGCCTGCAGGCCACCGAATTCCGGGGCGCGTGGGGGCACCGCTGGGGTCGGACTCACGACTCATGACTCTGGGAGTAGATGGATGTGCAACGCCAACGGCTGGCTCTTCTGGTGTTACTCCAGCACTGCCCCAGCACCGGCGGGTCCCCTCCCACCCATCCCTCGGCTCCACCCCCACTCCTCCCTCTAGTTGTCACCTCGGAGAGGCCAACCGCCAACTTCCTCTGCTCCAGCCTTAGCCAAGACGTTTTAATAATTACTGCGTGATGACCGCTAAGACCATCACTCACGATCCTTGAGGTGCAAAACCCTTTTCTAGTGTCAGAAATGCATCCATTTGGTATATAATGAACTGAGGTTCTCTGAGGATGGGCACGACGGAGGACAGGGCTTGGGGGCAGAACAACCGGTGGAAGAGGCTGGTTTGAACCATAGCTGGCGCAGAAGATGAGAAGCAAGGAGGTGAGAAGCCTTGCAGTCCAGCCCAGCCTGCACACGGGGTCCTGCATGGAAAGCACACTACTACCACTCCTGCAAGCCAAGAGGAGGGCTTCCTTCCCATGCCCTGGGCTCTGCCTGCTGAACCATTCTCTCCTAGGTCAGACATGAGGAGCTGTAGTTTACATTCTGAATACACAGCCTGCCAGTTGGCTCACCTTAAATGAGGTACACACTAGACTTTGCTGGTCCTCAGTGTACTTATTTATAAAACGGACAGGTAAAACCACCCCAGGCAGTGGGGGATACCAAGGGGCTCCTATCTGCTTAGAGGAGAAGGGTAGGGGGCAGTGGGGAAACGATTGTGGGAGGGGTGACTGGGAGGGGGCAGCGAGTGGGATGTAAAGTGAATAAGTAAAAAATAAAATTAAATTTAAAAAAATTAAAATTTTAAAAAGATATAAGGCAGATATCAAAAAGAAATATGTGACACAAGGCAATTTTGTTTACTGATAGGTAGAGGCGAAGGGAATGGTTTTAAAAGAAAAATGTAACATTTGTACATATTATCCTTACACAAAATAAAATTAATGAGACTTTAAAAAAAAACCACCCTAGGCAAACACACAAATCTCTCCTGCAGTGGCTACTCTGTGGTCAAAGGGCCTTTTTCAAAGTTGACCTAACTTAGATTCCAGGGCTGACCAAATACCACCGGCCAGATGAATGACCATTTGCCAACCTTATAGAATCTAAGCGTTTGGCTCATTGGCTTTTTCATAGCTGGGGAAACTGAGCCTAGAAGGAGCCAAGAACAGGAGCAAAGCCGCAGTGTCTCCTGGTCCTTCTCTTTTGGAGCTCTCTCCCTCCGTCTTCCCAGCACACCCAGCTGTCCTCTACCCACACCCAGAGGCCTATTCATTCTTGTGCTGGCCCTCAGGCTTCTCTGGGCTCAGGAAAGGAACACCAGCAGGTGGGAAAGGTGAGGCCTGCTGGGATGCCCCTCCTGCTCTCAAACCAGAGCTGTTCCCATGCTCCACTGGGACAAAAGCCAACTGCTCTAAGGAGACAGGGCAAGCAAGGACAGACCAGGGGAGGAACTGGGGCCCCAGGATACTGAGACCAGCCTCAGCTTCTCCACATCCCCAGATTTAGGACCCCTCTGGTAACCACCCACCTGGGCAAGGAAGCGTGGCTCAAGTGGTTGTCAGCAAAATAATGAGATCCGGGAAGAAAGCTGAGGTTCTGTTCCCCAGAAGACAGGGGACCTTCTGGTGATCAAGAAATGAAAGAAGAGCTAGCATGAGTCTCAACCTCCACTCCCTGGCTCGCCCTCACCCTGGGCCTGGACCCAGGGAGTTACCACACCTGTAGCTCACTCCCAGACCCCTGTCCTGTACTGAAAACAACAAAACCTAACTGTCTCAGCCACCGCCCTGGAGGGAGGTGACTTAGCCTGGGAATCAAGGAAATTGAGTTCAAGTCTCCTTTCTTCGACAGGACAGTAGACAAGCCCTTAGGGCCTGCTTCCCATTCGAACACCAGTGGGTGGATGGCGATGGAGGGCAAGACCCACACCAGTAGAAAGCAAAGGAGCTCCTGCTGTAACCACATTCTGCAGCCCATCATTCCGTCAGAAGAGGGATACAGTGAAGGAGGGACGCAATGGGAGTGTGCAATTGAAGGGCGGGTGCAGTAGAGAAGCCAGAGGCCAAGAGACCAGCCAGGGTGCCAATACAGGCTTCCAGGGACCAAGCCTAGCCAGGGGGATGGAGCAGAGGAAGAAGTAGGCAAGGAAATGGTGGCTGAGACGCCAGCCCCTGACAAGTTGGCCTGGAGTATGGATAAAGAGGTAAACATTTACTGGTTACTAGGGATAACACTCAGGTACAGGCAGTGGCTAGAAAATGTACAGTTAATCCTTGGTCCACCTCAAAGAAAGGATCCAACATCCAAGTGAATGCCCAGGTTGGGGGAACATCCTTGTTCTTCTAGAAGGCTCACAGTTCAGGGTCACCTTTCCCAGCTCTCCTGTTCCAGAGCCAATGTCCTGAATGTGGACCCTGTAGAGGGCAGCTGACCCTCTGGTTGTTGAGATGTCTCTTCTGCTCCAGGTCAGGTAAAGGAAATTCTACCACCCAAGATGGGACTAGATCGAAGTTGCCCTTCCATTCCTCCTTTGAGCTGTCAATGTTTTGGTCACTCTGGCCTCCTTAAACCCAAGAACAGGGTCTAGCTGACTGAAAATGTCACAAGAGGCTGGTTGCTTGTATGGGACGAGCACTGGTGTGAATAATCCAGGAAAGGGGTTGCAGAGATGGCTGGGCAGTTGGGAGCACTTGCTGTGCTTGCAGAAGACTTGAGCTTGGTTCCCAGCAGCAGCCCCATGGTGGCTCACAACTGCCTCTAACTCCAGTCCCAAGGAAGCTGACACCCTCTTCTGTCCTCTTTGAACACCAGTCACACCTATGGGGCACGCGTGCACCCGTGTGTGTGTGTGTGTGTGTGTGTGTGTGTGTGTGTGTGTGTAAGCAAAAACACTTAATACAACATAAAATAAAAAGAATCTAAAGTAAAAATGGTCAAATAATAATGAACAGGGAAAACTCATGTGACTGAGGAGACCAGAGCCAAGTTCATCAAGGTGCCAGCTGGTTCATCCGTCTGCCAGGGTAACCACGAGGATGTTGTTGTCTGCCTCAGTTTCCCACTGAACCCACTGGTCAACACTCCCAGCAGCCCCACAGGCATCTCTGGACACAGAGCCGGAGATGACCAAAGAACCCAAGCTATTCTGAGGCAAGGTAGCAAGAGCCGATTCCCTACCCCCACCCCACTAGTGAGTGACAAGGTTTTCTCTCTGAGGGCCCCACCCCCTGCCACATACACACACACACACACACACACACACCAGTCACATGCCCTCCTGCCTACCTAGCTCACATCTGAAAGTTACTGGGGAGGCCCCACCCAGCATTTGGAAATCCCAAGCTGACTCTCACCTGAATCATTTATGAGCCCAACTACACCCACCCCACCTCTGCCGCTGGTTCAGGGAACAGGAAAGTTCTGTCGTCAGTGGCCTCAAATCTCCTCAAAGCTTGGTCCCAAACTCTGGTTGCTCTCCACTCTCACCACAGCCTTAGGCTTTCTGCTGCCTTTTGTGAGACTCAGTTTCCCCCATCTGAAAAATGGGGTTACTACTTCCATTTCTGCAGGAGTCACCCCAGGTGGGCATCCAGCCTTCACCAGCATTGACCCTTCGTTTCCTTCCCTCCTGAGCAGGAGTGGCTTCGTGGAAAGGTCCCTTCCTCTCCTCTGTACCTGCTCAGTGCCAACCTTTCACTATGTATTGGAGATAATGAAAATAGGATTTCTTATGTATCCTACTATGTATATGTCACCTCCAAGGGGTGTGTGTGTGTGTGTGTGTGTGTGTGTGTGTGTGTGTCCCTTTCCCACTGGACTATGAATCCAATAGTGTCGTTTCCATTTACAGAGAAAGAAGACTGAGGCCCAGAACTTTAGTGGTTTGCTCGAGGTTACACTAAGAGAAAACAGAACCCCTGCAGGCAGTGGGTAGCTGGGATGGGGACTTGGGGGGGGGGGTGTCCCATTAAGTTACACAACTCAGTCCACCAGAGAGCCAAGGATTGAAAGCCACAAAATCCACTTGTTTGTCTTTCTTACTTAATCCCCAAAAACAGCTCTGAGAGGAAAGTATCACAATGCAGAAGGAGAGGCAGAGGCTCAAGGATTCCTCTAAACCTTGGCTGAGTAGAGGAGGGGGAAAAGGAGGAACTATAGCCACCACCATAGCAATTTGTAAGCCACAGGCAGGGAAGTCAAGGCTTCCGTGCATCATCTCTTTCGAGTGACAACAGCCCCATGTGGTAGGTTTGTTTCTTCCTATTTCTATGAACAGGCGAGCAAGCTGACCTGCTAGAAGCTACAAGCTGTTGGTGATGGAGCTGAGATCGGAGCCCTGATCTGTTGGATCTCAACTTACAGGTTTAATAACCTGCCACATTTTATCACTGCCTCTCCTGGACTCCCAGTCCTGAGTCTCCAAGAGACAAACACCCAGATCCTGCCAGGGATGAGCAGAACAAATAGGTAGGCAGGAGGCTGTTGTATGGAGAGTTCCCTGTTCCTCTGGGAAGTTTCCACTGCAGTGTCTGGACAAATCTCACCACCCGATTAGCCCTGTGGTCCTTCTACCAGTGTCCTCCTCACCCTGCCCCTACCATCTGAGGAATCTACAGAGAATCAGATATCAGTTCCTGAGATCATGGGGGCTCAGTTGCCTGTGACAGAGAAGCCATGATGAGTGTGTGTGTGTGTGTGTGTGTGTGTGTGTGTGTGTGTGTGTGTAAGGGACCAGATTTTTTCAAGTGGTGGCTGTGACTATAAAATATCACTCTGCCCCAGCCTACCCCAATCACAGTTGAAGAAAAGATAATGCCACAGCGTTCCTTTGATATGTGAATTACCTTTATAACTGCTTAGAACCTTCCATAGCTCCCACTGCCCTTGAACCTTAGCCTAGACTTCTAGCCTTATCACTGCCTAAAGAGCCAAGGAATGGGGAACCCAGAAGATCTGATTTCTTGTAACTAAACCCCTTGAAATTCCTGTGCAACCTTGAGTAAGTCACCTTCCCTCTCGGGTTTCAGTTTCCCTACTTGATAATCGAGCTACTGAGCATGAGGAATTGGGGGTTTGGGGGGGGTCCCCAGAGTCTGACCTACCTAGGTTTAGAACCTGACTTTCATGGTTGAGCTGTGTGATTCTAGTAGCTCATTTGATGTCTTTGAGCCCGTTTTCCTCATTGGGCGATGAAGACAATAATAGCTACAATGAAGAGATCGCTTAGCCCAACTCATAGCTCCCAGGAGGCATTTGGGAAATGACCAGTACTTGGTGTCATAATTATAAGTAATAACTATACGATGAATTCGAGTCTGTCACTGCGGTCCTAGATTATGGCTATCTAGAGGGAACTTTAGAGAGAATGATGGCAGGCATGGGCTGGCTTCCTGTGTCAGGATATGTTTAGCTGCACATGACAAAAAAAAAAAAAAAAAAAAAAAAAAAAAACATGGGAAATTTTAATCAAAAGATGGGGAATTTTCTTCCTCCAATGGCAGGAAGTGTCATGGCAGAGATTCCAGTCGAGTCCAGTCATGTCATGAGGACCTTATGTCAGTCCTGTCATGTCAGTCAGTCCTTATGCTGGCTATATCTGTGTGTTGCCACCCCCAGGGACCGTGCTCCAAGTGTAGCCCAAAGATTCCCACTTCTCTTCCGCCAGTGTGTGTCACGTGGTCCCCTTGACCGCAAAGGAGCTTGGGAAATGGAGTTTTGTAACGGGCAAGCAAAGGGCAAGACGTGTGGAATGGAGCTTGGCGGCTGGCTATCAGATGTCTGTCAAAAGTCAAAAAAAGAGTGTCTGTGGGGTGGGCTGACTCCTCTGAAGAACACAGGCACAATCAGAAACTGCAGTTCCAAGGCGAGTCACACTTTCCAGCCAAAGGAAGTTCAAAAATAGCAGGACCATAGTGAGGCACAGCCAGGAGCACCCAGAGAAAGTCCAATTCAGCTGCCAACAGGTAGCAGAATTTAATGTCTCCTCTGTACCCTGTGGCCTCTTATAAAATGAACCAATCATGTAAGAAGCAGCCATGTCTAGACACAGGGCACCTCATCCTTGGCAAACTTATGCAGTGTGGCTTAGAAACTTAGAGGGCAAGAATTCATACTTCAAACAACTCCTCAGTTCTCCGGCCATAGCCCTACAAGTCCACTGTCTGGAGCCTCTCAGACAGGAGTGGACTGGCTTGCCCCATGTACGGAATGTGTTCCAGCTTTAATGTTTTGTTAATCGCTCAGCGCCATTTAGCCATATATAGCCAGGAAACATTCTCGCTCATAACCGGCTTCTTATTTAATCTCCGAAGCAACTCTTCGATGTGAGGGGTTTCACCTATGAATGGGGGCGGGGGAGTTGGAGAAGCAGGGATCGTTTCCAATGTAAGAAACAGACATTTAAGGTCACTTTGGCAAAGTTGCTGAAAATTGGAGGACAGATATGGCTACATCCAAATTCATATTCATTCCCCTCTCCCAGGACTTGAGTTTCTCCAGGTTCACACTGCCCTCATGCAGTCCTGTAAGATAGGATGACATCTTTCCCCTAACGGTGTCACAGAAGTGAGACTATTCAGATAGTTCTGCCTCAGCTCTGGCAGCCACTCTTGAACCAACTGCTATCACCAGGAAGACGTAATGCCCTGATTATTCTGGCTGATCAGTGTTAGACTGTGCCTTCTGCATGACAGATTTGGGAACAGGGTGTTTCCACAAGAAACCAGAGGGCAGCTATCAGAAGAAGAAGACCAGGTTTGCTAGGGCGATGGCTTGGACAGTACTTGGTAAAGTACTTGTCTTGCAAGCATGAGGAGCTAGATTCAGATTCCCCAGGACCCACATAAAGAGCCTGGTGCTGCAGTGCCTGCCCATAATTCCAGCTCTTGGCAGAGACAGGAGGATCCCTGGTGTTTGCTGGCCAGCTAGACTAGACTAATCTGTGAGGTCCAGACACAGTGAGAGCCTCTATCTCGAAAAATAGGGCAGAAAGCAATTGAGGACGATAGCCACTATCAAACTCAGGCTGCACATATACACACACACGTGTATACACACAAACGTGTGTTGCACACACAGTTTTGTACATAAGTCAAATTAAAAGAGGAAGGAAGAGAGGCAGACAACAACTGGGGTCCCTCTCTCCCTCTAGGCAACAAGGAAAGAGCAGGTATACACTAAGAGGCAAGGAAACTTTGCCTCCAGGCAATCCCATAGCTGGAAGGCGAAGGAAGGAAGCCTTTGACCTTGGACCTGCATGGAGAGATGGACATGTTGAGGAGAGCCCAGCCTACTGCAGCATCCAGGTGTCTTCTTCTCTGCCCTCAAGGCACTGAGGATGGTTTGTTGGAGAAGCTAGGGTCCAGGCTGGAGCAAGAGAGGACATCGGCAGAGTAGCCAAGGCTCACGAGGACAATGAGACACTGTTCAGACCCACTGTTACAGGGTGAAACCAGGGTTCCCTCTGTTGGCTTCTTAGTCTCTGTAGTGAAAAACAGACTCCAACGGAGCCTAGAGTTTTATTAGAGTGTAAGAGAAACAACAGGGCAGGTAAGCTATAAATCTTAGAGGGAGAGAGGGAGAGAGAGAGGCAGAGGCAGAGGCAGAGGCAGATACAGGGACAGGGCTGGAGTCATTTCTTTTACAACTGGCATCAGCAAACAGTCTCATGGCATGAAGGGAGGGAGGGGGCCGCTTCAGGGAACCAGTGAGAAAGCCTCACGTCTGGGAAAGCACTCAGCTTTGGCCAGTAAGTATCTAAGAAATAAGGAAAAAGTTACACAGTGAGTTAGGGCTCAGATGCGTGGGCAAGCATGGCAGGGCTCCACTGTGGTGCCTGGTGGAAGCTCTGTAAGCATCTGTCTCCAGGGCAGGGCTTCTGGGAAGGGAAAGTATATTATCTCGTTAAGATCATTCATCAAACCCCCTCCTTAGCATGTCTCCTCCAGATGACTCAGATTTGGAGAGGTCTTGGCTGAGTGATTGACAGGCCCAGCTGCATTAGGGACAGGCCCGGAGGATCTTGGGTCTCCTCCCAGGGCCAGAAGTAGATACTTAGACACTAATTTTTTGCCCGGGAGGAAGTACCTTTGCCTTAACGGGCTTCATCCTCCACCTTTTCATATGGTAATCTGAATTTTAAGGAAGGACAATATTGATATCAACAGGGAAACAAAGATGGGGTCCAAAGCGTCCAAGGCTATTTAGAACTCTCTCTGAAGCTTAAGACAAAAGCCATTAAGGAACCAAACCAGAAACTAAAACCCTCATACTATCAGCATGTCTTGACTCCAGCTAGGACAGGATCAAAGACATTTCAGGCTTCTAGCTAAGATACAAACCCCTATCTTCAACTGCATTAAACCAACTCTGATTATATCTCTTGTCCCCATCAACCTGATGAAACACCATGGCCAATCAAGTTGGGGAAGAAAGGAGTTTGGCTCACAAGTCCACATCGCTGTTCATCATCCAGAACTCAAACAGGGCAGGAACCTGGAGGCAGGAGCTGATGCAGAGGCCATGGAGGGATGTTGCTTAGTGGCTTGCTCCCCATGGCTTGCTCAGCCTGCTTTCTTATAGAACCCAGGACCACAAGCCCAGGATGGCCCCACTCACAATGGTCCAGACCCTGCCCCATTGATCACTAATTAAGAAAATTTCTTACAGGTTTGCCTGAAGCCTGATCTTATGGAGGCATTCTCTCAACTAAGCCTGCTTCCTCCCTGATGACTAGAGCTTGTGTCAAGCAGACATAAAACTAGCCAGCACAGTCTCTAACTATGTTTTTTTAGAGGTGGTGTCTGAGCCTCACAAAGACAAAGTCACTTGTGCAAGTCACACAGTCAGAATGGCAAGTCAAGGCTCAACCCAAGTCTGGAATGATTCCCAGGATTTTACTCCCTCTTAAATAGTTTATTCATGTGTGCTAACTGACATTTTGTGAGGGACTGGCCTACACAGGACAAGAAGCTAATAGTGAGCTAATGGTGATCATAGTGTGTCACCAACCCAAACTCATATCCCTGCAGGCCCAGCTACAGTCCCAACTCCCTCTTCCATCACCCCGTGCAAGCTGGGCTCCTCCCATTGGGCACAATGCCTGCCACAAAGAAAGCTCTTAGCAGGCACATGTTAAATGAATGAATGAACTACTCCAGGAGAAATGATCTCATACAGATCCCAGCAGGACCATTCACTATCTGGATGTCATTGAACAAGTTATTTGGCCTCTCTGGGCCTTGGTTTCCACATCTGTAAAATGGAGGTGATGCCAGTACCCTCTTAGGGCTGTTACAGTATTCGTGTGAGTTTTGCAAAACATCTAAGATCCTGCCTGGTGCATTACGCCAGTATTTATTAAGTAAGTTAGCAAGAGTGAATGAATGTCTAGTGTGTGTGTGTGTGTGTGTGTGTGTGTGTGTGTGTGTGTGTAGGGGGTAACTGTGTTCTCATTACACACCTTGCACACATTCTTGTGTTTGTGATTTTTCTGGAGCCTCTCCTTACTGGGAGGAGAGCTAAAGTGGGAGAGCAAGAGAAAGAGAGAGAGACAGACAGACGGAGACAGAGAGAGCAAGAGAGAGAGCAAGTGAGAGAGAGACAGAGACAGAGATGACAGAGACAGAGAGTAAACGAGAGACAGAGAGAGCAAGTGAGAGAGAATGAGAGACGACAGAGAGAGTGAGTGAGAGACAGAGTGAGTGAGAGACAGAGAGTGAGTGAGAGAGAGTGAGAGACGACAGAGACAGAGAAAGCTAGAGAGACAGAGAGAGTGAGAGACAGACAGAGAGTGAGCGAGAGACAGAGAGAGCAAGTGAGAGAGAGAGATGCACCTGTGAATCACTGAGGTTCTGGAAAGGAAGCAAAGCATCCACCCCAGACCACAGGACCACAAGAAAGCACTGGGTGGTAAACACTGAATCCTGGTCAACCACATGCCCATACCACCCGCTCCCTGAAGCAGATTGGGTATGTGGACATTTTAGAACCCCAAAACTTGGGGCCCTCCCCCACTCCACCTTCTGGATAGCACACAGGAGTGAGCTCACAGCTCTGCTCCATTCCACCCACCCCATAAATACCCAGCTGGCATCCTAGCCAGCTGCTAGGCAGCCCCTTGACACCAATACGAGTCCTCTCAGCAATCTGGCATACTGTGGGGCGTGCATCCAGAATGGAAGGGGAAGGGTGGGGAAGGAGTTGGGGTTGCCTTGCAAGAACCGACCAGCCTAGACCTTAGGAGGCTCCCAGCTCCCAGTGCTGAAGGTCACGAATCAGCATGTGCCTTGCCACTGCCCAGCAGGAGCTACAGACAGAGATCCCAAGGACAATGGCATCTTCTCTTCTTTTACTGCCCTTAAATCCACCTAATCCAGTCCTCTCTGGCACTCGCCTTCCATCGTCCTTCAAACCCATGCCTCTCCCGCTGGTTTGTCACTCCTCAGCTCACATCCCAGCCTTTCTGTTCTCTTTTCACTCTCTTGCCAGAGAGGACCATGCCTGCCTATGCTTTCATCACAGTGTGGCCCTGGCATTGTTTCAGTTCCTTAGGCCGTAGTTTCTCTACAGCACAGTGAAGGAGCCTGGGAAGGATTTAATGTAACAGTAGGTGTGAAAATACTAAACACACAGTAGGTGTTCAGTTAGTACTACATTTTCCCCCAAGAGCCTAAGAGGCTGAGAGGAAGCATTCTGACCTCTACTTTCCCCTTTTGGTCTTTAAAAAGTCCTCCAAGGCCAAGCAGTGATGATGCACACCTTTAGTCCCAGCTCCCAGGAGGCAGAAGCAGGTGAATCCCTGACTTCAAGGCCGGCCTGGTCTGTAGAGCCAGTTCCAGGACAGCCAGGGCTACACACCGAAACCCTGTTTCAAAAAAATGTAAATTGAAAATTTGCACCTAGAACTCCAGAACTTGACAGGCAGAGACAAGTGGATCTCTGTGAATTCCAGGTTAGCCAGAGTTACACAGTAAGACTCTGTTGCAAAAGGAGGAGGAAGAGGAGGAAGAAGAGGAAAAGGAGGAAGGGGAGGAAGAAAAGGAGGAGGAGGAGGAATAAGAAGAAAAACAAACTAAAACCAACAATAAAAAACCCTCAACAAAAAACCCTCAATCAAACAAACAAACTAACTTCCTGCTTGTAATTCAATATGTGCATATGAGTGTGTGTATGTGCACATGCCTGGATACAAGTATGTATGTGTTGCATGGTGAGTCTGCAGAAGTTTGTGCACGTATGTGTTCCTGCAAGTGTGTGCATGTATCTCTGTGTAAAAAGATAGGTGTCTGACTATGCACGTGCATCTCTGATGTGCACACATACATCTGTGTGTATATATACATATATATAATATATATACATATATATGTGTTTGTATGTGTTGTATGTATGCCTGTAAGTGCACAGTATTTGTATATGCATATGTGTGTGCAACTATACTGTGTGAGTATAGGTATATGTATTGTAGTATAGATGTGTGCTTACATCTGCCTGCTTTTGTTTATGTGTACAAGTATATATGACTGAGTGGATATGAATGGATGGGTATTTCTATATATGCCCATGTGTTTGATATATAGTTGTTTCTATGCACACATATGTATATGAGTGTGCAACTTTTATGTGGATTTAACTATGTGCACAAACTTTTGAGGGGACATGTGTGGATGGGCACATGCACCCACATGTATCAGCATTTTCTAATGTGTATATTATGTATGTGGATTTCTTGTGTGTGTGTGTGTGTGTATATGTGATTATGTATACTTGTGTATGTGTTTGTCTATTTGTGTATGTATGTGTACAAATATATATGTATGTTTGCCTATATGCACATTCCTGTGTGAACTTGTTTGTGTACATGTATCCAAGTGTGTGTACATATATTTGTTTAGTTTGCATATGTGAGAGTAAATGTATGCACATGCGCACACACATGTAATCATATTTGTGTATGTAATCTGTGTGTGCATATGTATGTATATGTATGTGTTGTGTGTAGCTTTGCTACCCCACCAAAGCTCCAGGAACAGGCATACTACCAGCCCTCACCCAGCTTCCCTTATCTACAGATAAACGACACGGACACACACATTGTTCATTTTCAGCTTGCCTTCTTGGCACAATTGCTGGGCATTATTAAGCTCCCACAGCTAGCACGCCCTTATCAGTACTCTTAGCTCCACACCTGTCTTAAACTTTAGTTACATCTAGTTTCTGCTAAACACCCATAACCACCCACCCATAGGAGTGGCCTATGTGACCACTCCACTTTGAGATCTCAAGTGGCTAGTCAACTCTTCTCCATCAGAAGCATGATGAAATTCTCCTCTCCTCCCTTGCTTCTGTCTGCTTGTCTCCAGGACCCAGAAGTCCCAACCTATTCCTTCCACCTAGCTTTTGGCTCATGCCTTCTTTACTGACGGATCAAGAACCAATTGGGAACAGGACCTTATCATCAGAACCACCCCCTACATATATGTCTGCACATGTACAAGATACTGCATATATGTTTCATGCTTGTGTGTAGACATGCATGTACAGATCCATACATGTTTATTATGTTTGCATGTGTGTATTCATGTGTGTGTCATCTGTGTGTATATGTATTGGGAGGGTGTGTGTTTGTATCTATACATGCATCACATTTAGTATGTCCCCGTGCGTATGTGTGCAAGCATGTATTTGTGAATGTGTGCACATACTTGTTTACATATATCCACAAATGTATGTGTTCGTGTGTTTATGGGTGTGAGCCTATATCTTTGTGTATTTGTGCATTTGCGTATGTATGTATACATGCATTTACTTGTGTACCTGTGTGTTTATGTGCTCATGTGTGTTTTTATGTATTTTATGTATTTATGTGTGTATGTGTTTCCATATGACTTTAACTGTGTACACATGGGATATTTTATCTGTGTCCATATATGGGTGTGTGTGCATGACTCTGTGTGTGTGTGTGTGTGTGTGTGTGTGTGTGTGTGTGTGTGTGTGTGTAATCTGAAGAAACACTGGGAGGTGATTTCTCATTACTTCCAATACTTTGGCAATGCTCCATTTGAGAATTCAGATCTGGACTCTCCATCACTCCACAAAGGAGTTCACTAGGGCCCAGTACCTTGCAGGGCGATGGCTGCCTCCAACTGCAGGAGCCACATGCTCTGTCCTTGGCTCCTCTGCCACACAGACCTCATTCTACTGTCCCTGCCCTCTTTTCTTGTCATTATTTATGCATTCTGTGCTCTCTCCCTCCCTCATTCTGACCGTGGGTAGCCCTGCCTCTTCGTCTCTGCCCTGACTTGACCTCTCTGGCTATCTCTGTGCTCCGCGTCTCTCTCAGGTTCTAACTCTTCCCCCTCTGCCTGTGTCTGTCAGTGTTGCTGGCCAGACTTGCTTCATGTTCCACACTTCCCCCGGGAGTATTCTAATCAAAGATGCCTCCTTCCTTCCACCACCAACCTCCAGCCTTCCCCACTCCTTCCCTCCTCCTCCCACCCCCACCCCCCTCTACACCCCCACCAGGAAAAACTGTCTGAGGAGCCCTTAGAGGATGTAGCACTGTGCCTAGAGTACTAAACTCTGGAGCTAAAGCGCCCCTCCCTCCCAGCCAGGAGACCTGAGCAGGCACAGCACTGAGAGAGACTGTGAGGGGCTTCCCAGGACCAACAGGAGTCAGATGAATGGAGGGGAGCATGGTGCTTCATATCTCAGACTCTGAACACAGAGGAAGGAGATTCGGGTGCAGGAAAGTAAGGGGCAGAGAGCCCACCCACAAAAGCCACATGACTGACAGTCTCCGTGGGAGGCGAGGGCACCAGAAGCAGTCTGTTTGCTGCTTTGGTGGTTGATTGTCCTGCAGCACTAACTTAGCCTTCTCCCAACTCCGGGAGGGCGGGGGTTGGGGGGGGGGGGGCACCAGACACAAGAAGGAACACCTCTGGTCCAAGGCAGAAAAGAAAACCAAGCTGAGGGCTACCCACCTCCTCCCACACACACACCACAGGCAAGAGGAGAGTTTACCACACCAAATTCAGAATTCAGCCACCAAGCCCTTGGTCACAGCTCCCTGCCCAGCCAGGTACACCCCCCAAGACTGCCTCAGGCAGATCAAAAGCCTCCGGGCTGAGAGCCAGGGCTGCATTCCTTCTGCCCCACCCACCACCAGCCTCCCGGGCAGTCCAGGTTCCAACAGGAACCCGTTTTTTCCCCCAAGAACAGGGCCGGGCAGAGGAAGGACCCTTCGTGCTCCGTGTCGCCGCACCAGCGTTCTGGAGGTGGCTCTTTGGCACAGTTTGGCCCTTCTTCCTTGGAACTCTAGGATATCTGAAAATAGAAAAGGAGAAGAAAAAGCTGTGGTCGCTGTGGTGGACAGAGGAGAAGCAGGGTGGGGGTGGGGCTGAGCCTGTGGACAGAAGACACATCAAACCTGACCTCCAGGCTCCTCTGCGACCTGCTCTGCACCCCTTGAGTCTCTCTGCAGTCACCCACCCACACCTCTGTTCAACAGCAGGAGACTGAGGTCCCCCTCACCCTCACAGGAAAGGTTGACCAAGAACACATTACAGAGCTCAGCCCAGAGCTCCTGGCCCCCAGAACTCTCCCAGTAGATTCTCAGGGTAAGAGTCAGTTTGAGGGCTTGATTTCTGCTTACCTGCTCTGAGGGTCAAGTTCAAGTGGTCCACTCCCAAACCCTAGAGTGCCTTTTCTCTCAGTGCCAGAGTTCAGCCTGTGCCTGGAAACCCTGAATCCTGGCTCCCTCCCAGGGGCTTCCTCCCTCTTCCCTCTTCCCTCTTCCCTCCTCCCTCCCCCCTCATCCCTCCTCCCTCCTCCCTCTGCTCTCTGGATGACCTCTACCCAGGCGATCTTCCTTCCCCTTTTTCAGGCCCTCTCTCTCCACCCAACCCTGGGCTCAACAGAGACTGGGACAGATGTGAAGGGAGATACCGGCCCTAGGCCCTAGCCTCCCAGACAGCAGTGTGTGGACCTCAAACGGCCTTTGGCAGAAGGATAGAACTACCCTGTGTACAGCCTCCTCCCCTCCCCCAACCTCATGGCAGATGGTGGGGAGGGCTACCTGTGTACTAGCTCCTTTACCTGAGGCAGTTTGGGGAGGGGGGCTACACTTTGTGCTGGCTCCTACCCCCTCCTCTGGCAGATGAGTGGGGCTACCCTATGTGTCTTCCCCCCCCCCTCACCAGAACACAGCCTCCTCCTAGGAAGGCACTGGAGCACATGAAAATGGAATTTAATTTTCTAATCTCCAGAACCCGTGTGTGGTACACTGTCTCCTGTCTTCCTGTGCCTCACGGCCCTTTAGGCGGGCTGCCACCAAGCCCCTTTCAAAAGGCCGTTCAGGAGCCAGAGTCCTGCCTGGCTTTCCATGTGCCCACGAGCCCGCGGGAGAGTCGCCTGTGAGCTTCTCTAACATGGAGATAATTAGACACACAAGGATCTAAATGAGAAACACGATGGCGTGAAGGCTTGGCCCTAAACCTGTCGTGCAGTTACTGTGCTTGAGCGGGTAACAGGCTCCTTATTAGACCTGTGCCTTCTGCATGCAGATCCTTTCTCCAGATCTGGTTTTCAAGTTCCATCCTGTGGTGAGGAGTTAAGAATTAACTTAATAACTGGCTGCCCGGTGCTTACTCTGTCTGAGCACCAGGATGGGAAAGGACAGGAGAGACACCCTCTTGCCCTGCTCAGGGGGAGATGGGCACAGACAACTGGCAAGGCTGTGGAGATGATAGAAGAGGCAGAAACATACACAAAAGGCACCTAGCTCAACCCTAATGCTCTTCCCAGAGACAGCAGCATGTGCAAAGGTCCAGGGGTTGAGGGGCGGGGCCTCTGGGAAACAGATGGGAACTGTGTACTAATGGTTAAAACTGCGAATGCACATAAGCACCACAGCATTCTAGATACGTCTGTGTAGTCATGGACTGGGCTTCACCCTAGGCTTCTGGCAAGTTCTCTGGACCTTCTGAATGTTCTGTCTCCTTGGGGCAGACTAGATACTCTCACAGATGTGACTCGGGTTGGGCTAACCACGCTTGCCTTGTCTTAGGGTGGGGGACTGGCCGTGGGAGAAACCAAGCACATGGCTTAAGTCATGGGACTTTGGATCAGGCAATATCCGTCAGTCTGGAGACAGAATGTGGGGACGCTAACCAATCCCCCCATCCCGGTGACACCATGCAAATCATCTCAGAACATGGAAGTGCAGGTAAAGGTGACCCCCTGGACATACTCCATAATATCACACCCTTTTTTGGGAGCAGCACATCCAGACAGACAGAAAGTAACACAGGGCTCTGTCTTTTCCTTCAGTCGCCCTTCACACGCACCCTCCCTGAAACTAACCCGTAACCTGAGCACACCAGCTCCTGGGGAAGTTCTGTGAGTCCTTCTAGAGGATCCTCAAACCTGAGAGTGGTTCAAGGAACCCCTCGCCTAGCAGGTGGAGTGCCACAAGTCAAGACAGCCCTGCCTGAGCATGGCTCCTCTAACCTTGTAGAGGACCCAACTTATTAGATGGGATTTCTTCTCACCTGAAAGATATCTCCCTGAAGGAGGCATGGTCATCTTTACTCTGCTTTCTAGACTGGGGCACTGAGTCAAGCAACCCGACTGAGGTCGCAGGACCATCTAATACCAAACGTGAGCTCTGAAAGTGGAGCCAGGCACTGGAATGCGGGCCTGGACCACTGTGAGGCACTTCCCAGAGGCTGCGCAGGGAACAGGGGAAGATGGGACTGGAGCTGAGCTGGTCTTCAAGATGGATAGCAGGAGATGTATTCCGTAGCTGCCTAGCGGGTCTGGGGTCCCAAGAAAATAACCACATGATCCCAAGTATTTCAGCAGGGCAGTAAGTTTGATTTGTGCAGAGGGTGCACAGTCATACCAAACCAGTCGGAGAGTGGGTCCTGCGCACCAGGGTTCCTTCCGCCTCACATCCTTACGTGACGGCTCATTTAAAGTGTCACCGTTGATAATCGGGATGTGATTTTGAGCAACTAGTACACACATTTTTGACTTCAGGAAGCGCTGACCTCGGGGCTGGAGGCGCGGCTTCTAGAACTTTCACGGGGAGAACCAACCACCTGAAACTCCAATCCTAAGGGATCTGACGCCCTCTTTCGGCTTTCCTGGGCATCAGGAACACCAACAGGCTTGTGGGCAAAACACACAGATACATAACAAACAAAACTCCAGATTAAGAAAATAAGTGCTGACAAGGAAGGAATTTGACTGTCTTCCAAGTAGCTTCTTTATATTTGTTTTTAAATGAAACGTGTCTTGTTATGTGTTTAGAAAGATACTGAGTTTCCTTTTTACATTTTCCACACAGGCTGGATTTGAAATGAAGAGAAAGGAAGGAGCTAATTATGAACTTCAGGCTTCTGCACACACAGCCAGGGTTCTGGATTCCCATGCCCAGTAAACACAAAAAGCAAGGCACGTGATAGGCTCGTACCTCGGTCCTTAGAGCAGCTTTGCGCAACCCCCCACCCCGCGCGCGCACAGGACCGTATTCCGAAGTGACCACAAGGTGGCAGCAGAGGCCACCTTTTTCATGTCTGCTCGGGCAAGACTCTCTGGAGAAGGAGGCTTCCTGCTGGCCAGGCTGGAGGGTTTGTCTGCCCCTGACCATGGTGGAACTGGAATGGGACCTCTGCCAGGGCCTCTCAGAAACAAATTCCTGCACTCACGGGGTTCAAAGGGCCTGGTGAAGAAGGCAGGAGAAGTGGGCTCCTGCACTGCTTAGCCAGAGCAGGTGTCCTACCTACCCTGTGAGGCTTCTTTGGGAATTGAGGTAACATTTTTTGTTTGAAGCAAAGTCCTGAGTCAGCCGCAAGTCTACCCACATTGGAAAACTGAGACCAAACTTACACCGGCCTGCTATTGTTAGAGTGGAGTTGGGAAACCTTGAACAGCCGGAAACCCCCTCACCTGTCTTCATCCCTATCACTCCAGTGTCTTGCCCACGCACCCAAACAGCACCAGGCGATCTGTGGCGCACATCCTTATCGATTCCGTGAGAATTCCCTCCTGCCCCTCTCCCACCCCACTGAGTGGACCCCACCCCCCAACATCAGCCCTGGAGGCTTCCCAGGAAAGGTGCCGTATCCCCTCCCCCACACTGTCCTGTTGTTTGCACCTCGGCCCTACAGCAGGCGCTCCAAGCAGAACCTAAGTGTCCAGGGTAGGAGGCTATGCTTGACTGCCTGGGAGCAGTATGCCTAGCCTCCCCCAAGTGGAAGCCAGCCGAGACCAGTGCACAGGGAAATGTGTGGCTTCTGCACAGAGATCACGGTCAATGCAGAGGTGGTGGCAGACGGCCGGTAAACTCATCACAGGTCACATGCAGGAAGCCTCCCTGGCTGGCTGTTCGCTGAGCACTTACTATCTACTACGGGCACAGTTCCAGGCCTTGCGATAAGCACCGAGGAAGACAGAGGGGTGGGGCTGAATTGCAGACAGCACGCACCCAGGGACAAAGCTTCACCGGCTAGGAAGACTGGTGTCCCTTCTTTACCCAAGGACCCTGTCTGCTCACGGAGCTGCAGGAGGGGGAGTGCCCTCTCACAACAGGACTTCCCCACCGCCACACTAGGTGCTCAGTCAGCGGGGACCCCTCCTGTACCCCTGCGACTGTGCCAGGCTGCTTACAGATCAGGCAAGGGATTAGCACCAAGACTAGCACACTGGAACCTATTCATTTTGGTGTCGGGAGGAAATGATGGGCCAACACGCTGCAGGCAGTCACTCAGAAAAGGCACAGAAAGACAGAAGGGGCCAACAAGACAAATCAGCAGGCAAAGGTAATTGCCTGAGTTCCATCCCCCCCAATCCATATAGCAGCAGAAGAAAGGCTACCCCTGAAAATTGTTCTCTACACACACACACACACACACACACACACACACACACACACACACACGGGCGGGGGGGTGGATACAAAATATTTTGAAAAAAAATCAAGTAAGTGGGTTTTCAAACTATGTTCTTCAAACTAGGGATCTGCAGGAGTGTCCTGGGTCACCACCAGGGAACAGGGGAAAGGCCACTCAGGCATCAGCCCCGTAGCCTTCCACCTTTGCTGGTCACAGATCCATCCTGGGCTTCACAGGTCAGTTCTTGTTTGAAGAAGAATCCTGCTGGCTCAGGAAAAGCAAGAGGTTTGGCTAGAGTCACACAGGAGAACTGAAAGCCAAGGCCGACAAGAGACACCTGAGATCAGAGGTCAGCCTGGAGCTCCCAAGTCAGAGCCAGAGACAGTAGAACACAGCTAGAACAGGAAGCCACAGAAACTGGAGCCGGAAACCAAAAGAGGGTGAAGTTGTCATGACGTGGGGTCTGGAGGTCAGGGCCAAGGTCACATCCCATTGTCGGAGGTCAGTGAGAGCCATTCCGTATAGGTGGGGAGGGGGCTGCATTCAGTAGGTATTTGTTGAGCATATGCGTAGGCCCAGAACTACAACCCACGGTCATGAGCAAAGCAAACCCTTTGCTCTCCCTCAGCTACCTGGGGTACAAGGTAAACACTATCAGAAGAAATAACTGCTAGGCATCTGAGCTGAAGGAAGGACTGCTTGTAGGTGGGCTGGTTCCTATGGGGTGGTCAAGGAAGGCCTCCCTGAGGAGGTGACATTCGAGCCCTAGACTGTCTGAACCTGGGCCAGCTGTTCAGATCCTATCCTGAAAGCCTGCAGATCCACTCTGGAAGGAGAGGCTGCCAGAGGGGCAGGAAGTCTGGCCCCCTGTAACCATATCCCCAGGAAGGAGGAAGCCTGGACTCGCTTTCAGCAGCCCTATTCATCAAGGCCCAGCTCTAACCCCAGGCAGTACCCGAGGCTCTGCCTGGGGAGGAGGCAATGAGGGAGAGAGGGGAGAAAGGGTGGGAGGGAGGGTAGCAGGGAGAGAGCCCTGGATTCCCCTGCAGACAATAAATGCTTCCAGGTTCCCGGGAGCATTCTGCGGGTCACTGCCACATCTGATTTCAATTACCCTCGGTGTAGGGTTCCCGGGTGGGGGGCAGGGGTGGAGAAGAGGCAGTTCCTCCATGATCAGAATCTCTAGGCCCAGCCATCCAAGGTACTTCAGGACAGGTCCCCAACATTTCAATAGGCAAGAGACAGAATCCAGAAAGAGAGGTCCGGGTCCAACTGTGGGTGGAGGTCACCTTACTTCACAGCCATTTTGCTGTGTGACCTCAGCCACATAGTGACAGGACATCTCTGAGTCTCTGATTCTTCCTGCCTCACTGCAGAAGGTATGGGAACTCAGTGAGTAACTGTGCAGCTCGTTCACCCTCATAGTTAATTAGGTACCAACTAATAATCAATGATTATTAATTAATTAGCACCCTTACTAACACCTAAAATAGTGTCAATTCGATCTGCTACAACCCACAGCCACAAAGGTGACTGTCTCAGGCACACATAGAGAAGGCCCCTGGGATTATCAAACTTCTGAGCTAGCAAGTCTTTGTGATTGGCAACCTTAAGCCAATATTGTCCTCTCCCAGGCCTCAGTTTCCCCATCCATCACAATACTCGCAGGCAAATCCCTGCCCAGAAGAGGGCCTTTTAGGCTCTAATGTAGGAAGCCCCCTTTTGCAGCAAGAGAACTCAGTAGAGCCCTGTTACTAGTTTTTCTTCAGCTAGTAAAACTCCTCTTCGGAGGTGGGCTGAAGAGTGAGGAAGCTAGAGGGAGTTAAGGGCATCTCGGATCTGACCCTGAGCTGGGCTATGGAGGAAATTAAAGGAGACTGCATACAGGGATTCGAACCTAGATCCAAGAGCTTTAGAGCAGAGCGGATGCCAGGGGTCAGCAGAGCGCGAGTTGCAGGCGGACACAGCTCTCCTCTCCCCAGTGCGCGCAGACCGGGAACTCCCCTCCGGCCTCAGCCAGGGAACAATGCGCGGCTTCCTGCCCGCCCTGCGCCGCCGGGAAACCAGTTCCCCCTTCGGGTACACGAGGTCGCGCCCCGGGAGACCGCAGGAGGAGCCTCCCCAGCCCGCTGGGCAGCGCGCAGGAGTAATCCGGGAGGCCAGGTTATTGCCTGGATGCTCAGTGCATCCGCGGTGCCAGGCACTGGTCCTACTCCCCGGGTGGAGCGCTGTGTCTCAGCGCCTGAGCCTCAGTCGTTGCTGCTTCAGCAGACACAGCTTGGGCAGCAACCCA
Organism: Rattus norvegicus; assembly: GCF_021556685.1. Classification (NCBI taxonomy): domain Eukaryota; kingdom Metazoa; phylum Chordata; class Mammalia; order Rodentia; family Muridae; genus Rattus; species Rattus norvegicus. Next base: position 18,468,919 of record NC_141536.1, on the reverse strand, counting down.
GGCCCTTGGCTAGACACTGGGAACTGAGGCACCTGATTTAGCGAGCTAGTGAGGAAGAAAGCCAGCCATGGGTTTGTCAATCACTGTGCAAGCAAGAAGACCTTTGTTCGAATCCCCAACGTCTACAAAAGAAGTCATCCAGGTGCCTGTGCCTCTGCAATTTGTGTGGGAGAACAGAGACAGGTGGGTCGTAGGCGTTCACTGAAATGCTCTCCTGTGGTCTCTGACTGCTTGGGCACGCACCACTGCACCACCAAAATGTGCATAATCCACTCAAAATGAGTGATGTCTTACATTAAAGTTACGTTATATTTTGTAGAGCACAATAAGGAGACTGTCGTGGGGACAGGGCTGTCCTGAATGCAGTCGTTATTAATAATTTAGTTTTAGGACGACACTTAGCAACAGCACACAGAACATGCATTGCTAATAAACAGACGAATCTCGAGAGCAGATACAACATACCAACCAATCCACACACCGCACCCTGGTTTACACGCACGCACGCACCCGCACAGCCACATACATCTAAGCACTATGCATGTGCAATACGTGTGTCCACTGTTTTTGTACTATACACAGGCCATGCCTGCTCCTTGAGTGGCTGTCACTACTCTGTGTAAGTTCATCTGTGTCATAGATCTCAACTATGTGTTCCCTAATTTCAAAAGTCATGTGTGCGTATCAGTCATCTCAGGACACCCTTCCACAAGGATTTGTATGTCAAGTGTTGTGATCTTCATGTGAAATGTACAGGCGTGTGTGGATCACGAGCCCTTTGAAAGTGTAATCAACACACGACATGTAAGCACAGACGAGCTTCCTGCATGTTCTGCACACATTCTCAAAGCTAGGGTATGCCGCATGTGCACATATCATGTGGGTTCTGGCTGTGTGCTCGACCGGATGGAGCTTAGTAGATTATGTCAGTCACTACTTAGGAGACATCTGTGCCATAGGTGCTCCCACTCATCCAGGCGGAGCGACGTTACCTCACGCAGCAGTCAGACTACCTAGGTTTGAATCTGAATCCTGCTTCACTAATACCCAGCCTGCTGAGGGCGTCTGTTTCCCCGTTAAAGGTCATAAGCACACAGTACAGCACCAGGGATCTACCTGTTCAGCAAGTGACGGCCGAGAGGCTTGGAGCGGTGGGCAATAGACCTACCGTGGAGGTAAATGTCGACTGCCAACTCCACACTATCTGAAATCACCATGGAGACGAATCTCTGGGCATGTCTGTGAGGGAGCTTGTCGACTGGGTTAACTGAGGTGGATTTAAATGTAGGCAGCACCATCCCACGGCTAGGGAAGGGCTGTATAAAAAGGAGAGGGGATGGAACAGCATTGCTCTCTTCCTGACTATGGGAGCCGTGGGAGTAGACGTTCACGTGACATGCCTTGCCGCCATGGTTGACTGGACCTCCAGACTGTGAGATAAAATAATATAAAATAACATAATAAAAGGAAAGGGGTATTTTTCACCTTTATTTATCTATGTGTGTGAGTGTTTGGGGTGGGGGGAAACATGCTACATGTGTGTGGAGATCAGAGACCAGCCCCATGGGAGTCCATTCTATCTATCCACCAGGCTGGTTCCAGGGATCAAACCCAGGTCCTCAGTCTTGGCAGCCAGAACTTTTACTCACTGAGCCCCAACCCTTCTTCTATAGAGTTTTTAGTTATTTCTAACAAGTGTTTTAGTCAGAAACAATGAAAGTGACAAGTACATCCAGGCCCACACAACCAGTCAGTGGAGAAGGCAGGCCTTGGTCCCAAATCTCCATCACCATAGTTCAAGGTTCTGAAGTACTTCATAGTCCTGATCCACAGCTCATGACCCCAGATGAGAGCGCGCTCTCTCTCTCTCTCTCTCTCTCTCTCTCTCTCTCTCTCTCTCTCATACACACATGGTCACTCACATACCCACATGCATACTACCTTACACACTCACACACTCTCACAAACATAGTCACACACACACTCTTACACTCACACACACACACACTCACATAGTCCCCCCCACACACACTCTCTCACATAGTCTTATACACACAGTCTCTCACATAGTCTTATACACAGTCTCACACACACACATACTCTCTCCCACACTTACACATACTCACACACATACTCCTACACACATTCATATCCACATTGACACACACACAGTCACACATGAACACACTCACACATAGTCACACACATGAACACACTCACGCACACTCATACACATTCACACAGTCACACACTCACACACATACACTCCATACATATTGTCACACACACACACTCACTACACACTCACAACACACACTCACACTATCTCTCACACATACACTTATACACATTTACACATACACTCACACTCTCTCACACACTCATACACATGCACACACATATAGTCACACACACATTTACACATACACTTACACACTTACATATATACTCACACACACACTCAACATATACTTGCACATACACTCACACACATGCACACACACACGATCTCTAGGCTATCTATGCTTATAGCACATGACTCTCTGGTGTCTATCTAGAGATTCAACTCACTCACCAGCTCTATAACCAATTCCATGCACCTCCAGGCATGCACTGCACTGGAGCTGAGGGACTTGATCCACGGCAAACCAGCACACGCTGAGAACACATACCGTATGTAACCTGTGTACACATGGCCTACGTATGTACCCATATCTGATATCTCAGCAGCATTAATACACGGCATAAGTATGTGGCCCTCCCGTGTGCCAAACAGATGGATCAGCCACACACCGACCATGCACACACATGACTTCTGTGTCATTTGCACCCATCTTCACACCTGCACTCCACGCACCCCACATACAGTGTGCATGCCACAGATGCTATACGCATCTCCTGCGTTGTGGCATCTGTATCCTGCTAGTGCACACATTCAGCACAACCTGAGGTCAGATGTCACTCGTCACCAGTGAGGGTGACTTCTGTGCCCATTTCCAAGTCCCTATTGACGTCCGAGTCCAGTTCTTCTGGGTGGGAAGGCATAGAAATGTGGGTCAGTGAAGTAGGGCCTGGACACCCACTGCAGGAGAAAGAAGGTGGCCACTGGCTTCACAGTTGATGACCAGGAAATTATAGTCGACACAAAACCAAAGCAGCCTCTTCGCAGGCCAGGTAATCAGGCCTCTCGCAGATTTGGCCTGACAGTTTAAATGTTCTAATTCCGCTGCCAAGACAGGCTCCCCCAGCTCCAGTCTCGGCCCAGGCCTGGCCTGCTGTCATCGTAATTAGACCCACGTTTTCATTACCCTGAGATTAGACAGGTCCCCTCCGGCTGGCCAGAGGACGCCCACAGCTGCGTGGTAACCATCCTCTGCATGCCTGTATTTACCTGATTATGGAGTTTACTTTATAGCAATTGCTCCAGAGCCCTGAGGCCTCTTTTGCCCCACTTTTGCCCTCCCCCCCCAGGCCCTAGAGGCCTCAAGCAAACCTGGACAAGTGGATTCTGCCTGACATCCTGACGTCACCTCACTGAGCCCTATGGTCCTGGAGGCCCTACACAGACCTGGGACCTCTTTATAAAATACTCTTAAATTTGGGAAAGGAAAGAAAAACATCTCAAGAAGCTTCTCTTGGGGTACATAGGAGTCCCTACAGGGAACCTTCCCTCCAAAGCTGTGTTTCATTTATTCATTCAACAAACACATACTCAGTTCCTGAGTTGAAACGTTCTTCTGGACGAGGGAATCCATTCATTATACACCAGCTGCGTGCCAGAAGAGACTGCGCACAGGGCCACTGCCCTCTGGGAGATCCATCTGGAGGGGAAACCTGTGGATTTTCACAGCCTTTGCCGTGCGTTAAAGTAGAGTCATTCGGTCTACAGGGTCATGTAGAGTTAGTGGGGGGATGGAAGACCCAGACAATGTGGCGGTCTGCAGAAGAAAAAAAAAGTGGCGTGTGGAAGGAACTGAAAAGAGGAAGAATAATAAGGTGACTAAAGATAGAGCTTGGGGTGCAGAGAACAAAGCGAGACCTGAGACAGGGGCCCAAGCCCTGACAGCCAGGCCTGATTACCTCCATGTTATCCTGAGGACATAGGAGCCACGGGAGAGTCTTGAACAAGAAAGGGACTCACTCACTGTGTGCCAGGCATGGATCCAAGCATCCTGCATACAGTGGCTCAGCATTCCCTCACGCCAACCCCATGAGGCCGGCGATGCAGGACCACAGTCTCATCTTCAGTGAGCTTCGGGCATCTGACGTTAAAGCCCACCCAAGGTAAGACAGGCTGTTTGGACATTGTCTCCCACGACCTGACGCACACGTTCCTGTCTTGTGGAAGATATTCGTGGACTTGCCCATGAGAGGCGCCCAGGCCCCAGACAGTATAAGAGAGGGCTCTCTTTGGTTCGCTGACTGGCTGGCTGACCTGCAGCACAGGCTGACTTTGAACTTGCTGCGTAGCCAAGAATGACCTTGGAGCTCTGATCTTCCTCCTCCACCTCCCAGGTGCAGCCATGGGCCACTGTGCCCAGCTTCATTAATACTTGGAGTTGAACCCAGGGCCTCATATATGCTACACAAGAACACAGCCAACTGAGTCACTGCGTCTGCTGGACTTTACAATCGAAAAGGCTCGCGCCTACCCGACTTCTCTGGTTACAGGGCAGGCGCTGTAGATGGGAAATCTTTAGTACACAGCTGAGGCGTCTGTCACAGGCTAAGATCAATGCCTACTGCAGGGGATGCCCTGGAGCAGAGACTGCAGTTGGAGCCACAGACTGACCATAGCACACTCGTGAGCATGAGAGCACACACACACACACACACACACACACACAGAGAGAGAGAGAGAGAGAGAGAGAGAGAGAGAGAGAGAGAGAGAGAGACTCTTTTGGGTTTTGATATGGGCTCTGGGCCTGGTCCAGGGGTAGTGCTGGTCCCTAAACCAGCTCTATATCCATCCCTGTGCTTGCAGGCACAGCCCTGCCTTACAGCTGGTGAGCACAGGCATCGGACTTGACTAAAGTCCTAAAGCAAGAGGACAGGACTGGGGCGGGCTGCATGGTGTCATTAGGATTTTTCTGGGAGGGGGTGGGGGGACAGCAAGAAGAAGGCATTAACTGTACCAAATGGGGCAGGAAAAAATGTACTCCTCAAACGCAGAACAAGGTCAGAAGCCCTAGGACCAGGTAACCAGACAGCTTAGCCCCAGGACCTAGGCACAGCCAAGCTCATGACCCTCCCTTCCCAGCTCTTCCAGAAAACCCTCCTTGATTCCTTTGAGTCGGGCTCCCCCTTCTATGCATCCAGACCCTCTGACAAGGCCCTTGTTACCCCCCTCACTCAAAGAAGGTGTTTCTGAGGCATGTTACATACACGGCTTCTCCTCTCTAGAGATGCAGGGTCTTGGAAAACAGTGCCAGCAGGGGACTGAGCACTCAGTTCTGAAGGCAGCCAAGTTAGGGTTTGAATCCCAGAAAGGACCCTTGAAGATGTCATCTCTTTCTCTGAGTCTCAATTTGTCCTTCAGAAGGTGAAACGAATGGACTGGTGTGAGAACAGACAAGACCCCCATCTGGAGCGACCGGTGCTGCTGTGGGCACTCTCGCTTTGCTGACACCTAGCAAAGTCCTCCAGTAATCCCTTCATGCCTTTCCTCGAAACAGACAGTGCCCAGTGTAAGCCAATCAAGCAAAGGCCTCCAGCCTGCTCGCCCAACTGCACAGTGGAGCCCTCTGCCTCTCCTACCTGACACTTCCTTGGGATCCTTGGCTGCAGCTGGTTTGGATATCTGTGCCCCTGTCCCGGGGTTTCTCTCATTCACACTCACTCCCACACCATTCCTGACCCCAGTCCCTCTGCATGCCCGTGTCTGCCTGCTTCAATTCTACCACTCACTGCCAATTCAGTCACTTACTCCTAGCAAGTGTTTTTCTTCAATGTTTACATTGTGCTCAGACCTGATGGTGGCGGAGACAGGACCACCCTCGTCTGCTTAGTGAGTGGTGCAAGCCTTGAGTTCTCAGCCCCATCCTCCAGATGGCTAAGAGCAGGCCTGCCACCGCTTGGTCTACTTTATGTGTTCCGTCCCGTTCCATCACGTCTAGAATAACGACCAGTCTGATCATGCCTTTGATAAGTATGATAACTTGCACGTCTGCATGCCTTCTTTTTCCTTCTGGGCCTCAGACTCTTGACTACCTGTGTCATATCTCTAACGAATGAAAGATGGTTGCCTCCCTGCTGTCCTTGACCAGGAGGAGAAGATGGATGGCCAGGGAAGGCCATTGTAGGAAGGTTCTGGAGAAGTCAGAAATCAGCCTACCTTGCTCCTCTCTCCAGGAGTCGAAGCTCTATGTGGGACAGCTCTGCGGTCTCAGATCACCCTGTTCTATTCAGAGGCTCACTCTGGCCACAGCAACAGACACCACCGAGAGCAGAGAACAGGCCAAGGGACCAAGCTAGATAGAGCTAGGAAAAGGCAGAGGGAGAAATGTGCCCACTTGCATAGTAGAGGCCAGAAGGCCCAGGAAAAGCAGAAGGTAGACTGCACAAGCAACTCGGGGTGACGCTGGAGATGGGAATGGTCCCCAATGGGCAGCCAGAACAAGGAAGCCCCTCCAGACCACAGCAGAAGATTCTGGCTTCAATACTGTGTGACTTTTTTTTACTAACCCTTCCCCTCTCTAGACCTCAATGGCTCTACTGGTTTAAATACAGATTCCCGAGTGTCCACAAACCCAGTCTAGGGAAGGGACAGAAGGGCCTGAGTCAGGCTGTGCAGCACTGATTACGACCCGTTCATGCTCCATGGCTGGCAGTCACTCTATCTACTTCGGGGGCCCCATTGTGTCCAGGGTGAAGATAATAGGTCAGGTACATCCCTACAAGGGCCCCCCCACAATGTGTGCATGTGCACATCTATCTCTAGGTCCCAGCTACTCTGTTCTTAGTGTGCCACATCTGCATTCAGAGGGAGCTTTCCTAAAGAAGTTACCAGAAGGAAGTGAGGTGGGACACAAACAGACCTGCCTTCTGGGCACCGGCAGCTTCGATGCTGTCTCTTTGGTAGTTTAAAGTGTACAGCGGGATTCCCTTTCATCTCCTTTCCCCATGGCCTCCATCAAGATGCTGGTTTCACCCAGGTCTAGGACCCATGAAAGCCACTAGGAACACCTGGAGGCAAACACTGACGAGGGGCTCAAGTCAGCCTTAGAGACTCTTTCCAGCTCTAGGGAAGGTGACTTAACTCCCATGGTGGACTTGCTACCTGCTGACCTCAAGGCTACTACGAGGTGAGCAGCAGAGATGGGCTGAGAGGTCCAGAGCCAAGGTGCAGACAGACCGGTGCTTCATCAAAGGGTCCTGGGAGCCGGAAATGAGTTCTGCATGGAGAGAGCTACCCAGTCCGAGGGGAACAAGCAGAGTCGCCAAACATCTGTAAAGTAGGCATCTCAACTCTTAGACTATTCTCTTCCTTCATCACAAAAGAGCTGGAGAAATTGAGAAAGAGACCCGGAGAACAACTGCTCCAGACAGGTTTCAACTCTGCCAAGTGTCTTAGGCTGGCTTTCACCGTTTGCTGATTGCTCTCAGGACCACAGCGTAAGCTCCCACAAGGAATAATGATGCTCTGTAATGATAATAACAACAGCGCCGTGGGCTCTCATCAGGTCAGAGCCACCACGTAGCACGAATGCTCAGGGAGACCCACCAGCTGGTTGCTAAAACCGTAAAACACATGTTGTTAAAGAGTCTCTGCCGAATCACCTCTAACATCCCTCCGCGAGCCCAGGTGCCGAGGTCAGGGGCGCCACTGTCCATTTTGGGCCCAGGTAGAGAGTCTGCACTCTGAGCATGACTATGCCTCGGATCACCTGGAGAACCGACTGGGAGCCCTGGACCGGCGTTAAGGCTAGACACAAGTCCCCTCCACCGCACATCACCCCTGGCTCCTCGAAGCCCTGGCTCCTCGAAGCCCCTCTCCCAAAGCCTGAGCAATCAAGGCTGCCGCCTCCCCCGGCTGGAGCTAGTGCCCGCCTCCTCTCAGCCCCTCCCCTCCGCTGCAAACCCAGCTCATTTGCATGTGGATCGCGCCTGCCACCATGGGTGCTGGGGTCAATTGAAACTCAAGAAAAGAGAAGAAATTTATGCAAAACTGTTGATTGCATTTGTATGTAATGAAATCATCCAATATTCATCTGACTATAGAATCTAATCTGAGAAGAGAACTGAAGGACATGAGTGTCACTGCAAAAGCGTAATGAGCCACTGTAGTGATTAAAAAAGCTCTTGAGCCTTCTGAAAAATCCAGGCAGAAATAGCGTCTAATCAACTCTGAATATAGGAGGCGAGATTGGGCTGGCGCGCTGCGCACGGCCCGCCCGGGCTCTGGGGGTGCGCGGTAAACCCTGGCGGTCGCGGTCTGTGGGTGCCAAGCGCCTGGCCACAATCAGCTGAGGCCTCAGTGCACAAAGCAACCCGCCTCTCTCCACGCAGAAAGAACCCAGTGACAGCGGCTGCGTGCGAAGAGCGGCTTGAGGTTTCCGCGCCGCCTCACCCACCCACCCACCCACCCACGGCACAGAAGACCCCCTCCTGAGTCTTTGCTCCAACCGGAAGGGTTTGAGAATCCGGGTCTGCCACACCTGGATGCTCCTTGGGTCCAACCAACCACAAGCAGGGGAGAGTCGTGTCTCTTGGAAGCCTGGACTGATCCCACTGAGAGAGGTGTTCTCTGACAAAATCCCTCTCTACTCTGGCGACGGGCTTGGTCTTCCTATACTTGGCATTATCTTATGACTTTACCTGGGGCGGGGGGAGGGGAGGGTGTCAGTCTCCTCCTTCAGGCTGAGAGATCAGCAACCGTGTGGTCACTGGTTCACCTCTGGGACCTGTGGAGGCAGCCTCAGAGGATATTCAACAAGCATGGACTAAGACGCAGACGCGTTTGAGGACTGATAAACCCACCCCATCCAGCAGACAAATGCGTTAAATCCATTTGTTCATTCAGCCGGTCCTTGCCAAATGGACAGTGTGTGAGGCTTCCTTGGTGGCACTGAGCAGGCTGTGGGGATTAAGAAGGTTCTTGCTCTCTCAGTACTCACAGCCTGGGCAGAAGAAAGATACAAGACTACACACAATCAGATCCGTTGTTGTGGTGAGGCGGAAGGTCCAGGGGCATGGGATAGCTTTCAGTGGACACTGATAAAACAGCCTGGGATCTGAGTCTGGAGATGAGGTGCTGGGTTTCCCAGGTTCCAGTGCCCCTTCACAGTGAACTGTACGGAGACACATGGATGGTTTCAGGAAAGGAGACACAGAGGGGCTGCTGGGACATGTCCTCCACTGTGGTCTGGTTCCAAGAAGGCAAGGAAGGAGAGAAGTGAGGCAGGTCCTCAGTTGTGAGTCATTTATGAAGGACCCACCCCTCCCAAGTTCAGGTGACTTGGGCTTTCTAGAGCTGCTCCCCTGGCTAATGCTCTCTTAAACTGTAGTTTAAGGGCTCCCAGCCTCTCCGCATCCCCTTTTGTGTGCGAATCTCTGGGATGTTTTATTCTTTTTGTCTCACTAACTCATCTAGGGAAGGCTACCAAAGGCTACTTACTCCATGCAGCCGTGGTCACTTCAGTCGGGAGCATTCTGGGCAGAGGGAAGACTATGCAAAGTCTCGGAGGGGATGGGGAACTGGACTGAGCAAGGGGACCCAGCTGGAGCGAGGATCCTGGTGAGCACCTGTCCTGGTCAACTTCCTCTTAAGACCTTAGGGCAGGAATGCTAATTTCTGGGAGCAGTAGAGAGCCTCTGCCAGGGAGGGTCATGGTTTGCATTTTGAAGAGTTAGTCAAATAGAGAAAGACCAGTTAGGGGGCTCCTAGTCTCTGGTGGAACAGAGATGGCCCCAGGTTGGCCATCCTCCAGCCATGGGGAGTCACTGGAGGCTGTGAGGAGGGCCACCCCACTGGAAAGGCTGTCCCGAGAGGTTTGAACTGATGGTAAGGGATGGAGCAGAGGAAGGGGGGAGTCAGAAGCAGGAGCCAGCTGCAGCGGCCCACAGGTCAGCATTGCATCTCTGTGGGAAAGCGGTCTTTCTCCTCGTTCGAATTTATGGCCAAGACAAGTTGCGTATTATTAAGACGGTTCTAAGTGGGAATCAATCGGTTCTGAGAATCCAGGACACGCTATGATGAAACTCCTTGTTTTAAAAACAAACAAACAAACAAGCCCAAGCAGGGAACTGGTGACGCCAAAGGACCTTTGTGAGTCATTTGCAGACTTTCAGTCTTAAATTCACCAAAACCGAGGAGTCCAAGTGGATGAGCTCTGGATTCTTTCCCTGTTTCCCAACATCTGTGCTTTTGATCCCTATGAAGAGCTAAAGACACCTCTGGATCCGTTGTCTTAAAAAAAAATCCCAGTGTGGTATCTGACAAGCTATAGATGAGACTCCTACAGAGAGTGGAGACAGGAGACAGTCAGGAAATGTGGGCTCAAGACCCAACTTGGACACTCACTTTTGCTTTTGATGGGCAGTTCACCCACATGTGCATACACATGTGTGAGCACTGGCACACACGCGCGCGCACACACACACACACACACACACAATATCACACACACACCATATCGCACACACCTTCACCTCACTAGCACCTTCTCTACACCAGGTGGAGTGTCCTGAAGTGGTGAAGGCTCTCAACTTGCCAGTTCCCAGATCCACCCTCACACAACGTTCTTGAGTCCCAGATCCCAGGAGTTACTGCTTCGTATGAGGCAGCCCGCCTTTCTGTCTCACCCTCTCTGCAAATAGTGGATGCCCAGGAATTGGGGAGGGGTAGGGCTGATATCTTCTTTGTCATCCTCCACAGTTGCCTCATCTTATTGCATTTTGGTTTCTCTGGGGCTGGTAGAATTTGGGGTACAAGACTGTAGGGTTTAAGCATTTTAAGTGTATGTGTGTGCACGCATGTTGTCATAGCACATGTGTAGAGGTCAGGGGAGAACTTTCAAGAATCAGTTCTTTCCTTCTACCAAGTAGGTCCTGGGGATGAAACTCTGTCTCCAGGCTTGATGGTAGATACTTTTACTTACTCTGGGCCATTTCACTGGGCCCCAAAGCAGTGGGTCTTGTTAACAATGTTGTTACAACAGTTCCCCAGATACAGTGCCCAATGTGGTCTTCTCTTTCCTCCCAACATCATTACAGCAGCTGCCCCTGACTCATTCCCATTCTAGAAGCCATGTGTGGGATTTCAAGAGTCTACACTCCCCCAGCCCCTTGTCTGACTGTGTGTTGTGAGATGTGATCAGAGCACCCTGACTTAACTTCACAGGAGGACTAGATCTAGTCTCAGACACCTGAACAACCCCCGGAGTTGGCCCTGTGCATGAGGCCCCTGCTCCTAAGAGGCTGCTTTGCGGGGATATAGGAACATCATTATAGGGGACATGGGAGGAACGTTCTTAAAACTCTTAGCAAGAGGAGACCAGAGAGGAATCCTGGGAAGGGAGATCCCCTCATGTGGAGTCATTTAGGGTAGGAGGTCTCAAGCTCTCTCCCTCCCTCCCCTTCTCCCTCTTCCAGTCCTTCTCTTCCCTTTCTCACTCCCTTTCCTTTTTTGAAAACTACTTAAAAGGCAAGCCTGATGGGAAAGGTGAGATGGCTCAGTGCGCGGTCGCCGATGAACCTGACAGCCTGAACTCCATCCTCCGGAAGTTGTCCTTTAATTTACACACACACACGCATGCACACGACATGTGCACACACTCATACACCAGATATGTGAATAAACACACAGACATAAAAGCGATGGGTGGGAAAAATAGAACTGGAGAGTGCTGTGTATGCAGGTCACGCCTACGTACAGTCTCAGTATGTAGGAGGCTGAGACAGATGGAGTTAGAATTTGAGGCCAGCCTGGACTACAGAGGGGGCCCCTATCTCAAAATTAAAAATAGAAATACTCAGGGCCAGGCATGATCGCACACATGCTCAGAAGCCAAAGGTAGGCAGATCTCTATGAGTTCAATGCCAGCCTGGTCTACAGAGCAAGTCCCAGGGCAACCAGAGCTACACAGTGAAACCCTGACTCAAGAGAACCAAAACCAAAACTGGGGCTGGAGAGATGGCTCAGCCATTAAGAGCACTGGCTAATCTTCCAGGGGACTTGGGTTCAAATCCCAGCACCCACATGGTGACTTTCGGCTGTCTATAAATTCAGTCCTAGGGGATTGTATACCCTCTTCTGGCTTCCATGGGCACTGCTCACATACGTGAATATACATGCAGCCCAAATACCCATTTAAAAATAAAATCAACTAAAACAACGCCCAGAATACACAGTAACAACCATCCCTGTGAAAACATACGCGTACACATAAATATCTATACATTCTATGTGATTGTCAGGGTACCACTCCCCAGTGGTTTATAATGTAATAGCTTTCTCTCACAACCCGCTCTCCTTTTCACTTTCTAATGCAAAAAGAAATAAAGGAAAGAGAGAAAAAAAAAGTCGGCAGTCATTTTAGGAACAGTTGCTATGTGTGACCGTCTGGATTATGAAAGCAATGTTGTGTATGTGGTCGTGCTTCCTTCTTCTACGGCCTTTGTGCTTAGAAGCTCCATTCTACCACCCTGGCTTCTCAAGACCTGTCCCTTAAAGGTCCACTACTGACCTTCCAGGTAGAGGGAGGGGCTTGAGCAGAAGCCCCAGAGGAGTTCAGGTGTACTCTGGACACAGAGAGGGTGTGGGGACAGGCCCTCAATTATCCCACTTCTTTGCTCTCCCTGGGGAAGCTTCTGCTGTTCTTTGTATTCATTGTCTCTTTAATGACCTGCCGGAGTCAAGTACCCATTGTTCTCTAGGCTGGGGCAGCCTCCCAGGCTTTCCTTCCCTGCCTTCCTCTGGCAAGAGCCCTTATCTAGTCCTGCAGCCTGCCAGCCCCAGCTGATGCAGCTTCCTCCACCCACACCCCTCCAGGGCCCGGGCTGCTGCGCAGAGTGGGGGGGGGGGCATCAGCTTCCACCCACCTCCAGGCTGCTGCTGGTGGCGGGGATCAGCCTCCACCCACCTCTCTCCCACTTTTCTTTTTAAAAAGCTGACTCCTCTCTGTCTTCAGTTTCTATCACCCCCATGTATCTCAGCCCCTGTATGGGTAAGCGTCTCCCATGGCAACAAGAAACGTCTCTGTCACTGTCACACTCCTCACCATCTCCCCTCTCGCTGTCAGTCTCTACCTGGGAATATCTGTGCTTGCAAGTGTGTGGCAGTGCTTCAGATCTCCATGTTTGTCTCTGTCCCCTTTCTGTGCAGCACTGTCTTCTCTATCTCCCTCTTCTCTCTGAGGACGTGCCTCCCCTATGCCCCCTCCTCCCTTTCCCCACTTGCTCCACTCTAAACCCTCCTGATTGACTATTCTCCTGTTTTCAACCCTGGCCTCACCACCACTGCATGTTCACCCAGGGGTCTCTGACACAAAACAGGGGTCAAACCGCCTCCATTAGCTCCTTTTCTCCCTAGTTCTAGCTCCAGCTTCTCTCAGATGTCAGCACCAGGAGTGGGCGTGAGGTCCGATAGCTCCCAGACTCTGAGATTCGGGCATCTGCTGAGTTAAAAATAGACAAACAAATAGGAACCGGCAGAAGTTAAAAAAATAAATAAATAAAGACCAGAGAGATGGCTCTGCGGGCAAAGGCACCCGCAGCCAAGCCGTGTGACCTGAGTTCTGTCCCCAGAACCCACGTGGTAGGGGAGAGCCAACTCCTGAAAGTTGGCCTCTGACCTCCACACATGGGCCCATGCACGTACGCACAAAATAATGTGATTTGAAATAAATGGTAGGTGAGAACCAGTAAGTGTGCAAGACCTCATTTTTTTAAACGGGCTTAAAAAAAAAAAAGGCAGCAGCAGCATTGGATTCTCATTACACAATAGAATGTTTAACACCGAAGACAGGAGGAAGAGCAAGAACCAGGGATATGCCACCATCTTAACTGACATTTCTAGGTTAAATTTAGACAAAGTCTATGAATGTGAGAGATGGTTTAAGAGATCGTTTGCTGTATTGACTGTATTCTACTTATTTTGCCTTAGGTGAAGCTGATAGGGCTCCCCAACAGGGCCCCTCTTCCTGGTACCTGTAGAAAAGCACAGTGACTTTTATTAATAAAAAGCACAAACTGGAGCAGGATCTAGAACCCCTCCAAGGCCACTCAGCACCCCATAGAGTCCTTTCCAGCCCCCCTACTCTCAGTCTCTCAGTTAACTTCTGGGGGTGCCTGGCTTGGAGTCAGGCATCAGACTGTCTGGATTCCCAGCATCCTTTGTATCTTTGGCTAAGTAAATTGATCTCTGTGTGTCTATCCTCATCCATAAAATATCAAGTGGCCCCTAGGTTGCCAGAATAGTAGGGCCCAGCACTTGTTAGCCACTCGTATTATCTGGAAGGAAGGGGTGGGGAGCTATTTTCATTGAGACCAAAGCCTGGAGAGGAAAAAAGACATGTGACCAGCACTGTCCGTGGGCCATCAGGGAGCCCCACCACAGAGAATGAGTCAGTTTGGAGAAGTGCCTTAGAAAAACTTTAGACAGGGGCTTGGAATCTCACCCAGGATGCCTTGGAATGCAGGGGTCAAAAGGTAGGCACAGGATTAGGTTGAAGACAACTGTAGCAGGCTGTGTACCAAACCCAGGAGCTAGCCCTTGTCAGGAAAGAGGGCACTCTTATTAGGAGCAATGGGAAGCCTGCTAATTAATGGACATTGCTGGCTACAGAGGCCAGCCACAAGGTGCCTGCGTGGAGGGAAGAATGGTAATGCCAGTCCTAGGGACAGTACACAGTGCCTTCCAGAGTAGCCCAGAACCCCTCGTGCAGGCTTAGCCAGTGAAGACTGAAGGTCCAGGGTGAACATGTTCCAAAGACTACAGAGACTTTGAGTGACTGGAGAAAATGGGACGTCATTTGTCTTCAAGACTAAGCAGACCCTTGGAAGTGGGCAAAATGTTTCTTCCAGCCCTAGTCTGCACCAAATACAGTGCTGGGCAGAGATGTAAACCCTGCAAGGAACACAGAGATCCTTGCAAGACACTTGCAAGGGGCTCCTCTAGAGTTAGGTACAATTGCCTCACGGGTGGAGCAAAGAGTGCAGAGCCCCTGTGGAGGTTTCCTGGGACCTCTGCCAACCCTGTCCCAGTAAGAACCTCCCAAGGATTTGTCTTGAACAGAGAGTCACTTTGAAGAGAGGAGATGACTTATTGGACAGAGAACGGCAGATGGTTAAAATGTCTCAAAACATATGGTTTGGCCCTAGGCGGGTAAACCTGCCATTTAAGTAAGGACATAGAGAAGGCGGGGTCTGCTGAGTCTGAAGGTGTGAGGTTGTTAAAGCAGAAGGAACAAGTGAGTAGGAAGGTGCACTTGCTGAGAGGAATGGGGAACAAAGAGCCTCCAAGTCTTGGCGACTTTTGCCCATTGGGGCAGGTTTAGGGCAGGACACACTACCCAAAGAACATGGTGGAAGGAAAGATGGAAAGTGTGAGAAAGCTGCCTGCCATCTGAGGAAGGGTAACAAGGATCCAAGTGGTGGTTGTACCTAGGTGGTTTGAGAGCTACTTCCTAAGGAGATACCGAAGCCGGAAGTCAATAGGAGGAGGCTAAAGAGTCTGTCTAATTCACTGGCAGTGTGGGATGGGGCAATAAAAGGGTTCTGGGGAGCTGGGCAGTGGTAGCTCGCACCTTTAATCCCAGCACTCAGGAGGCAGAGGCAGATGGATCTCTGAGTTCATGGCCAGTCTGGTCTGCAGAGCGAGTTGCAGAACAGCCAGGGCTACACAGAAAACCCCTTTCTCAAAAGAGAGAGACAGAGACAGAAAGAGAGACACAGAGACACAGAGACAGAAGGGGGTAGTTCCAGAAAGTTTTGGACCTTCTTTTCAGGTTTACTTTACTCACAGCACAGGAGGAAGGATAGAAGAGGACTGGAATGGAACAAGAGACCAAGGTCATCACTATTTATTTGCTCATCCAGTCAACCCCCTCCTCCCTCTGAGCAGAAGCAACTGTTCTCAGTCTTAGTGTCAGTATTGCAGAGCAAGTGAGGTCTCTAAACACGTCAGCATTGTCAGTGTAAAACGATGGCAGGGAGCTTTGTGAACACCCAGATATAACTCATGCATGGATGAATGCTCTTTATTATTGGAAAAGAAAAATTCTGTAACATGAATATTAAGGACCTAACCCAAGTAAAATAAACCAGTCATAAGCAGGTTTTGCGTAAGTCTTCACAGGAGGATCCTGAAAGAGAAAAGACAGTGCTGGCCCAGGGTCCGGAAAGTGAGACAGAAGTAGTACTTGTTAGATGGGTATAGGTTTCAGTTTTTTGAGATGAAGAGTTCTGGAGATCTTCTGGACAGTGTTCGATGACAAAATACACTTAACCACTCCAGCCCTCCACTTCTTCCTCCCCTTCATCCTCCATTTTTGTTTGATGTACATTGGTGTTTTGCCTATATGAGGGTGTCATATCACCTGGAGCTGGATTACGGACAGTTGTGAGCTGCCATGTGGTTGCTGGGAAATTGAACTTGGGTCCTCTAGAAGAACAGCCACTGTTTTTAACCACTGAGCCATCTCTCCACCCCCCCTTCGTTCCTCCCTCCCTCTCTTTTCTTTCTTTCCTTTTTTCCCTCTGAGCCAGTGTTTTTCTTTGCAGCCCTGGCAGTCCTAGAACTTGCTTTGTAGACCAGGCTGGCCTTGAACTCTGAAGGCACATGCCACCACCACCCAGTTTAAGAACACCATTTCTAAACTTTATTTCTTGGGTGCATATAAATGTTGTCCTCAGCATGGAGATTGCTCCTTAGCTGTATATCATGGAATCTGAGCTCACAGAGAAGGCGTCAGCAGCAGCTTCAGGAGCATAGGCCTTTATGGCAAGTCTCTTTCCTAACAGCAGAGTTGGGCTTACTGGCTCCCAAGGGGAAAGAGGAAGGCACACTCTGCAAACCAAATGGCACCTAGCAAACCAGGCACTGGCTGCTGCTGCTGCTATTGTACCGCTATTGACTACATGCTTGTCATTTTGCTCACCCCATGTTCTCTGACAGGCTCTAGAGAAGGGGCTGCCAGGTGAGGTGAGAATTTGCTATCCTACCATCTCACTGGGTGTTTAAGGGGCCAGGGCCTACGGATACTATCTTAGGTGGTCTTCCGTCTGAAATGGCTTGCTGCTTTATTCAGCAAGGGGCTTCTCTTCCATTATTGTCCCTTCCCGTGAGAGCACCCCATGCATTTGGAATAACTACCAGTGAAGCACGTAGTTTATGATTCTGCTTCAAAGTTAGATCTAGGTTTGCTCTAGTGCTTGCTAGGCTGCATGACTGCGGTTACATAAACACAGGTAACAGTAGTACCTATGTCAACTAAAATTCAGTGGAGTGACGCATGTTAAGGTCTGGCATGGTGCCTAGTTCACAGTGGACATTCAGCATACACGTCTGCAGCTACAGGACAAAGAGTGGAATTTACCAGATCATCTGAGAATAGGGATCTTTGGTTTTGTTTTGTTTTTTTAATAAAAAGTTAACAATTATTTTCTGTGTGAGTACGTGTGTATCACAGCACGCATATGGAGATCAGAGGACAACCTGAGGGAGTCAGTCCTCTCTCCTTCCACCATGTAGGTCCCTAGGATTGAACTCGGTCAGGCTTGGCAGTAAGAGGTTTTACTTGCTGAGCTGCTGCACCCACTTTTTTTTAAAAGATGGGATTAGCCCAGGCTGGCCTTAGCCTCTTGCCTCTGCCTCCCAAGTGTGAGGTTATACCCGTAAGTCATAAATCTGGTGAACAGTGATCCTTTAATCATCAAAAAGAGAAAAAATTATAAGTAAAAACATCCTTCGGTGCACTGGATTACAAAAACAGACCGTAGTGCAGGGGAAGGGGCTGTCTATATATACACATGGACAGATGGCCACAACAGCTTTAGGTTAAGAAAAATAAACCAGAATATGAGCAAGTAGCCCTCCTCTATTCATACTTTATTTTAAATGAAGCTAAGGCTGGAGTTGTGAGAAATTATTTTAAAAATTTGTATGAACATGTGAGTGTACAGGTGCATTTGTGTGTGGGGGCACATGTGAGTGTGCAGGTGCATTTGTGTATGGGGGCACATGTGAGTGTGCAGGTACATTTGTGTGTAGGGGGAACATGTGAATGTACAGGTGCATTTGTGTGTGGGGGCACACGAGTGTTCAGGTGCATTTGTGTATGGGGGCACATGTGAGTGTGCAGGTGCATCTGTGTAGGAGAGCGGCACATGTGAGTGTGCAGGTGCATGCAGCCAAATGAGTGCAGGAGTCAGAAGAGGATGGCAGGTACCATCTTGTTACTTCTTACCTTATTCTCTTGAGACGGGCTTTCTCACTGAATTGGACACCCATTCTTTGGGCTCCAGTGGGGTGGGGGAACACATAGCTCCTGGGATCTGTCTCTCTCAGCCTACCTAGTGTTGGAGTTATATGTCTGGCTTTTTATGTGGGTGTTGAGTAAATCGTAGGTCAAAGTACGTGCAGTCAGCACCCTTAGCAGCCAAACCATCTCCCCAGTCCTGTGAAAGGTCATTTAAACATTTTTAAATTTCTTTTTGTGTTTTTGTGCATACATATAGACCAAAAGTAAAGTTTTTCTAAACAGGCTAAAACTGAATTTTTTTTTTTTTATTTTTGAGAGCTACTAAACTGAGTAGAGGAGGTAGTTAATGCTAGGCTAGTGTGAGAACTTTGATACCCGGCTAGCTCTTCTTAAGACAGAGACTGTCAGGGGAGGAGGGGATGGAGTTAGCAGTTCCTGCATGCTGCTACCTCAGCACACCCAACCAGGCAGTCGCCTTCTGGTCCCCGCCACCAGCACACCCTAACACACAGGCCAGCAGAGCCTCTTTGATAAATATCGACCGAAATAGAGCAATCAGCTGAAAACCATTTGCTGAGCTGTCTCACCGCCCTGGGCTCAGGGCTTTCCTTTATTCATTTATCATGATATATGGCTTTGGCCAACATACACACAGGAGAGAAATTGTTGACATGTGGAACCCAAGTACTGAAAATCTTTCATCCCTCCCCACCCCCGTCTGTTCACCAAATAAGTTTTGTTTATTTAAAGACTACAGAGGATTTGGCTGTTAAGAACCAAATGCCTTTGGAGTGGAGTTACAACATAATTTATCATTTCCTCTGTTTATTAAAAAAAAATCCTGCATCTTTGAGCAGCACATTTGCAGCGAGAATTCTGGTCACTCGCAGAACTGAACCCTGGCAAAGCCTCCACCTTGTGGCTCCAGAAGCTCTCCCCTGGCAGCCTAACTTCCCATTTGTCTCTGGCTTTGAGGGTAAGTAAATGGGGTGGGAGGGCATGTTAGTTCCTTTCATCCCTGGCCTAGTCCTAATTCGCACTGGCTATTTCCCAGCAGGTCCCACTAGTGTGGGCAGAGGCAGCAGCAGCAGCAGCTTTAGTAGCTAGCGCAGGTTCCTTGAGCCACATCTCACCACCTAGACCTCGAACAGACCTTCCTGCTTGGGGCACTGTGAGGGCCACTCAGTTCAGTGTAGTGGCACTGCTCAAAGCCAGCAGTCACAGCCCAGCAGCCTCTGTGTTCTAGCACATAATAGGGCACGGGAGAAACAGCTGGTGCCCACTGCGTCCTGACAGGACAGCAGGTGGCAGTGGCTTCTTCAGGTTGGACAATCTGGCAGTGCTGGGAATGTGGCCACCCAGGGTGCCTCGGAGCATATTCCTGCTTCCCAGTATCCCACCTCCCCTAATCCCCTGAATCGTGTTCATCTGTACGCCTCAGAGCATGCTTTATAAAAAGCCAGAAAACCTACCTCCCAAGCCCTGAGCATCATCCGCTGATTAACCAGATCAAAGGGGGGGGCCGGGAACTAGGTTTGTGTGGTCCAGACTTGCGATTGTTGTCAGAAAAATAGGGCATTTTTCAGGGCGGAGTGCAGAACCCCAGACTCCACAGGTAGTTATGTCTCAGAATTGACTCCATACCGGATACCTGGTTGGTCTGCACTGGAGAACCGCTCGGTATGTGGTGGAAATGGTCATTCGCCTCTCACTCTGTTCGGTGGAAAGAACAGACTCTGGAATCAAGCCTACAACTTTTCTCTCTGCCTAGCCGCTTGCTGGCTGTATGACAGGGCTTGAGAAACTGCATCTTGTACAATGGAAATGCCCCTAGCTGGGCAGTGGCCCACACCTTTAAACTAAGCACTCGAGAAGCTGAGGCAGGAGTACCGAGTTCAAGGCCAGCACAGTTGGTATACAGAGTGAGCTCCAGGACAGTTAGGGCTATGTAGAGTGACCTTGTTATCAGAAAAAGAAAGGAAAATAAAATGTCCCACCACTTTCCCACTCCACTGTCTGGAGGACTCAGTACCTAACACTGCCGTGCCAGTTTCCATATTTGTAAGTGCAGGTATCTGTCTCGTTTTGTGATTACAAATAATGCCTAAATATAGCTTTATTATAATTAAATGAATGAAGGAATGTCTGCAGGGGAAGGGAAAAATGACTGACTTAACTTGGCACTGAAAGCCACAGCGCAGCAAGTGAGATGACTCAGCAGACAAAGGTGCTTGGTAGGGAGGATCTGGGTCCATCCCACAAGGTGAGAGCTGACTCCTGGGAGCTGTCTGACCTGACCTCTACACGAAAGCGATGGCACGGCAAACAGCAATGAAAAGAAGAAGAAAAAGACAGTCACAACAAAGGACCTGTCTATCAGGAGAAATAGTAGCTCATTACCAAATAAATGTTGACAGAGACAAGAGTGGAGTGACGGAGAGAAGAAAAACATTTGGAGAGCAGCTAACAATCTCACAGCATAAATACATGGACAACTTCAAGTGTTACTGTGTCATTCTCTCTGGTAATTTTTCTCCAGATATAGACTAACAGAAAAGAAAAACAGAGGTTTAAATAAGAGTAGCCCAGCCAAAACTGGGGCCTAATCTGGAGGCAGAGAGACTGCCCAGAGGGAGCAACTGACCACAGTAAACAGGGCTGGTTGTTAGGAGCGGAAGCTCGGTCCACATAGAACAGCATGTGGGACGACAACCTAGAGGCAAAAGCATTGCTCTTGGTTGCTTTATAAACAAGCACTGGGGCTTTCCATCCAAACCTCTCTCTCTTTCCTCTGTGGTTGTTATTTTCCAATTTATTTAGGCTTGATCATTAGCAGTTGGACTGAAGGTCCACGTTAATCCAAATGAGTTTAACACAAGGGCAGGGGATGATTCACAGTTTGAAAGGAGGCTCCTATGTTGAAGAGAGGAGCTGCTAAGCCTGACGGTGGCCCTAGTCTTGCCATGACACCACAGTCATGGTCACTGCCAGAGTAAAGGTCCTCTGCCTTCACACCAGGAGACATTCTCTGAGGGCCTTCACACCAGGAGACATTCTCTGAGGGCCTTCACACCAGGAGATTCTGAGCAGAGCAAGGAAACGAGGAAGAGATTCCATACGTCTGAGCATCCCAACAGGAAGCTGAGTGGCTGACGGAGGAGCAGCAGTGTCAGCCTCCCATGGATGGTCAGGGCAGTGGGCGCACACGCTTGCCACCCACTGCATGATGGATGGTCAGGGCAGTGGGCGCACACGCTTGCCACCCACTGCATGAGCAGACACTGGTGCTCGGCTGTGACTGCTGACTTTCATCCAAGAAGTTCTTTGGTCTTTGCTGCCAGATGCCGGTCCAGCTCCGCCACCGTGTCGTCTGCCATTTGGCTGATCTGCAAGGACAATTTAAGTTTGATGACTGGGGCAGGGGGCAAGTGTTTCTGAAACGTGCAAAGGTTACTGGGAAATACTGAGAGTGACAAAGCTCACATTACTGAGGCCAGCCAGGCTCTGCACTAAGAAATGTATGCTGATACTGTTATTGATTATTAACGACGATCCTGCAGGGTAGGTATGATTATTCCTCTTTTACAACAAGAAACCCAAGACAGATCATTTATTCCGGGCGACAGTCAGAAGTCAGAATACTGAACTTTAACACACAGGAGTCTGACTGTACAGCCAACGTTTAAAACTGTAACACGGTGCAGAAAAGTCAGCCTTGCTGCCTCTTAGTAAGCCCCACAGCAGTGGTTCAACCTTCCCAGTACCGTCACACTTTAATACAGTTCCTCAGCTGTGCTGACCCCAACCATAAGATTATTTCCGTTGCTACTTTTTTTTTTTTTGTTGTTCTTTTTTTCGGAGCTGGGGACCGAACCCAGGGCCTTGCGCTTCCTAGGCAAGCGCTCTACCACTGAGCTAAATCCCCAACCCCCCGTTGCTACTTTTTAACTGTGATTTTACTACTGCTGTGAATCATGATGTAAATGTCTGATATGCAGGATATGTGACCCCTGTGAAAGGGCCGTTTGACTCCACAAAGGGGTCGTTGCAACCCACAGTTTGAGAACAACTGTTCTAGAACATCTACACCTCAGCTACTCTATTTCAGAAGGCCTTTAGATGAACGGATGTTAAAGACAGTAAGACCTTAGAGGTAAACAGAAAGAGAAATGCACATCCGATCAACAAACACAGCCAATTCAATAGACACAAAAATGCAAATTAAAACAAGATACACCTTCAGCTGTCATTGCTAACAAAACTTGATGTTGTGGTTTCTAATTGCAATATTCAAACCCAGCAAGCTACAGTGAATGGATACGATTCCTTATCACAGGTAGAAATTCAAACAGGCACAAATGTTTCAACTGCAATATTATCAAGCCAACATGATCTGAACATAAGATTCTTCTATTCTAATATTTTATGTATGTGTTTTGGCCATGTGTGTGTCTGTGTATCATGTATGTGACTAGTGCCTGAGAAGGCCAGAGAGTCCCTGAAACTGGAGTTATAATGAGCCACCACATAGATGCTGGGAATCAGACCTGGGTTCTCTAGAATAGCCAGTACTTTAAACCACTCTGCCAGCTCTCTAATCCCAAGTTGCTGTTGTTGGGTTTTTTTTTTTTTATTGTTTTTATTTATATGAGTATGGGTACCATGTGTGTGCCTGATGCCTTGTGAACTCCCTGAAACCAGAGTTATGGATGCCATGAACTCCCATGTGGGTCCTGGGAGCTGAGTCTGAGAATGAGGGGTGTTGCTCACCAATGAGCCCACTCCCCTGCCCCTGGCCTCCACAAACGCTGAGGCTCAGCGTGTAAAGATGTTGATGCTGTCTTTTTAAAATCCTTGACGTTTTTACGTCTGCATAAGTTTATGTGCACTGCATTAAGTGTTGGTGCTGAGGAGGCTTAAAGGGCTTGTCATATCACTTGGAATGGATGTGGGTGATGGGAACTGAACTTGGGTCCTCTGTAAGAGCAGAAGTACTCCTAACTGTGGAACCAACTCTCTACTTCCCCAGCCCCTGGCTTAATTTTGAATAGTAAAAAAACTCAGAAAATCTACAGTTGCAGGATAGGAAGCAGATGAATACAGACAGGTATTGCAATGGTCATGTCAAATTCTCAAGGAGAAAAAGTACAATTCAAGTTTGGGTTACATTTGTAATAATAAAAAATGCATTTGAAATATGCTCCAAGATACTCATAATATCTTGGAGACATGTTCATGCTTTCTTTCAATTAAAGAAGAAAATAATTCAAGATTGAAACTTCTGTTTGAATATCTATAGAAGAACTAATCTATAAAATATCTAAACAAAAGTTATACACTTTAAAAAACAAAGACACGTCCCCAAATCTTTCAATTTTCTTTAAACATTCTTTCGTAACACATTCCTTTTCCTTCTTCAACTCCTCCCAGACCTTCCCCACCTCCCTACTCACCCAACTTCATTTCTTTCTCCCCCCTTTCTTCTCTCTCTCTCTCTATAAAGAAAGAAAGAAAAACGAAGGGAAGGAAGGGATGAAGTCTGTGTAGTGTGTTTACTGCTTGCTGGTCAGTTACTCCTGGACATAGGGCATGTCCAGTGACACTCCGTTTGAGAAAGCTCATCTTCCCTCTTCCAGAAGGTTCATCCACAAACAGCTTCTTGGTTAGGGTTGGGACCCTGTGTGCACTTCCCTTCTCCATGCTGGGATGTTGTCTAGTTCACACCTGTGTAGGTCTTGTGTTTGCTGTCCCTGTCCCTGTGAGTTCATGTATATTAGGCCTGTTGCGTCAGAAGGCACTGTTTCCTTGGAGCCATTCTCCACCTCTGGCTCTTAACAATCTTTCTGCTTTCCTCTTGCACATGAATGCTTGAGTCTTGGAAGGAGGGATTTGTTAAAGAAACCCTTTAAGAGCTGAGCGCTCCGAAGTCTCAGCCTTTGACCAGTTGTGTTTCTGTGCTAATTACTATCCACTGCAGCAAGCTTTTCTGATGAGGGCTAATCGATACTCTGTTCCTTCAGCAGAATAATAACGGTAGGTTTTCCCTAGCCACATGACCTGCCTAGTCTCAGTTTCTTGGCAACTTTATCAGTGTCATGGATGGGTTACATTGCATGGAATGGGCAAACAAAAGCAAAAATAAAGGGAGTGGTTTGGTTACTCCTATAACATGTGCGTCATTATTACATCACCATATCTGGCGGGCAAGCATCTGTTGTAGGTCACAGGACTGATTTATAGCTAGGTGAAAGTGATTACTCTTCTCTGCCAGGACCATGCAAAGGACTTCCTAGCACCATGAAAGCTAGTTGGTAGGAGTGAACTTCCAGTTTGGAACCAGCTCCATTTACAAATTTGACAACAGAAGTAAATTGTCTTCAGTAATAGGGCTTATCATCAGCTTATAGAGAGTAATCAATAGTCTTAGTGACTCCTTGAGTTTTTCTTTAAAAGGAAGTGGTCTATGGGAACTTTATGGCCAGCAACTCAACAAGATGTAACCCATTCTTGGCAGTGGAAGTTTTATTTGGTGGCATAAGACATATAGTTGGGGTATTGTCTCCCCCATTATATGGTGACTTCATTTAAATTCCTTTTATATACGTATACAACACACTAAAATCTTAACATTCTATCTTTTAGTGATGGGAAGATAAACGATGTGTTATTCAGGTCTGTATTGGTCATATACCTAAGACAGAGCACATAGCAAGTTCTCAGGAAGTACTTATTAAGAGAAAAATTGTTAAAGTTCTCTGTGTTTTTCTGCAGTAAGTATGCGTGCCTTTCTAAAAATGAAAACATGATTTAGTAGGTGGGTGCTGCAGGCTCCCTTCTAAGTCTAAGTGGAGCTGAAATGAAGGCAGGCAGCTTTGGCAGGAAGCTCCGAGGGCTGGCCCAGTGTGCAGATCTTGTGCTCGGCAGCACGGCAGCTGCTTGACATCTTTATTCGCCGACCACAGGCCTCAGCCAGGAATTAGAAACTAAATACATAGTTAGAAAGAGCAGAAACTGAAAAGGAGTTGCAGCACTCGGTCCCAGGCAGGAACATAGCCAAGCTCTCGTCTCGCCATGCTAAAAGCTACACAGCTTTCAGCTGGGAAAGCACAGCTCCTGGGGCTGCCAGATCCTCTGGAAGAGTGGCTAGACTCAGAATGGCAGCTTGTTCCCTCCTCAGGAGTCAAGTCACAACTGTCTGAGATGCCATTCTCCCTGGAGCTGCCTCAGGTAGGCCAGGAGCTGTGCCTAGCAACACCAGCACTACAGGCTGCCAGCCTGGGCCAGCCAAGGGTGAAGGCTGTAGTAAGGTTATCTGAGCAGGAGGACTGAGAAATTGAGGGGAAGGCCCAGGCTAACAGTCTGAGAACACAGGAGAAGACAAACAAGTGACATTTCCACTCTTGAGTCCGTGTCCTCACCCATCAAACTGAGGGTGCAAGTCCCTTCTCTTCAGCTAGCAGTTTAGTAAAAAACAAGGCTATACCAGCATGCAATAATCTGGTTATCCTATGCTGGCTGTGTTCCTGCGACTTTTACCACCACTTTCTGACTTCAAGCTAAGCCATCAACAAGAGTATCTATTCACCTTTTACCAAGCCCTTGGCAAGCGTCTACCTGCAGGTTTACCATTTTTACCTCAGACTTTGTCAGACTGATGATTAGTGTCACCCACCAGCTCCTATTGCCCAGTGCTTACTGCATGACAGGCCTGGTTAGCACTCCACACTGTCTTCTTTAGTATGCTTTCACCTAGCAGTTGCATAAAAGTTCTCCTGTATGAAATGTTTCTGTTAACTCATTTGTTGACATCTGACCATTCCACATTACCCCTATAACGCAGACACAACAGCTACTGTGCCCATTCTACAGAGAAGTAAGCCAAGGTCATTTGGGCAAGCCTGCTCTGCCCGCTAACTTTTTATGTGACATGTCATGGCTCCTGATGGACAGTGTAACAACTGCACTCCACAACGCCCAGCCTACCCTTCCTTATTCAGCCACATCTTGCTAGAGTCACTGAAAGGGTCAGTTCCATTTTCTTTAAAATCACAAGGTTGAGAACCAGAGGGGGAGAACAAACAGTGACCATTATCAAGGAGCATCACACAGTAGTCACATTAAGCATGTGTGCCTGCCTGCTGCTCCTCCTGTCACTCCTGTGAGATGGACACAGACCGTCCCACCTGACAGGTGGGCATAGGGGCTCCCAGATGAGTGAAGCCATTTGCTCCCTTTCACAGCTGGGAAGGTAAAGAGCTAGGGTCTGAATGCCTGACTCCAAAGCAGGAACCATTTTCTCAGGCCTTGCTTTATGAGAGTAAACAACATTATCACCACCAGCAGCACCAGCGGCACCAGCGGCACCAGCACTGTGTGTCTGCTGGTTACAAGTCCAGGAAATGGAAGGAAGCCAAGGACAGAGAAAGGAGCATAGGAGCACAGAGAACAGCTCCAGGCAGGCCTGCACAAGCCATTCTTCCTGCGGCTCGCCTTACCAGGTCTAGCCCTGTCTGCCTCCTGCCTGCAGGGGCCCTCCCTTCCTTTAGCCCCACCAGCACCCGGCTTCCTTCATTTCAGAGAGTGCTGTTTCACAGAGAAAGACAGCAGTGAAAGGATCTTGGCCAGAGCCACTGGTGGTTCCTGCCAAATGCTTTAATGTTCAGCAGCCCATTTATGGCGAACTGAAGTGAAGGTACCACAGCAGGCTGGCAGATGTCAGGTCCTGAGTAGGAACATCTTGGTCCTGTAGCAGAGGTGCCTGGGCTGAGGGCTGAGAGACTCGGGGGCAGACACAGTGACTGAGACAGACCTACAGCTCAGTCGTTTCAACTGTATGCACCAAAGATGAAAGAAATACTGTTACAAAATATTTCAAGAGAATCTGGCCTCAGAAGAATTTTGAAAACTATTTAAAAAGAGGTCAATTTCACAAAATAAAAGGCTGTTCAGAATCCCATCAGTGAACATTTTGATAATTACAAGTTACCAATCTTTGTATGTCTTTGTATCTTTAAAACTTTTTTATTAGATTTATTAGTTTCATTTTATGTGTGAGTATTTTGTGTGCACATATATATGCATGCACACCACACACATGCTTGGTGCCCACAGAGGTCAGATCCCCTGGAACTGGAGTTATAGGTGGTATCTGAACCTGGGTGCTCTTAACGACTAAGCCATCTCTCCGGTCACAATTTTCTTTATAAAAATATAATCGTAATGTTACTATATAGTCCGCTGTTTAAAAATAACACTAAAGTCATCTGGGCAGTGGTGGTGCATATCTTTAATGCCAGCATTTGGGAAGTGGAGGCTGAGTTCTAGACTAGCTTGGTCAACAAAATGAGTTCTAGAACAGCCAAGAATTAATCAGAGGAGGGCTGGAGAGATGGCTCAGTGGTTAAGAGTGGTTGCTCTTCCACAGGTCCTGAGTTCAATTCCCAGCAACCACATGGTGGCTCACAACCATCTGTAATGGGATCTGATGCCCTCTTCTGGTGTCTGAAGATAGCTACAGTGTATTTAAATAAATAAATAAATAAATAAATAAATAAATAAATAAATCTTTCAAAACAGAAAAAGAAAAAAGTTAAAAAAGAAAAAAGAATTAAACAGAGAAACCCTACCTCCAAAAAAAGGGTAAGTTAATAGATAATTCTAAAAATGCCCATATCAATGAAGTGAAATATGTTTTTTAACTTCTATATAGATTTCGATTAAGATAATTCCAATGGACATAAAATTTTCCAGAAGCTTGGTTTCTAGTTTTTCTGCTATTATACATAGCACACTAATGGCATACACAGTCCCACTGATTAAGGCTGACAATTTCTTTTAGATATATCCCTAAGCCATATTTCAAAAACAAAGAGTTTTAGGTATCTGTCACACTATCCTCTATGAAAACTACACAGATTTATAATAACAAGAACATACAGACAAACTTTGAAAGGGGATATAATGCTAATGGTTTGTCAGTTCTCATTCTGTCACGTGATAGATAGGTGGATACAAATAAATTCAACAAAAAAAAACGTAAGTCCAAGCGAAGTACGACAGATAGGGTGGCCTCAATGAACAAAATCATACAGGTGTTTGTCTGTGTGTCTGTGTGTCTGTCGTGCTTGCTGGCCTTGGGGCTGGAGTTACAGGTGGTTGTGAGTCACCTTGTGGCTGCTGGGAACAGGACCTCTGGAAAAGCAGCTAGAGCTCTTTACTGCTGAGCTTCTCTAAGCCCCAAGAATGGTTATTCTGACTATACGGAAGTTCGGTGAAATATAGACTTTAACTTAATTTTAGTGTGCAATGGTTTTTATAATCAAGGTTATTTAAAAAATAAATATATTTTAAAAATAACCCATTTCTCAAGAGTGCAAAAATAAAGATGATGATTTTAGGACAAATTGTAAGCTCATGTTAAATTGTTTTAATTCAGCCAGCTATGGTGGCACATGCCTGCAATCTTTGTACTCAGGAGACTAAGAACTATGATGAATCTACATAACAAATACCTGGACAGCTAGGATTACACAGCAGGGTAATGTCTCATAAAAAGGGAACTTGAGTTTAATGTTAGGACCCAGTAAGAGGTAAAAGAATCTGGGTACAGTGGTGCACATCTGTGACCCAGCACTAAGAAGACCTGGGCAAGAAGATCATGAGCCCCAACTCAGGTACATAAAGGAAACCACGCATGTGTGCTAGAGACACTTATATTCTAAAAGCTTGAAGTGACTTGGGAAAGATATATTAAGAGCCTTAAAAATAATGCATTTCTAGACTGGGGGAGAGGTTAGTGGTAGAGCACTTACAAAGTGTATACAAGGTTCTCAGTTCAATCACCAGCACTGGGGAGACAAGACCTAAGAAACCACTGCATTTTTCTATTCACTAATCTACACTTGGTATGTTCCACCCTAAGAAAACAAAGATTTGTAAAGAAGATATTCTTTGTAACTTTGTTAATATAATTTTTTTTAAAAAATCAAACAAAAATTTTAAAATAAAAATATCTAAGCACATGAAACTCAAGAAGGATGACCAAAATGCAAATGTTTCACTCCTTCTTTAAAAGGGGAACAAGAATACCCTTGGGAGGGAATAGGGAGGCAAAGTTTAGAACAGAGGCAGAAGGAACACCCATTCAGAGCCTGCCCCACATGTGGCCCATACATATATAGCCATGGATGAAGCAAAGAAGTGCAGGCCGACAGGAACTGGATGTAGATCTCTCCCGAGAGACACAGCCAGAATACAGCAAATACATAGGCGAAAGCCAGCAGCAAACCACTGAACTGAGAACGGGATCCCCGTTGAAGGAATCAGAGAAAGGACTGGAAGAGCTTGAAGGGGCTTGAGACCCCATATGAACAACAATGCCAAGCAACCAGAGCTTCCAGGGACTAAGCCACTACCCAAAGACTATACATGGACTGACCCTGGACTCTGACCTCATAGGTAGCAATGAATAGCCTAGTAAGAGCACCAGTGGAAGGGGAAGTCCTTGGTCCTGCCAAGACTGAACCCCCAGTGAATGTGACTGTTGGGGGAGGGCAGTAATGGGGGGAGGATGGGGAGGGGAACACTCATACAGAAGGGGAGGCGGAAGGGTTAGGGGGATGTTGGCCCGGATATTGTGAAAGGGAATAACAATCGAAATGTAAATAAGAAATACCCAAGTTAATAAAGATGGAGAAAAAAATATCTAAAAGCAGAGCTTCTAAGAGACAATTTTGCATATGACAAGCCATGAGAAGTGGCCATTTGCAAAGATTTTACAAACACATAAACAGCCAGTGCCTTTAATAACAAATGAGAAATTAAACATGGACTCAAAGCTATGCACTGAAGGAAAGGAAAGGACTATTTCAAATGCTGAGAGATGCCTCCGCACTGCACTTACGGGGGTGATTCTCCTCAAACTGTTAGACAGTCTTCATATTTTTATAATGAGCAGATATTACTTTGATAGTTAAGAACAAAAGTAATAAAGAACTTAAACTGTTGATGAGGGAATAATCAGCTAGCAGCTTTGATTATATAAAGCAAAACAAAACCCAAAGCAATGGCAAACCCCCTTTGGTGCTGTCTGAAAGGAGAAAGGAACATGTTGAAGAGGGCACAGGGCTGCCTCCAGCTGTTTTCCGACCCAAACTCCAAACACTGGGCTATTAGCAGTTGCTAGCAAGGCTAGGAATTAACATGGAAATGACATGTGTCCACTGCAAACCTTTACACCAAGAGACCACGACACAGTGTGCGAGGTGATATTTCACAGCCTGCAGGCGCCCCCTCAGATGCTGATGACGGTCAACTGAGACAGCGGTGACTGTCTTCATGCTGCCTCACAATAACCAGGCACCAGTTCAGTCTCAGAAGAACAGAGTATTTTCACTTTGAAAGAGTAACAAACAATAGGAAACACTGAAAAGAAAGGACAATCTGAAAAGGATGGGCAGCCAGTGGCAGAAAGGCGGCTTCTAGCAAGGTCTCTGTCAAGTGTGTTTTAACAAGAACCCTGATCACCTATCTGATCATTCTTTCTTCAAGGAACATGGACTCTGCACTCTAAGGCAGACTCCAACTTGCTGAATGAGGAGAGGAGCCTGGCAGCTTGGGTGATCCGTGCAGACTACTACCAGGAAGCACACAAAGGCCCTGTGTCCACTGCAGAGATGGATCCCCTAGGATATCAAGACAGAGCAGGCTCTCCTTGGGGAGATAGCTTAACCTATGAATGTCCCTTTGAGCAAACACAGGAGGTTAAAAAACAGGAGAGGATTTAAATGCTAGGCATCCTAACAGCACCTTCTAACATCCCAGGAGCCCTTTCAGAGTAGGAATTACCAAACCCTATTACAGGAAAAACAGATCCAGGGGTCAAGCAATCTTTCCAAGGTCACAGGACAGCAGCTGCAGAATGGTTTTTCCTTTTGCACACATGCTTCTGGTTCTCCTTTACAGTATGTGTTTACAGAATTATCAGGGAAACATTTAAACCACATGCCTCAAAGCTAGAGGTGGCTCAGCAGTTCAGAGCACTTACTGCTCTTGCAGAGGATCCAAGTTCATTCCCAACACTTACATCAGGTGCTTTAGCAACTCCAACCCTTGCCCCAGGGGATCTGAGATCCTCTTCTGGACCTTTGCAGGAACTTCACTCACCTGTATAACCCTCACCTAAACACACATGTATACATAATGTTAAAAATCTTAAAAGACAGAAAACAAAAAACAACAACAAACCCACCAGATCTAGGCAATATACTGAATGAGAAAATGTAGGAGCAATACCCAGGAGTCAAAACTCCCCAGAGGACTGCTGGCTGATCTATAACGAGAATACTAACTACTGATCCAAATGAGAGTAGTGACTCATTCCATCCCCTCTCCTTCTCTGTCTGCTGCTGCTTCTTTCATGCTCCATCCTGCCCCGTCTTATTTTCAGCTTCCCTAACATGATACTTTCATTGTGCACACGGCAGCTTTGGGGCCTATGAAACACTTAGTTTGATTCTGAACATTACTCAGTCCATCTTCTAAATCCTGATAAATCCCCTTTCTGTCTCCGATCTTGCTCCTACAATGTTGTCTACCTGGTCACTGCTACTTTTCATAAGCACACATGTGATCTCTCTGTCTGAAATACAAGATCTTTCAAAATAGTCAGTGTGTGAGAACTGCTTGGGAAGCAATTAAAAATTCCCAGGTACCATTCCAGGTTCACTGACTTAGAACCTGGAACAGGCCTCGAGACAGGGGGGTGGGTACAAGTGCACACGTGTGCGCACACATGTGAAGACCATGCCTTTTTTATCAATCACTTTCCACCTTGAGTTTTGGATCAGGGTCTCTCACTAAACCCGGAGCTCACCTTCAGCTGGAATGTCTGGCCAGTGAGGCCCAGGGTTCCTATCTCCACACACCTCCAAACCCTCTGCTGGGATTACAGGCAAGCCCTCTACACTCCGCTTTTCATGTGGGTTCTGAGGGATCTAACTCAAGTCTTTATTCTTGTGCAGCAAACATGTTTCTGACTGAATCACCTCCCTAAGTCCATACACCTTCCTTTCCCTAAGGGTAAAGTATTATTCATCAAATATTCACACACGCCCTTTAGACCTCTCTGAAGTCAGCGTATACTTCTTGGCAGCAATGCTATCTGGCTTGGGCTGAATAACAACAAGTTAGCCAATGGGAAAGGCCAAGAGCAGGTCCTTAAAACAAGCTTAGGTGCTTGGATTTATACACTTGCTGACTCTGGAAGACTGAGATACACAAAACACACATGAGCCCAACCAGTGATGTGAAGCTGAGCTCACAAGCCCAACCTAGAACAGATACACCCATCTGCCCCACAGAGAGAAGAATAAGAAATGATGTGGATTTTCTAAATCACCCCATTTTGGGTAGCTAGTTATGCACTATTATTGTGGCTACTGGTAACGGATACAGATGTATAGCCTGGTGTGAGGACATTCTGGGCATGTTCACACTCAAATTCCTCACTCTGCTACATAAAACCTTTTATGACATGGTCACTCTGTTTTCTTACCCATCGCCTAGACTCATCCTAGGATTAAGACCTGCAGGACCAAAGGTAGTGCACACCTTTAATCCAAGCTCTTGGGAGGCAGAGGCAGGCAAATCTCTGTGAGTTTGATGCCAGTCTGGTATACAGAGGGGGTTCTTAAAACAGCCAGGATAAACACCACACCTCTGCCCACCCTGAGCTCCCTGGCCCCTGTCTCACCCCTTCCCATACCAGCACTCAGCACACCGAGAACATGGCTGTTCACTCCTTGGCAGTTAGAAAGCAAAGCAAGTAGCTCTAGGGTCAGTTTGCCTAGGTTTGGATTCCATTTCTACTACTGTGAGCAAGAGGGCTTGCAGAGGTCCTCTGACTTCCCTGGAGCTGGCCTCCTCTCTGTCCCTTACAGCTCTGGGGTGCTGCTGTTTCAGCAATGGGGACTGGACCGAGGGCCTGGTGAACGAAGGCCCTTAGGTACGCCTGCAGCCTCTAACTGGGTTTTGTAGTGAGAAATAGTGTCCAGCACAGAGCCTAGCACCACTCAAGGATCAACAGCATTGTATCTGTTCCTATGGATCCTTCCAGGGTCTAACACTGGGCTAGTCTTAGAATAGAGACACGGTGTTGACCCTGTGAATTAAGTGACCAGAGCTTCTGGTTTGCTGGCCTTGCTTCAGGCACGAGCACACAGATTCCTTGGGTGAGATACACAGATGCTCCATCTGTTGGCCACAGTACCTGCTTCTCGATGAGCCTAATGGTGTCCTCTGAGGTTTTGTCCTTTGACTTCTTCAGTTTATTCATTGCATTAGTGCGAACCTTCCGTAAATTTTCTTTGGCTTTGTTGGTGTTCTGTTTGGCCAGTTTCACCAGCATTTCTCTGTGTTCCCTGGTTACTCTGAAAAAGACACACACACAGTTCAACAAAACTATTCTTTCTAGTAAGACCCTGACCTCCAGCCAAGAATGTCATACTCTTCTGTTCACTAGCCCAGCAGTCTACTGCTCTGACCCCTCAGCTCGTGACCTTCACACTGCCAACAGATGTCAATGGACATGCTCAGTCCTGTGAGTTATCAGGTAAAAGCACGTAAGAGACACTAGGGAACTAGAGAGAATAGGCAGACCCAGAGTCAAAACTCAACCAAGCTACTTAAAAGATACAGACATGCCTTCTCCTCAAAATCCCTGCTGTCCGTGGGACAGCTGTCTAATGTCTGTCGGGTAGGAAGAAGCTGAGTAAGATGAGTCTGTAGTGAGATGAGCATTTAGCATGGACCCTGACACATTTGATTTAATTTAATGTAATTATTTTGTTTTTTTCCAGATAGGGTTTCTCTGTGTATCCCTCGCCATCCTAAACTTCACTCTGTAGATCAGGCTAGCCTCAAACTGTGATCTGGTTGTCTCTGCCTCCCTAGTGCTGGATTGAAAGCCACACCCAGATGAGTGTTGGTTCATATTATCAGCATCCTCATCATAAATACAAGTGTAAACCACAAAGAAAGGCATGTGACCACACACCGCAGTTCCTATTCCCATTGAATCACCATGACAACCTATAACACAGCCCAGCATAAATGTCCTGTCTTCCTTTCTCCATCTTGTCAATACCAAGGGCTAGGAGCTGAGGTAATGGATTAGGATGAGGACAGCAGAACTTCATCCTGCCCATAAGGAAATCAGCTAAAAAAAGAGTCAAAAAGTTATTTACCAGAATGTAAGAAGTGTTGTGGTGACCAATGTGGGGAAAGAGAAGGAGCCTCAGAGCCGCAGCTCTGCTCGACAGAATGAGGTCTAAACGTGGTAGGTCACTAGGTCCACTCACCACTGCTCTGTCTCTTGCTCAGGGCAGAAGCAGGAACACATGTTCCCCACCCTGAGATGAGGCTACACAAACTGAATGACCTAAGGAAATGTGTACACACATGTTGGACTAACTCAGCTGGCTGCTTTGTCTTCAGAGCTTGTCTTTACTTAAAATTCTTTTTTGTTATGGGAGAAAATGGTATGTAGATCCAGGGCAGAAGACTTTAGAGGCAACATGTTCCCCTGGATTACAGTACAAGCTAAGACAGGCCCTCCATCAGCTCAGGTCTAGGATGACTATAAAGAACAGCACCTGACCATAGTTTGAGAAATACACTCAGCTGTTAGAATCCACAGTGAAGTGCTATAAACCATGGTGATATGAAGACTGCTTGTTACTGCAGCATAATCCACATTATCCTAATATACCTCACTAGATCTAAAGAGTAAGATATATTTCATTATTACTGTTTGTTATTGAAGGAAATCAGGATAGGAACTCAAATAGGGCAGGACACCTGGAGACAGGAGCTGATGCAGAGGCCATGGAGGGGTGCTGCTTACTGGCTTGCTCACCATGGCTTGCTCAGCCTGCTTTCTGATAAACCCCAGGACCACCAGCCCAGCTGTAGTCCCCATCAATTACTAATTAAGGAAATGTCCTACAGGCTAGACTACAGCCCGATTTTATAGAGGCATTTTCTCAGCTGAAGCTCCTTTCTCTCCAGTAACTCTAGCATATATCAAGTCAACATAGCACTTTCCAGCACAAACCCCATTTTATATGTGAAGAAAAGCAGGTCCTACCAAGTGTAGAATCTTCGTTGCTGTTTGGGGGGGTTTTGAGAAAGTCTCACTATGTCACCCATTCTCAGTTGGAAATTATGATCTTCTTGCTTCAATCACCTGAGTGCTATGATTATTAGGCACACACTGCCAAGTCCAGCCAAAGTCTGGTATATTATGTGACATCAAACCTGGAGTGGCCTGTCTGAAAGGCCACTGGTTGGTTTATTATAACAAAATGCTCTGCTCTGAAGTGGCATCATTGGCAATGCTTCTTGACCTCAGATCAACAATCCTGAGGAGGCTGAGGAGGAGCACCCCACGTTCTGGGAGCACGCTCAGTGTGCACCAGTGAGAGTATATGACATCTATATGCTGCTTTTTCCCACAACAAAAAGAATTTTAAGTAAAGACAACCTCTGAAGACAAAGCAGCCAGCTGAGTTAGTGACCCACTAACCCTCTGCAAACCTTCCCTCAAATTAAGAGTCCCATTCTTCTCAAAGGAGAAACTGAGTCTCAGAGACGGTAAGTGACTGCCCATGAGCTTGAGTGACAGGACTGGGACTCAAACCTCGTTCTTTCTGGCCTGTACCCTTGTAATCTATTTCAAATAAATCATGAACTTTTGCTTCCAGGCAGAAAGCTTTCAAAGTCGTAACACGAAGCTTGGGGCTGAAAAGGACAAAACCACCATGTCAGGAGTTTAGGGATTTGGATCTGATCTTGTTACTTTTATGGTTTTTAATTCACTGAACAAAAATCATGCTGACAAGTTTAGGTCTCTTTTTTGTTTTGCCAAAGCATATGTCAGTATAAGAAAGGAACAGGAAAATTAAAATATGATCCACTGATTCAAAAAACCTAATCCTGCTGAAATACTAGGAGGGGCAGAAAAGAAGCAGGGCGAAGGCTGGAAGAAACATCTTAAACCTCTCCAGAAAGATCTTCTTGAAGTACTGCGATCTTGTGTTTCATTCATAATTTCCAATAGGTATCCCACTGCTGAGAAACCTTTAACAAAAAAAGCTAACTAACTTTTCACTGCTTTGTTTATATTTCAAATGGGAGGGAAAAAAAACCCACACATTAAAAAAAAAACAAACATGAGTTAGGACTTTAAAAATACTCAAAAATAAAAGGATATATATATAAAATTACATGTAGCATTGCCATAAATATCAGTTTCCAAGGATAGCAGTGTATGACTTTTACACTGTTAAAAAACATTTGTGTTAGGATTCAAATACACAGCCAACTGTCAAAAAATGTATAAGGGAGAGGAGTAAGGTATATATGAGGAGAGAGGAGCTGGGGGTACTATGCAGAGGAAGTGCCAACAGGAAGAAGGGCAGATGCACTGGTGGATACTGAGTGTGTACTGTGAAGAAATACAGAGCAGACGGTCCCACCATATTACCGTCTCTGTCACCCAGAAGACACTCATCAAAGATGAGAACGACGTCTCAGAGAGGAACTCGGAGAAGCAGATATAAGAACACGGAGTATAAGAGACAGAGCACAGTAGCCTCAGATGCATCACAGTGCTTATGGACGTCTTAATCAAACACATTTAATGATTTCCTCATGAAGCAACAAGGGCACATCTGCTTCAGAAAAAGAAACACACCACATAATATTATGGAAATGCCCTAATCCCTTTCCAGTCCAGTGACTATATACATCTGATCATCTGCAGCTCACATTCATGGGACTCGGGAGCGCACTCATGTTTGTATTCCAGGCGCCTCAGTGGCCACTCCAAACCGGTGCACACTTGTTTCTCGAGCAACGGTTGAGCTCCTCATGCTCCATGCTCCATCCCGTGCTGGCTGATATGCAGAAGAGGCACGCCTGGTCCTTTCTCAGAGACTGAAGAAAGGCAATGTGACCAGACTGGAGAAAGTGGGAGACAAAGACTATCCAAAGTGAGGATGCTGGAAGGGCTGACAGGTGAGACACACAAGCCCTTCAATGTCATACTGGGCCAGATGCTATTCAGCCTTCAAGACGATTGTGATTCTGATACACATACACATGGACAACCTCAACTGAAACAAGCCCAACTCAAATGGACACATTGTATGACTCCATCCATGTAAGGTTTCTAGAGCAGGCAGAGGAAGAGGCAGAGGCAGGAAGCAGAATGATTCCTAGGGACTGTGTGCATGTGTATGTAACTCTGACACGTACAGTTTCCTAGGGACTGTGCATGTATACATAACTCTGACATGTACAGTTTCAATTTTACAAGGCCCTTACACTGACAAGTAATTTTTAAAAACTAAAAACTGGTATTTTATTACAATTTTGGTTTTGTCTTTGTTTCTGTTTTGAGACAGGGTTTTTCTATGTAGCCCTGACTATCCGAGACCTCGATCTGTAGACCAGGCTAGCCTCAAACTCAGATGTCTGGCTGCCTTCGCTGCTGAGCACTGGGATTAAATGCATGCACAATCACAGCCCAGCTCACCATTTTGGGCTTTTTTTTTTTTTTCCATTTTTGGTTTTTTTAAAGAGAGGAGCCCTGGCAGATTGTTCCTACAAACAACATGAAACACCATAAAAGAGGCTCAGGAGGCAAAGGAAACCCAACTAGACCTGCATTTTGTATAGACAACAATGTGCATACCATATCTAAGGAGAGGGAAGCCAGGGCCCCACCCTGCAGTGCGGCAGCCTCTTGGCTGGGTGATGAAGACAGCAGCCTTTTCCGCCAGGGTCACAGAGCCTCCCAGCACGGAGGCAGGGGTTTTGGCTGGGCCGGCAGGGTCATACTTTGTTTGTACAAACTCCGCCAGGCAGGTCTTCCAGTAACATCCTGGATGGGGGCCTTCCTGCAGAATTCCTTGAGCATGTTCCCATGAACAATAAGCAGAGGGCATGCCCCTCTGGTAACCAACACAGAGAAACCCACCGGCTGAAATGATACTCCCATTGTTTCTACCAAATGGGACACATGTACCAAGTTACTCAGGGAAATCCCTGTTGAGTTGGGTCATTACAGCAAACCCACTTAGGATGTTTTTGGTCACTTAAAAGATGGCATTAAACACAGAAAGGCCTAGAAGTAGAATCCAAGAGCTGTGCTACTTGCTGGCTTCAGAACTTTGAATACCATACTCAGCCTCTCCAAACTCAGTTTCTTCATACTTAGGAGAGTGTGGCTATTACTAAAAGGCGGATGCAAGGATTAAATGAAATGACGGGTGGCAAGGGCTTGGCACACTGCCAGCACATATGCACTGCAGGAGTGCTACACAGGATGGCTGCACTAATTGTTTTAACCACAGACTCTCCAAGGCTCAGGGACAATAGGATATGAGTGGGGAGGGAGAAAACACTCAAAAAGGGTTTGGTTCCTTAAAGCTTTGGCCAGAGTGGATGGATAACACAAAGGATAGGAAGGACAGAGGGCCAAGCCAGTGGCACAGCCTGTAACCTCCATTACCTGGGAGCTAAGGCAAGAGGACAGCCAAGTTCAAGATCTTCCTGGACTACAGGGTGCGTTCAAGGCCTGTTTTGGCAACTTTGTGGGACCATCTCAAAACAAAAAGTAGAAAGAGGGCCAGGACATAGCTCAGTGGAGGGGCACTGGCTCTAGCATATGGGAGGTCCTGAGTTCAATATCAGCACTACCAAGAAAAGAAAAAAACAGGAGAGGGCAGCAACAGGCAGTGGGGCTGCAGAGACCGTGACTTCTGCTCTGACAGCAGAGAGAGCACAGTAAGAAGGCAGCTGCACTCTAGGGAAAAGCGTATGAAAACACATCCCTGACAATTCCAGAGAGAGCGTGTCACCCCCTCGCTGGGCAGCTGGGAGCCTTCCCTCCCAGGAGCACAGACCAGCAATCAGTCGCAGACACATGCCCTGCTTCGTTGTTTGCTGGTATGAGCTACTCAATGGTTTGGGGCTTCAAGCCCTGAAGGAAATGTTTTTGTTTGTGCAGCCCGGCCAGATTTCCTATGCTTCTACATACCCTACCCCACCCTCCCATTATCCCATCTTGCATCTTGATCTCTCATAAAGACATCAGACCAAAGAGAATCATACGCTTGGGAAGGATTCCTACCACCTATGCTAACAGAGAAAGGAGAGAGGTCAGGAGTCCCAACTCCAACTCTCAGCTGACACACACGCGCGCGCGCGCACACACACGCGCGCGCGCGCGCGCGCACACACACACACACACACACACACACACACACACACACACACAAGCACAGGTTTGTGGACAAGTGAGACCAGACCTCTCTAACCTCTGCTCTGCCAGTCTGAGTAACCATGACACTAGCTTTTCCTCTGCAACTGTGGACTGGTGGAGCACTTGAGGCAGGTCTCCGAAGATATTAGTGAGGTTTGAGGCCCAGATTTTTCATGTCTAAGCTTGTCTCAGTTTCCCTGCCTGTCAAACACATCGAAGTCTACATCGAAGTTAACTGGATTATGTGGGAGAAATATGATGGTACAAAGTGGTGTACTCGTAAACATTATCCACTATTACTTTCTCATCTATTAGATATAAGACTGGGGACGAGGTGGGGACGAGGGAATGTTGCCTTCTGGACATTAAGACACTCAGCTGGAAGTGCGTTTACTGCTGAGTCTGAGAACCTGAATGTGATTCCTGGGATCTCACGGTGGAAGGCGAGAACCAGCCCCTGAAGTTTTCCTATGACCTCCACACATGCTGTGTGTGGCATACAAACCATAAGCAATGGTAAGTAAATGTTTTAAACCACTGTCTTCCACAAAGACTAAATGGTAGATGCTGGTAAGGGAAAGCATATGCAGGCACTAAACGACAAATTCTTTAAGTTGTCAACATAAAGAATAAATGATGGAGCGCCAGGGTATAAATCAGTGGTAGAGCATTTGTCAAGCATGTGCTAGTTTCCACACCCAGCACCAAGGAAAGAACCCAAAAGGCGCTGTCTTTTACTGAAGAACAGCTCAGTGGCTACAAGCTTAGGCTCTGGAGAAAGGTGACCCATCCCTACACCTACTCCCAGTGTGGCACTAGTCACAGAGATCCAAAGAACTTCCTTCCCTGTGACTGGGGTTTTCTATTCTATAAAACAGGGATGATAACAGGGCCCGAGGGCTGTTATGATCGTATAATATAATACACAGTAGACCAGGAAAAGCAGGTTACACATAGTGGATGCTCACACTCATTCATACCACAAACACTGGTACTATTACTACATACTTACTACATGCTAAACCCCATTCCAGGGGCTAGGGATACATAGATGAATACAATTAACACAGCTCTTCTTCTCCTCAGAGTACTCACATTCAAGCAAAGGAGAGACAGACAGTATACAAGTAAATATACAAAATGGCATAAATGTATGAGAACAATAGAGCGAGAGCCTTGCTATCTGTGGTATGGTGACATTTTGCTCAACCATATCTGCCTCGCCATCTGACTCTAACATCCTTTCTGCTTCAGTAACGGTAACACCTGCAGAGCTCTTTCCAAGTGCCAAGCTCTAAGCTGATGCGTGCTGTATTAACTCAGTGAATGTCATAACACTTCAGTGACATTAGTGTATGCCCTGGGTTTTATAAATTACAAAGCAGAGACTCAGATGAAACAGTAGGCCTAAGCTCCTGCTAGACTGACCTGAATTAATGGCAGAGGGTGGTGACACAGAAGCTCAGGAGAGACCCAGCAATTGCTACAGTACAGTTCAAAGTCACCAAGCCCAAGTCAGACCATCGGGCTTTCTTCTGACTTGATTTTTTCTTTCAAAATTACCAAAGTCTATATATGTGTAGGCCGTATAATCAAGCAGCTTTACCAATACGTCCTGGGATGTGCCAACCATGCACACTCCCCTGTAACAAGAGCTATACGGCCAGAGAGAAAAATAAAGGGAACAATTGGTAACACGGTTAAATCACGAACTCCGGAAGCAGATGGGTTCAAGTCTGAAAAACAGCTCTTCCACTTATGAAGAGCCTGGGCAAGTTTTTAAACTTCCTAGCCCCAGCTTCCCCGTTTTACTGTAGTCACTTCAAAAGGTTACTTTTATAGCTGAAAAAAAAAATGAGACAACTATGAAAAGATATGTGCAAAATAATAAAGCAACCTATGGTACCACAGACATTTAATCCCATGTCCATAACTTGACTTAGGGTGGGGAGGGAGCTCATTATAAACTACAGATCACCTGGTTTGAAAATGTACTACTTTACACACCTAGCCTTTCCAGCCATGCAGTCTGCCAACACAGCACTCCTCCTGGTGATCACGTTGCTGGCTGGGAGCCATGACTCACTATCCCTACCAGGATCACTGTGATTACTAGTCCAAGGAGAAAAAAAATATACAAAATTCAAAGTATTGCTTCTACTAAACACTAACACACACACACACACACACACACACACACCCCACAAGAGTAAATGCCATGATTATTCTATTTTATATATAGTATGTAGGGTTCAGAGAGCTGGTTATCCTGCCCAAGAACACAGCACTTTTTATATTGGTTTTCTTAGGGCTGTCCTCTAACTCTGCCATGGCTCTCCCTGGCTACATAGCAATTTTCTTCCTTATCCAACTAAGCTAGGGCTCATCCTACCCATCTCATCCAGCTTGTTGCTATGGGCAAACTTCCTGGAGAAATCATGTGTATTTGTGTGTCGGGGAAAGGCAGCCTGGGAGAAAGGCAGCCGAGACTTCTTGTTATCTTGGAAACTCTGGTCTAATTCTAGGAAGAATTCTCCTTTGATCACCTCAGAACTTTGGTGTGGAGGAGGAAACCAGCAAGGCCTCAGATTTCCCATCCAATGTCCAGATGAACAGAGGGGGCTAATGTTGGTAAAACTCCAATGAGAAGCATCAGGAGGGAACTGGGTGGGGAGGAGAGCTAGCATCTCTGGCTTTACCAGAAACATAACGCCAATCTATACTAGACTTTCCCATTTGGATATACCTTCCAAGGGGCCTTGTTCACTGTAATTCATATTCACAGAATAAACCAAGTGCTTATTAACAATCAAACTATGGTGCTCCTGAGCAACTCAAATTCCAAGATAATTACAACATAATGACTCAACTCCTCCCATCCCTAAAAGCAGAGCAACAAAAAAAAAGCCATGAGTGTGAGGCTGGGAGAGGGGTTAGTATGAAGGGGAAGGAAAGCATGATGGACCAGAGGAGAATCAGGGAGCAAAAGTAAAGGTAACCTTGATTTTACTCCCAAATAACCAGGATTTAAAAAAAAAAAAAAAGCTGTGTCCAAGAATTGCTTAACTGAGAGAATGAATTCAAACACCAAAAGACAAGGAATTAAAACATACTGAGTACCTGTTCAGGGCCCCGGGAAGAAGTCCCACATACAATGTCTGATTGCTCCCCAAACCACTGACAGTCTCATTTTACAGATACGGTGGCTACTGTGGGAGGTGCACACCACCCTGACTGCACTCCCCAGGATGGGCTCTGAGGAGCACAGATGCCCATAGCTCCTGGCTTCCAAACTGTCAGACCCCTTCCATTACATTCAGCTGAGATCACCCCAAGCAGACTCTCTAACTACTCCTGGCCAACACTCAACCATTCATAACACTGACTATGGTAGGGCTCCGTCAGGGATAGCCTCTGCTCAGAATCACCCTAGGAGTTGTGCTGCATAACTTTCATCCTATGCTTTTGTTTAGACCTATGGTCAGATCTTGGCTGTCTTCTCCCCGCTGCCTCGGTCCCCGCCATCTTTCACACCTCTAATCCCATCTTGT
The DNA here is from genome assembly GCF_021556685.1 of Rattus norvegicus. NCBI lineage: Eukaryota > Metazoa > Chordata > Mammalia > Rodentia > Muridae > Rattus > Rattus norvegicus. The sequence continues at coordinate 18,425,618 of NC_141536.1, read as the reverse complement.
GTGTTTCTTGGAGAATACAAACTGATATATTCCCATGGCAGAGCAACTGGGGATAAAGATCAGGGATAGAACACTTGCCTAGCATGTGCAAAGCTCTGTTTAATCCCCATTCCTGGGAAAAGGCGGTGCTGGCTGAGGATCAAACCTGCTTCATGTATGTCAGGCAAGTCCTCCCATTACAATGCCAGAGGCCAGCCTGCCACCAAATAGCACGAGCAGGCACCATTAAAATGATACAACGAGCAAGTGTGTGGTAGAGAGAGGGGAAAGAAGGAGAAGCGGACCAGTTTGTGCACTATGAAGAGAGGCAGAATGGAGACTCAAGGGTGCTGAGGAACACAGCCTAACATGAGTGGCCTGGGCTGCCATCTGAGGCCATGCTGATATCTGTACCTGTGCTGCCTTTGAGGAACATGTCTGGGTCTGTGGCCCTGTTACCAACAAAGGCCATTTGGACATTGGTAGTCTGGGCTGACACCTGGGGCCATGTACATATCCCAAGGGTGAGCTGACCTGAGCTGAGCTGAGCTGGGCTGGGATGGCTTCTCCTTTGCTGCCTCCTGCAGGAGGGAGAGCTGGCCCTGCCCCTCACCTAGGCAGTTTGGAAGAGCTAGCCCTGGCAGCATGGACCTGGAAGAATTGGCCTTGCCCCTTGCTGGGGTTGGCACAGGAGAGCTGGCCCTGATCCTTACCTGGCAACCACCCAGGCCCAGATCCAGGGCTTGGAGTTGGCCCACCTCAAACAACATCTACCCCATCTATGAGCTGATGGGTTTGCATGAAGAGGCCAGACTCCATGACACAGGGCAACAACAGGATATCCAAGAGGGATGGTGTAGCAGACCAGAGGCCTCCCAGGTCAGTAACTCATTACAATGAGCATCTGCAAGTAAAGCTGTTTGGGCAAAAGGCTATATTTTTAAAAGTTCTTCTTTTTGTATTTTTTGTTTTCTTTTGAAGGGTAGGTTGCGAGGGCAGAGGGCAGAGGGCAGAGGGCAGATATAGAGGCACTGGAAGATGAGCAGGATGGGAAAGCATGATGTGAGGTTCACAAAGAATCAATAAAAAGTAAAATAAAAATTATTTTTTGTTTTTACTTATTTGTGTATTGGGGGTGGGTATGCGTGTGGCATAACTCATGAGTGGAGGTCAGTGGACAACTTTCAGGAGTTGGTTCTCTCTTTCTACCACAAGGACCCCAAGGATGAACTCAATGTTGTTAAGCTTGGCTGTTGAGCCACCTCCTTGGCCCTAACAATTAAAATTCACCCAGCATCCACACACCTCTCAGCAGCTCCATCATGAACCCCAGTCCAATTATCTATTATCTATTGAGTACGTTACTGACTCTCTAGAAGGCTTTCTATTTATGGAGGAAAGTCCAAAACAAAACAAACAAACAAACCCTTCTACATTCTTTTTTTTTTTTAGATTTATTTTATTTATTCCATGTATATAAGTACACTGTTGCTGTCTTCATACACACCTGAAGGAGACATCGAATCCCATTATGGATGGTTGTGAGCCACCATGTGGTTGCTGGGAATAGAACTCAGGACCTCTAGAAGAGCAGTCAATGCTCTTAACTGCTGAGCCATCTCTCCAGCCCCCACTTCTACATTCTTATAAAACTAGATGGTTGTTGTGGTTTGCCCTGAAGTTATCTGTATTTTGATGCTAATTCCATTGCCCCAAGGACAGCTACCTAGTCACTACTCAGAAGTCAGATGACCTCACCAGAACCACCTCCCCATTGAATTTGTAAAGTACAGGTGAGGGGCAGGTACAAGATAGAAGGAAGCCTGTCATTGGAGGAGAAGGAAGGATGGGCGGAAGAGAAGTTTGAAGGAGGAGGAGGAGACTAGGAGAGAGAGAGGAAGAGACAGGACAGAGAAGAGAGAGAGGGGAGAAGCCATGGCAGGTGATGTTAAGATTCTGCTCTGTGTATTTACAGGTTGTTATCAATGTTCCTAAGGGATGGATGGTACCAGGCTTTGTATGTTTAAGTGGGCAATTATATCTTACCAATTGGGTCAAAGATTATTGTGTTGTGTGTTCTTTTATGTGAGGGTTTGAATATAGGAAAGTGTGTGGAGGCAAGAGACTCTGGGTCGCCGAGGAGTAGGGATGTGTTTCCACCAAGATATCTAGCAGATATCTTGGGCACTGCTGTGCGGACCTAGCGGGATAAAAGACAACCATTACTCTTTTTTATTTTTATATTTTTACAATAACAGACGGTAGCTGTCTTATCAGAGGAGGAAACACGGATGGGTGGAAGATGGCCTGCCAAGAAGGAGATGGGAAATAAAAACTATTTTATATCTTGAGTGGAATGGTTGTTACAGGGACATGTAAGTTGGTCTAAACTCACCTTCATGTACATTTCATTTTTTTTTTTTTAGATAAACTCACTCACATACACTTGATATTCAGTTATTTACTTATTTTGAGACAGTCTCATTATGTAACCCTGACTGGCCTAAAGCTCACTCTGTAGACCAGGCTATTTTTGAACTCAAAGAGATCTGCTTGCCTCTGCCTCCTGAGTATGTGATTGTGTTACCCCAGCCTAACATCATCTGCACTGGAAACAGTCCTCAGTAAACTTAAGATACATCTCTAAGTAGAGTTAAAGATTCCTGATGTACCGCACTTCAGAGTGCCCAACAAAAACATGGCATATAAATCCACTGTCAGATGGTGGATCCTGATTTGAGCATTGAAAATTATGTTTTTAAGATTAATTTACTTTTATTTTATGATTTATGAGTATTTTTTCCTGCATATATGTCCATCCCTGATGCTCACAGAAGCCATAAAATAACAACAGATCCCTTAGAACCATGTGAGCACTGGGAGCTCAATTTGGGACCTCTGCAAAAGCAGAAAGTGCTCTTACCCACTGAACCATTTCTCTGGGCCCTGGAAATAGCTTATTCTACATGACTTGGATTATCATTGTGGGGTCTGAATGAGAATGGCCCCCACAGTTCATATGCTTGAATGCTTTGTCCCTAGTTGGTGGACTATTCAGAATGGATTAGACGGCTGGAGTAGGTGCGTCTCCAAGGGTGGGATTTTAGGTTTCAAAAGTGCATGCCATGTCCTGTCTCTCTGCCTTTGGATCAGGATGTAGGTCTCAGCTATAGCTCTTTTGATCATGACTACCTAATACCATGCTGTCCTCCTTAGTGATCATACTTCTCAAATTGTAAGCGAGCCCCTAATTAAATGCTTTCTTTTATAAGTTGCCTTGGTCATGGTATCTCTTCACAATAATAAACGAGTAACTAAGACAATTATATTATCAAATTTTAAAATATCAATCTCTACACCCTTTACTATGAAAACAGGCAAATGTGAAACAGAAAGCACTCTTACAAGGCTACAGAAGCAAGACTATAAATCTGAGGTGAAACAGCTCCGCATCTGGATCCTCTCACCTCTGCTTGGACTAGCTAACGAGCCTGAGTGAACTCCCAAAGGTTTACAGTGACATGTATACAACAAAAACCACACACACACAACAACAGGGCAGCCGAACGGGATGAGGCAAACACAGAGCACTGTCCCCTAGCCACCGTTAGCTACTCTGTAAGCTAAAGGAGGCATCAACTACTATAGAGGTGTCCACAAGGATAACAACAGACTTGGGTCTGAGGAACAAAGGTATGCTGTAGATGGCTGTGGAGTCCTACACTGTCCATATCTCTAAGCAACTGAGCACTACACAGTGGTGCTGCAAACACAAGAAACATCAAGTAGCAAGAAAAACGCTCAGGCCCCATGGGCCCCACATTCCATATTCACTTCTTCCCCAACTCTCAACTCACCACTTCATCTGTTCTCAGCGGGACCCAGAGTCAGGCTTTAGAATTTACAAGAGCTAAAACACAGCTAAGAGGCTGGAAAGCCAGCCCAGCAGTTAAGAACACTGTTCACTCTCACAGAGGACTCAGGATGCTAATCAGCACCCACCTGGCCGCTCAGTCACCTAACTCCAGTTCTAAGAGATCTGAGACCCTCTTCTGACCTCCATTGGCATTAGGCACAGGCACACACACAGTGTACATACATACATGCAGGTAAAACACTCATACAACTAAATTAAAATAAACAAATCTAAGAAAAAAAACGTCACCAAAAGACAGTTTAAAACAAGATATCTGACATTTGGGAAATAGTTAATACTACGTATAAAATGCAAACACTGAACAACCTTTAAAAAGAATAAAGAAGCTGGGCAGTGGTGGCACATGCCTTAATCCCAGCACTTAGGAGGGAGAGGTAGGCTGATCTCTGAGTTCAAGGCCAGCCTGGTCTATAGAGCAAGTTCTAGAACAGCCAGGGATACATAGAGAAACCCTGTCTCAAAACACCAACAAGACAAAACAGAATAAGGAATAAACCATTTGTGTGGTGGTGCACATAAGAGCAAACATTCAAGGTCATTTTTAGCTAGCAAGTTTAGGGTTACCCTAGGCTACATAAGATCTTGTCTTGAAAAAAAATAGGGAATTTTCATAGAAAACATGGACATACTGCTTCATTTAGTGAGCATACAGTATAAAAGCTATTTCCGGAAGAACAGGGTGGAGTATTTTTACAAGAAAAGACAACATGACAAATTCCTACAGCCACCAAGCTTGTTGTCACAGGTGCTCAAGAGACAGAACCAGACAGATTTCTCTGAGTTCAAGGCCAGTCTGGTCTACATATGATAGGGAGCTCCAGACCAGTGAACACTATTTAAAATAAACAAAACAACTCTGGCCACACAGCTGATCTTTGGCAGCAAAAAGAGGAAAAGGACTACTCAGCTCCCTGGCCTGACCTCCTACCGTCTTATCTTCCACCTCTTCATTGATCAGAGCCATGAACTCAGCAAACTCATTTTTACAGATCTAAGACTCTAGAAAGTGGGATGACATGAGGTAGGAGCTCAGTTACAGGAGAACTGTAGTTGGACAAACAGAGTTAGGGCAAAAAAGCAAACTTGCAGATAACCCTGAGGCACAAGAGTCACAAATGGCCAGAGAAGGCAAATCTTCCTACGTAAGCTTGAAATCTTATAAACAGAAATGGATCTTAGTGACTTATTCGTCTTATTCTTTTGTATTTCCCAAACTTGCTTTGGGTGTGCATGTGCCTTGCACCAACTGTGAGACCCAGAGCAGTGCTTCAGTTCTCTGACTCTATGTCCTTATCCCTATAAGGGGAATGAGGCCCTTACCTGTCTGTGAGAAGGAATGAAAGGAACAGCAGCATTTGATAGCGAAAAGTAAGTTCTGCCAAGTATTAACCGCTTCAAGCATATTATCACATTGTCTCCCAAGAACGACATAAATAATCCCATGAATTTAATTTTACAGATGCACTTCCAAGATTAAGAGCAATGAAAAGACTTGCTACTGATGGCTATTTGAGGCCAGCCTGGTCTAAAGAGTGAGTTCCAGAACAGCCAGAGCTAAACCCAGAAAAACCCTGTCTCAAAAGAACCAAAACAAACAAACCAAAGACAAACAAAAAGCAAAAAACAAAACAAAACAAAACAAAAAAACCCAATAGATTTTTAAACAGTACGAGGGGAATAGATTGTAGCCAGCACCCTCACCCTCTGGTTCTTAACCTCTCGTCTGCAGTCCTGGACAGGCCACTTCACTTCACTGAGCCTTGACTTCCTCCTGTCCCCGATGATGAGTCTGTCCTCAGGTCTGCCAGGTCCCTCCACAGCCCCCAGATTCTGCAAAGCTATGAATCTGTGTTGCTCGTTTTCACTGTTCACTTGGGTTCACTTCAGAGCAGCCCAAACGTGTGTCACATTTATGTTTGAAAGATCAGACTGACATAACATGCATCTTTGCAACCCTGCTGGAGTTAACGGTTGCCCTTGGTGTGTCCAATATAAGTCTGAAGGATCTGTATGTTTAACTTGTAAATTTCAAAGACACAGGGATTCGTTACATTAATTCTTACAATATTTTATCTTGGCTAATGGATGTAATCCAAGAGAAAGTAGACAGACCAAAACCCTCTGCTCCTGCAAACCTCATTTTTTATATAGTTTCTTCTCTTTGACAAGGTGGCAGGGTCATGAGGCCCCTTACTGAATTATGTGTTTGGTAGTTTTCCAGGTTAAAAATGAATGGTCTGTTCTTTATTATGGAAGCTATGTCATCTGAGGGGATAAAAGTTGATTTTAAAGTAAAAGGACCAAAGTTTCCATTAGGTTTTGGCAGTGACTCCCACATGGCCCTAGTGACTTGCTGTGTTTAAATTACTATTTGTAAAGTAGGTAAAAGAGTACACAAAGACAGGCAGAGATTTCCTAAGGTTAAGAGAGACAATAAGCCGTGAGATCTGTTGGGAGGAAAGAAACTCCATTCACTGTTACTTCAGTGAACGGTGAACATTAAGAATGAAGAACAGTCAACACTGGACACCACTCTGCCAGGGGCTTTCAGGAGCCTGACACACAAGGCAGGCAGGAGAGTACATTGCTTAAATGTAAACTCTGCCGCCAACACATTCCAAATAAATGTAAGCCCTAAACTTAATTTTTAAATTATTTTTATTTGCGCGCGCGCGCGCGCGCGCACGTGTGTGTGTGTGTGTGTGTGTGTGTGTGTGTGTGTGTGTGTGTGTGTATGCGCGTGCACGTGCACGGGTCATATGCCAAATGTGTGTGGGTACTCCATGAGACCGGAGGAGGTCAGACCCTTGAGTTAAAGGCAGCTGTGAGCTGCCTGATAAGGTACTAGGAACTGAACTCGGGTCCTCTGGAAGGGCAGTAGCAGCCCTAACTGCTGAGCCGTCTCTGCAGCCCTTCTACTTGTGAATCTTGCTTCTGATACCCATGAGTACTTTCAGCACTTTCCAGAATCACTTATCTAAACAGAGGAATAGAAAACCTGTGATTCTCAAATTCTACCTATCTATCACTTACTGGTCAACTGATCTTGGGCAATTTCTTCATATCTCAGAGCTTCAGGACTTTTTTCCAATAAACTGTGGGCCACAGTAGCTTTCTCAAGCAAGCTGGAGGTAATACAAACATGAGGCCTGACAAATGACCTATGAACGAATATAAGGTAAACATAGGCCTATATGTCCCAGCAGAGTCTGGTATAGACACACGCTCAGAAGACACCTCCCAAGTACACATATATTTGGACTTGAACTCATGTCTTTATGGCTGTTAAGTACTAGGTTATACTGTCTAATTCGCACAAGTTCAGAGCAGAGTGTTAATTCAAGGAAGTTCTTCGTTTCCTCAGTGTTCTGACTGGTTCTCGTGGCTGAGTATAAATTCTGCTTTCTGTACTCACAGCACTCTGAAGGCTGAGGCAGGCTGATCTCAAATACCTGGCCATATAAGAGGACTTCATCATAAAAAGGAAAAACAAAAGAAAGAAAAAAAGAAAAGAAAAAAATCATGATGCTATCATACTTTGTAACCAAGGAAACCTGAACTGAGCTCCCAGCTTTAGAAACGAAGGCCTCGAAGGCACTAGTTTACCTCTTTGAGCAGATCATATGACAAATGAAGTAGTTTCCATAAAGTAATACAGCATGACAGGTGACACAATGGAACCCTGGTCATTTCATCTCCCTTCTAGTTATCTGGAAGATGTCATTCATTTGCTTTACATCATTCAGATGTCCCTTCCTTTATGAATCTTGCTTTTATAAAGCCCCCAAATTTCTCTAACTTTTTAAAAAGATTTTTTTTAATTTATGTGTAGGTATTCATACCCACATGAGTTCCCGTGCACATAGATGTGCAAGCGCTCAAGAGGCCTGTGGTGGTTTGAAAGGGAATGAACCCCATTGGGTGCATGTATTTGAATACTTGGTCTCCAGTTGGTGGAACTGTGAAAGGATTTGGAGGTGTGGAGCTGGCTTTGAAGTTTCAGAAGGACTCTTGCCATCCCCCAGTGTACACTCTGCTTTCTGTCTGAGAGCTTTCAGCTGCTGGTCCAGCATCATGCCTGCCTGTCTACCACCATGCTCCCTGCTATGATGGTGATAGATTCCAATACCTCTGGAACTATCAGCCCCAAATAAATTCTTCCATGTATAGGCTGCCTTGGTTATGGTGTTTTATCACAGCAACAGTAACTAAGACAATGCCAGAAGACATATCAAATCTCTTAGATCTGGAGAAACAGTATCTAAACGTAGGTGCTGGGAACTGAAGCCAGGTCCTCTGCAAGAGCAGTTAAGTACTCTCGCCCGCTGAGCCGTCTTTCCTTATCTCTGCCCGGCTGGTTCTTCAGAGACATTAGCATCACTGGACAGTGCACTGGCAGTTTACTGTATCTGCTCCACTAGCTCAGGTGAGCTTCAGAGGGTAAGGAGCTCTGTCGTTTTATTTACCGCTGTCCTGTGGTCAGTGCGTAGTACTTGTTGAATGGATAACACACTGATCCAGTGTGAGGAACTGTACAGTAGTAGTGGGCTTCCTTCCTCTGCTGTGTAACCATGGCTCATGTCTCACCTGGACTGCTGTAACTTTGACTGCTGACTTCTCTTTTCATGTCTACTGCCTCATAAATTCCACGTTAATTAGCAATGAGAGAGACACCCACAAAGCTCTATAAGACCATCAATCCTTTGCCTCAACCCATGCAACGGCTTTTCCTCACCATCAGAAGAAATCCCAGTTCCTCCCACTGCCTTGAACCTCCACCATCAGTCCTAGTCCAAACCTACTCTCGCTACCCTTTAGGCACTCCTGATTTCCTTTCACTCACTCAGTCATCATCCTGTCCATTCTTTCAAGAGTTACGTTGTATAGATCCGGCTGGCCTTGAACTTGTGACCCTCCTGACCCCACTTCCCAAGTATTATCTTTTCTTTTTAAAAGTAATTTTAATTGATTACCTGGGGGTGGGGAGTGGTTGCTGCCACAGCACACACATGGAGGCCAAAGGACAACTCCATGGCCAATTGTCTCTTCACCTTTATGTGGCTCAGGATTGAAGTCGATAGTCAGGCTTTTATGGCAAGGGTCCTTTTTAACCCACTGAACATCTCATCAGCCCTGCCTTCTCTTTTCAATTTTAGGAACAAAGATCTATTTTTAATCATTTAAAACTCCATTAAAAAACAAAACAAAAAACCATGACTCTGGATTTATGCCTTTAATTCTTCAATTACCAAAGACTAATGTAAAAATAATTCAACAAGGAACATGGGGTTAGAGTTGACAGTGTCAAGTTGCTTTCTGATCTGAGGCTTGCCACTCACCCTTCCTGGAATGTTTCCTCTAGGCTGATGAGTCTGCCTCCTCATCAGGCTCTCTCTCAGCAGAAACATTAGCTCCTTACAGAATCCCCCACACTAAACCTGCCCTTTCCTCCGTCTCTCCCACCATGCGCTCTCACTTGGATACCAGTGGCTTTTATTTCCTCCTAGAATTTACTTAATGTGATCTGTAATGGCTCTGTGTGCTAACTTGTCCTAACTTTTCTGCCAGAAAGTGTGAGGACAAGGTGTTCTGAAAGCTCACTGCTGTAGACCAAGCGTCCAGCACACATAGGTGTTGGGAACGAGTCTGTGCCAGCAAACTGATCTTATAGCACAGCCAGGGTGGAAGACGCAGGTAAGTGAGCCATGCCACTGGCCCAAGAGTGCTGCAGGATACTGGTTTTCATCCAAGGGCAACTACCCCCATCACTGGAATACATGGATTTCAGCCAAACTTACTTAGGAATGGGTACCCGAATTAGTGTTCCTTCCACTTCTGGGTTCAGATTCATTCCACTTTCTCTTATAGCCTTGATAGCTGCAGCTGTACACTGAAAACCAGATCAAAAGGTAAACAGAATTAGTAAATAATTATTACCAGATGCAAGCCCTCTGTCGATAACTGGCAACCCATCTTGGCAGAACATGGAAACATTTAGTTCTGTTACCAGTAAGATCAGGAAGTTACACTGGTGTAGAGTGCTTTGATCAAGCTGAATAGCAAACTATGTCCACTCCTGGTACCAGTGTATTGCGGAAGGAAAAAAGAAAGAGTAGAAAAAATAAAAAGAAAACAGCTCTGCTTCTTTGAAAAGATTTCAATGGTTTGAGGCAACACAGATCAAAACCACAATAAATCCTCAAGGGAGGAGGACTGGTCTGTGCAAAGATCGGTGCAAAGACAGATGAAAGATTTCATACGTTAAAAATTCCAGTTGACATTTTACACTCAAAATATACCAGTGCCGATGTGGAATGAGTAAATAAATTTAACTCGTTCAGACCTACACTCAATCCCAAGCTCACACTTCGGCATGAGAGTAAACCTCCTCTGGTGTGCACAGCAAAGGGCAGAATGGACAAGAGTCACAGCGTGGGTCTTGGGAGTCAGAAAAGCTTCAGCTTATGTCTAGCTCTGGGACCAGGTTCCCTGAACAATAAATTTGACCATTCACAATCTGAGATGACCTGGTACCCAAACATCATTAAGACGGTGAACTAATGTGCCTTACTCAGTGCTGTTAATGCCCAGTAAGAGCAGTTAGGATATGAATAACCCATGTCCATGTACTGAGCACGTGTAAAGTCCTCAAATCAATGTCAGAGTTAATGTACGAGTTACACTGAAACACTGTCGTCGTCCTAACATCCTCCAGGATCTCCTCTGACAGGCTCACTCACTAGTACAGAGTCCCTAATGTCCAGCCTAGTATCGATCCTAAAAGCAAAAGAAAGTGAATGGAAGAGATTCCCACTAGATGACAATGAACTCCTAAGAACGAGGCTTCTGACATGCTCGAAAGAGTTTTAGGTTTCCCAGGCTGATCCGCCTCACTTGATCTCGAAGGCCAGCTCCTGACTTGAGCTCTTCCCCAGCTTTTACATCTGAAAGCATGGAGGGTGGCACATAGCTAATTTATTTCTCCAAGCATCTCACTGTTAATGTAAAAACTTCCCATCCCATCTTTAAATAACCTTAATCCTATACCCGTATGGGGTCAAAATGGCAAACTAGAACATCCACATGAAGATGTGAAGAATCTAAAGCTTTAAAATGGCACCTCTGGCCACAGGCTCTCAGGTTGCAAAGGGACCTGTGACATAACCAAGCTCCAGCTGTTGACTGTGAACAAGGCAAGGGGCCTACAGGGTAAAGCCAAATCCTTTAGAACAGAGAGTATTCCCTGACAACCCAAGAAATGCACAATAAGGACACGACCTGTCAAACCCCAGTTGCTCTCAGGGGTAAGGAGAAGCTGAACTACATTTAGTCCAACGTTGTTGTGCTGTCTTTACTCTTCAAAGATCCCCAAGCTCAGTGTACTCAGTAATTATTACATAAGGAAAGGACTGTGAGTACTACCTATCTATGTGGAGCCGGAGAGAAGGCTCAGCAGTCAGTAACACTTGCTGCTTTTGCAAAGGATCTGAGTTTGTTTCTCACCACCCATGAGGCAGCCACTAACCATATGTAACCCCAGTTCCAGGGGACTCATCACCATCTTCTGGCCCTGTGGGCACTGCATGCACATAGTACGCACATAAACAGTAAAACACTCCCAGACATGAAGTCAAATTAAAAAGGTTAACTAGGTAAAGACATAAAGTTAGTATCCTCTGCAGAGAAGAACAGTCATCCTTAACAAAATCATTCATTGGTGGAGTTAAGAGTGAAGAGAGGACCCCCATTTCATGGAGGAAGCTTTATCTCCCATCCCCCAGTCTTCTCACCATAAAACCAAGAAAACACTGCTTATAATCCCCCTACCACCACCGAGCTCCTTTCAGATGAATATATTCCATGCAACCTTCCCCTTAGACACGAGAGTACTGACTCACCAAGCCAGGCAGGAAATGTGCCCCAAAAATTTCACCTTCACAGTAGAAGGTCCAGTGCCAGGTGAAGTACAAGGCAAGTGGGTACCAACAACTTGAACAAATACTAGTAATCTTCCTTAAATAAATCTATTAGAAAATGCATCTCCTGACTTTACTTCAAAACCTTACTTTTTACATTTTAGTTTTTATATGTCTTCATATTCAGGGAAAAATGTTAAGTGAGGGGTTTTTTTTGTTTTTTTTTTTTTGTTGTTTTTTTGTTTTGTTTTTTTAAAGAAACCCTCAGAAAGTAATTCTTCTAATTTATCCTTGCTATGTGTATTTTTGTTTCACATGGTAGGACACAGACCTCAGGAAATTATAATCATCTCCCTAACAGTATTAAACAATTCATGGGTCAAAGAAACAAACAAAATGCATACATGCATATACAATTCCCTTGCCTCATCCTAGCCTTTATTCACTCACTAGAGGGGGACAATCACTCACTGGTATCACAAGGCAGACTAGTTGCTTTGCTCTTAATACTAACCAACTGGTTACAACTGCTAGAATACTGTATATAGTGAGAAAGATCACTGACCCCATCTGGGGACAGGCAGAGAAGAGTTACATTATCAATTATAATGCTTGCCCTTGCTATTCTTAAGCTAATCCACCATGATGGATAAGGAATGGCAAAATGTCTGTAGACGGGTAAACAGCCAACCCTGTTAGTGCCATATTGATTACTGGCCTTCCACATTCTCTACACCTCAGTGGGCCCTTATAATACAAGGCACATGAAAACAGACCTCTAGGCTCTCTTAATCATCTATGAGTTCTGGACTAAAATAAGAAACCACTCAATTGGAGGGCTCAAAAGACACGGATGCATTAGTGGAGGATGAGGAAGAGCCCAAGCCTCCATGTCAAGCAGAGCTCTGTGCAGTAGGAAGCTAGGGGAGGTTGGTCCCTTCCCTGAGCTGTTGCCTCACCCACAAAACAGAACCGTTGTGTTGATCTTACTGTTAATGTGTGACGGAAGCTCTAAGAAGGTGACTGACAACCCAGCAGAGACTTCCGCACATCAGTTTTCTTCCTTCCATAGAGAAGTGATGGAGACTGTGAATTTTGCTGTCGTCGTTCTTTGCTTTATTCAAATGACGCTATGGTTTTTATTCACTACTTTTCTTTCCCATCATTAGCTGTAGCTTCATGCATGTTTAGGGAAGAGAGCAACTGTGTGCACCATTTATCAAGCAGAATACATGCCAAACAAATGCAACAGTTTTTGCCTTCAATTCGTTTGAAAGATTATACATGTAAATCTGCATTGTGTCACAACAGCATGACACAGAAATGCTCAGGTTTGGAAAGAAAGCCAACTGCACGTGAAACAGAAAGGAATTCTATAAACACAAGGAGGATTAGCTCAGCATTCTGAAGCTATGAACCTCAGTACTCTATGGGCAGCTTCTAAAGCTGGAGGAAGGAAATGTTTAGTTAGAGCTGTTTGTTTAATGTATACGCCAGATGAGAACAAGAAATTCAAAGGACAACATAACTCCCACTTCCTCCCTGTGCATGTACATGGACCCCATAACTGAGACACTGGTAAAGCTTTTCCCAGATAGTTTAGCTGAAAGATGAAAATATACTCCAACTTCCTAGGAAAAATTAAGCAGTTAATACCTCCTCTTGCTTCATAAGAGATGCTCTGGTGGCCAATCAGGTGCTACTTCTGTGAATATCATTTGCTATTTAATACCAGAAGTGGCTGGCTCTAAAAAGCAATCTGTCTGATGAGGTCCTCAAGCTGTGTAATTAGGAGGCTATTCCCTAAATTGGCCTACAGTGCCTATGGGATTAGATGAACAGGGCAGAGAGGCCTCAGTGGTTCAGAGGGGGCCAAGGAGGAAAGGAGTTGACAGTTCTCTTTGCATCCATGTCTACGCTCCTCAGTAATGCCACAAGTGAGTGTTCCCCTTCCATAAAACTAGTAACACATATCCGCCAACTTAAGGGCAGTGTATGGAATGCTTCTGTGGGTCAGGCACTGTGTTGGATGTGGATACAATGAATACACTGTATACACTCTTCTACTGAGAGCTTACAACCTAGTGGAAAACTGACACTCACGTTGTACCTCCACACAGGAGTAGTAAATAGCCAGCCTAATGTTCAAGCCACACAGGCAGTACCTACAAAGGCCCAAAGAGCGCAAAAGGCATAATGTGTTTTAAGGCCAGGATCAGAGAGCAGTGTACCAGGATACAGTGCCACAGGACTGCAAAGACTGGAAGCAGGCCAAAGCCGGATCACCTAAAGCCTTCTTGATCACAGTAGAGATTTGGGGCTTTCATTTCTTAAAGATTGTTTGAATTATGAGAATGATACAATCCAATGCTTTGAAGCATTCAAGTTCACTGCGGCTGTAGGACTGAGACTGGCGTGGGTCAGAGTGAGCAACTATAGCTCTAGAATTGCATCCACCTATCAGCCTCACGAGTCTTCCAATTGGAGACAGTCTGTTCTGCTCCTGCTGCTAAGCTAGTTTGTCAGATCCAGCACACAGCCTGCTGTGGATGAGTCTCCTGAAACAGAGACCAGAGCAGGAAGGTGAGGAAATGGAAGCCCAGGGAGGAAGTAACTTGCCAGAGGACCAGGCCAGTTGGAGGTGGAGACAGGACTAGATTTCTGGTTCTCTAGGTTTCTCAACTACAGCCTGAAGGTGAAATGCAGCTCATCCTCCAGTCTCTAAAGTCAGGCACTCTATGTATTGATATCTAGTCTGAACAAAAGTGAATTCCTGGAGGGTCTTCTCCAAATTCTAATACAGGGTCAAAAATGGCACTGTTTTACCTGTCTCAAGAGTTTCTAGTTTATTTTGAGGCAATTTCATTGATCTTCCTGCCTCCCACCCCTAAAAGCTGAGATAACAGACACATGTCAGCACTCCTGGCTGCCCAACATTTTTTTTTTTTAAAGATTTATTCATTTATTATATGTGAGTACACTGTAGCTGTCTTCAGATACACCAGAAGAGGGCATCGGATCTCTTTACAGATGGTTGTGAGCCACCATGTGGTTGCTGGGAATTGAACTCATGACCTCTGAAAGAGCAGTCAGGGTGCTCTTAACCGCTGAGCCATCTCTCCAGCCCGCTGCCCAACATTTTTAAAAGAGAAAAGTCAATTAGTCCAAACCATTTAGAGAAGGAAGATACTTTGTATGTCATTTAGGGTTATTAGCTTCTTTGGAAACTAAAAACTGGAGCATCTGTTAATACTAATTACCATGCCTACATTCCTACCTGGCAATCTTCAGCAAGAACTGAGCAGAGGTGTCCCAGAAACAGGCCACATGACTACTTCCAGGTGTGGTGGTTTGAATGAGAATGGCCCCCTTAGGTGCATATATTTGAATGTTCGGTCCCCATTTTGTGGAACTGTTTGGGAAGGATTATTATGTGTGGCCTTGGAGGAGGTACGTCACTGGGGGTCAACTTTAAAGTTTCAAAGGTTTTTAGCTATGCTCCAGCTCCATATCTGTCTGCCTGCTACCATGCCCCTGGTAGAGAATAAGCCCCTGGAACTGTGAGCCTCAAATTAAGTGCTATCTTCTAGAAGTTGCCTTGGTCATGGTGTTTTTGTTATGGCAATAGAAAAGTAACTAAGACAGTAGGTTACCAGAGCCTCACATTCCCCCAAGAGACAATCACGGCTCTCCATTATTGTTTTTCAAATTACTTGAAAAGTAAGTACTTGGTCACTGTAATATTTGAGTAATATTTGAGTTTAACAGGTAAGAAATACAAAAATAAGAAAGCTTTCTTTATCCTAAATTTTGTTTAATAAATTTCTTTCAAAACAGAAGGGAACATTTCCTTCTGACCTAATCAAACCTCCTTTATTCCAAAAGAAACTCTGAAGACAGACCCTTACAATAAGGCACCTTACCTCTGGGAAGCTGGCCATATTCACCAGAATCAACTGTGGCGACTTCATGGAGATCTGGCCAATCTGGTTTAGAGCAAGCTTCCCATCAGCAGTTACCACAGTAATATGATCAAGGGATCCTAAAGAAAAAGTAATAAGGTTTTAGGATTCTAAAGGACCTTAGAAGCCTTTATCTCTTTATCTAATTCAGATTCACAAACATACATAAACCCCTTACCAATGGGACAAGGCTGTTCATAGGAAGCTTCAGGCAGCAGAGAGAGAATGTATGTAACACTAGAAGAACCACATTGGAATTCCTTACTGGAACCAAGGTGAGTAACCATTCTGGTGTGCCTGGACTTAAAGCCTTTCCTTTGACATAGGACAGCTCATCTCTGATGGAAGTCAGGACAGAAACTTAAGCAGTGCTGGAACCTGGAGCAGGAGCTGATGCAGAAGCCATAGAGGGGTACCGCTTACTAGCTTGTCCCCACAGCTTGCTCACCCTGCTTTCTTATGGAGCTCAGGAGCAGCAGCCCAGGAGTGGCCCTCTCCCATCAATCACTAATTAGGAAATACCCTACAGGCCTGCCTACAGTCTGATCTTCTAGAGGCTTTTCCTCAGTTCAGGCTCCCTCCTCTCACATGACTAGCTTAGGTGAGGCTGACATACGACTACCTATCTAGCACAGAGCTGAAACTGAAAAAGATCCTCCTTCCAACAGTGCTGCCACTCAGCTACAACAGCACAGAGAAACCAATCACTTATCCTTCTGTGTGCCCTGGTTTCCAACGAGCTTAAAAAGAGTGGCTGCTTGCATCACGACAATGATCACTACAGCTGAACAGAAACTACGGAAGATACGGAAGAACCACGCTGAGAAGTTACCTTGTATTCCTCCTCTCTCACTTCAACCATCACTTTATAGCTGAGGAAGTGAGACTTGAGAAAAATAAACAGCAAGACCACAGGGCTGACAAGTGAAAGACAATCCAGAGCCAAGAGTCTAACTCATGTGTGCTCATGTCTGATTTCTAAGTTCTCCTCTATACAGAACTGTGCACACAATCACCAGGGCTTTAGCCTTTACGCTTGCCACCCCCACACCCGCCCCCAGAGATCCCGAGTCTGTTGTAATGTTTTGAATTCACCACACAATTCTAGCATACAGCCGGTTCAGAACAACTTCCTTACGTTTGTTCCCTTGCCTTTGGTCCTGAAACCCTCTTCAGAAACAAGCCCAGGAAAACAAAGCACAGATCATAAACCTCACTGCTACCCTAGATCTGATCCTTTTCCAGACCTGAGGAAAACTTTCATTAGTCAAAAAAGATAAATAAATCCACAGCTCTACATGGAAAATTATTCAAAGTCCCTGATTTCCTATGCAAATGGAACTAGCAGAAAACCCTTATCACTCACAGTAGGGACCACTCACCACTCGTGGATGGCTTATTCAGAGACACAAAATAGGGTCCTGGAGGTGGGGGAGGGATCCTTCAATACACTGAAGCTACTCTGACAATATGTTGTAGGATTAATGCATCACCACAGATCAGACTTGAAGTACTCATCCAGATTCAGTGTCATCATAAGATGACAGACAGTAGTTGGCAACACTGGCTTTAACCTGCAAAATGTATAATGATAAAAAAAACTCCACAATTCTAAAATTCCACGGACTTAATACCAACTCACTGCTCCAAGACTCTAAGCCCCTTCTGGGTGTCCACTTCCTGATCTTTAAATGAGACAATGTACATAAAGTGCTTTTATGAGAATTAGACCCAATAGTATACTGAAAAGCATTTATAACTATGACCCAATAGTACTGCTATGATTTTTGGAAGTTTTGTGTTTTAATCAAACTAACATCCTTGCACGTAATTTCCCTTCTATCAGGAATATACTTCCCTTTTTTTGAAATTATAAAAGTTATTTACTTTACCATAGGTTTGAGAAATACCAATGCTCAGACTACTTAATCATTTTTAAATGACCACACCACCCAAAGTGATCCAAGGAATCAGTCATTGATTGGTATAAATTAGTTGGCTGAATCACCTTATAAATTATTTACAGTTTTCTCATCTTTTAAAATTAACTATAATCACTTAGAAGTTTTAGTTTCCGGTTTCCAGACATTAATAGATGTAGCAGAAGAGAACTAATACCTCAATAACATCGGATCTTTCACTCCATAGTATTTTAGATTCACTTATAATTTTCCTCAACATTTCTTAAATAAATCTTATTTAAAGCTAGGTTTATTGACTCACTCCCATGATCCTAGTGTTTTAGAACTCAATATGTAAGCCATTATGTAGAAATATACTTCTTTACTCAGATACATCTTTGCCCCCTCTTTAACGTCTCTCTGTAGTGGTACAGGAACCCTGTCTGACTCTTCAGCTTTTGGACCTTTCTTACAAGCCCTCAAGCATCCTAAGCATGCTTCAACAACAACGATGGTAGCCTTAAGTTACTGACTATGTCCTATAAGCAGTGCTTCAAGATAATACTCTTTAATGCTCTCATTAACTTATAAGATGATTATTATTGCCATCATTTCACAGATGAGGAAACTGAGGCAAACAGAATGATTTGCCCACTGTCAAAACAGCTCTTAAATCCCAGTACAAGCATGACCATGCCCAGCTGTGTATTCACTGCTCTGCTGTGGTATGTGGTTTTATACACAGTGGTTTCCCTGTCTGCCCTTTCATAGGAGGTTCTAAGTTCCTGGACGTTAGGAACCAGATCTCCCTTCCCCATGTCTGTACCTAAGTGCCACAGAGTGTGTGCTCAGCAGCACTGCGGCAAGCGAACACACGGACGATAAAGGATGAGGGAAAGCAGCACAAGGACAGGACAAGCCTGCATAGAGGGCAAACACCGGCATAAGTCCGCTGTCTCTGAGATGGTCATGGGATAGATCCAAGTGAAGAGGAAAAGTGTGGCTGGCTCAAGTAGCAGAGAGAGATGAAATGGAAGAACCTGTCTAGCAGAGAGTCTGGCTAAGTCTAGCTTGTTTCGCACAGCTTCTTTACAGCCTCAAATTCTACACAAAACATTACACAAACTCAACCCAAAGAGAAGGAAAAGGAGAGGTCTGCTACAGATGGGTCTTAGCTCAGCCTCCCCGACGGGCTCTGAGAGCCTGTGCCACAGAAGTTGCCTCCTGCACATGTAAGTGTGCAGTTGCGGTGGTTCCTATCCCTTCAATCCATATCGACATAATGCATCAAATCCTTCCCTCAATCTGTCCCCAGTGAGAATCTCCCTCAAGCTCACTCCTGCCCCTCATTTTCTCAGAGGTTAACATTTAACAAATTACACTCCCACCCTCTTTCCGAGCCCATCATCTTTTTAAGTTCAACAAGAGTGGAACTGGCTGGCTCATTTTAAGTATCACGTTTCTCCCTGGGCTTCTCTCAAGCTGCTCTCTGGTTTCGGCTGCAGAATGTTAACAGGCCAGAAAGCACAGGGGAGACAGAGCACTTTATCAGTTTCATACCTAAAATAATAATCAAGCTTAAAATAAACAGTTGGGAGAGATTGAATGGCACGCTGTACTGTCAGCAGAGGCAGAAACACCCCAGAACAAAGGTTAACAAATGCCAGGAACTGCCTTCTAGTCTCCCGCCAGATCGCATCTCTGAACTCAACATGGTTCTGATCATTTTTATAATGAACTGAGGACTTTTCACAAACAAGTTCATGAAATACCTTCTATTTTCCTTACGAACTTCCCCAATCAAAACACGAATGGGAGAGGCTGAAGCTCCTGCAGATACCTTCAGAGGGGGTCCCAGGCTTAACTATAGGATGATGACAATTTGCAAAAGGCCAATTTAACAGCAATTGGATTTTTCCTGCCTGCTTGCACCATTAGCTGACAACCCACTTCTCCATCACATCTGCAAACAGTTCTCTTAGACAGCTCTGACATTTCCCACTTAGAAAAGCCACTTTCAGGAAGCTATTAACCTAAACGGAATCTTCCTGGTCAAGCTCTTGGGCACAAAAAGGCCTCAGGTGGGCAAGTCTATAGACTCTGGTTTTCAGTACAGGCTAAGAACTACCAAATAGGACAAACTGGGGAAGAAGCAGACTAAGGACATGAGCTATGAGCCTAGATGCCTACATTTGCTTACAGTACCCACAACTATAAAAGAACCCATCTTTTCTAGAGTGTAGTTCCACAAAAGCACTGGGGACAGCTTTTCTCACCACAATGCTAATTCTCAGTAGGCCAAGCCCCGATATCCCACAGGAGACAGAGCTTAAATGGACACATCCAACACTACTCCAGAGCCAGAAGATACATTAACTCAGTTACAGTCTACTGCCCCACTGTCTACGGCAGGCACTGGACAAGGAAACACCTCAGTTATGGAAAAGTAACTGCTCAGAAACACCAAGTAGTGAGGCCAAAGCTGGAGCTGACACGGTGACACGGCCAAGTTCTTTCCCACTGTAACACTCCCTGAAACGGGTTCAGCCACTAACCTGGTGCAGTCCTTATGTTGAGAGTCTTATTGAAATTATCTTTAAGTGCTTCCATCACAGATTTCATGTCTTCATCCACCTCTTCCAAACTGATTATGTCCTCAACCAAGGCAGTGTTAATGTTCACTCTGGCCTGGGGCTGTCCTTTCCCTTTGGCTAAAAAGTGAACATCCAGTGAACAACAGAATAGAAGCACATCACAAATAACAAGCATTGGCCATTTCTAAAAGTGCCTGCTGTGCACAGGGCAAATTGTCAAGGGCTAGAATTTTATAAAAATCATCTCTGCCCTACGCCGGAGCTCACATCTACTGGGTGTCAGCCAGCTCCCACATCAGTGCTCAATCCTTGCACATTAGCAAGGGCACAGGCCTTCCAGTTAGACATTCTGGGTTTAACCAACCGCAGAGCACACTGGCTCTGTGACGTTAGGCAAGCCTCTCTCTCTCTTTGTAAAAGACTAATAAAGTCTGTATTATAAAGCTGCTACAGGAATACAAATGAAGTTACTTACATACCCAAAAGAGTACTGTACATATACCAAGGAATCCAGGAGGAAATTAATACCTTATTTTTCAGAGAAACAGAAGACAAGAAAGGTAAAGTAACTTGCCTAAGGTCACAGGTCAGGAAATGATCAAGTCAAGATTTGGTCCCAGATCTGTCTAATTTTAAGCCCATGAACTTTTCGTAAGACCATCTCCACAAATCTAATGGAGAGAAAGGAAGTGCATTAATTCGGTTTCAATCATACTAAGACAAGGTTAGGCTCAGCACTGTGTGGCTGATCTGGACAAAATGAACTGCAGAGACACTACACTCTACCCACCAGAGCACATTGACGAGCGGGTTAGAAAATCAACAGTGCTGGAGGGCGGATGGGATCTGGTTTCATGTCTAAACGTCAGGGGGTTTTCACATACGCTCTGTAATATGCATATGACACAAATACTCTTGTATTTCTACATGGGGGTAGGAAAGGAGCAGAAAAATGAAAATACCTAAATAATATCTCTGTAATGAAGACTATTTAACAAAACAAAGTTCATTCAGCAATTTTTATTTCTATAGCGAGCTTGACTGTGCTGTGTTTATAATGCAATTTCGAATACCTTCTTCCATTTGATACTCAAGACAGTTCACTGAGGTAGGAAAATAAGAGCTCTGGGATGCAAGCCATTTAAATATTTGCCCAAAGTAACAAATGAACAAGAAGCAAAGTGACTTTTCCCAAAGGTCTGTTCAAGTCACCATCCTGCTTGAAGTCCCCACTGCTTTTGAGTAAACAAGCTAAGGGGCTTATTATTTTTGGAACTGATAAAAGATGTCAATTCAAAAACACTCATTACAAGCAGAACAGTAGAAGCTAATCCATATTTAGGCAGATTGTGAATAAGGAAGACCAAAGACATACAGATCACTCTAAAAGCTGAAGAGAAAAGACAGACTTATCCATAGGGGTCAAAATTACATGCTGAATGAAGAGGCTGGACACAGAAACACATACTACAGTAAAAAACAAAAGCCATATATGAGAATAGATCCTGAGTAGTATGTAACAGACAAAGCCGACCCATGACAGCAGACATCTGAGTAATAAGTACCCTCAGGAGACACGGGGAAAGGACACTCACGAGATGTGGGTGGAAAGGGACTTCTGATGTGGGAGAGGGCTCTACCACTGAGCTACAGTACCAGCCCTCTGGTTTCTGAATGTCTTGCTAGGTCTGTCTGCCTGTCTGTCTATCTGCTTCAGCCTCCTGAGGACTAAGATTATAGGGATGGGTCCCCACACACCGGTCCTTGATTGAGGGGTAAGAGGAGTCTTGGCTACACTAGTGATTTCAGTTTGTGAAAATTGGCAAGTTGTAGTTTTATTTCTATGAAAAGACTAAAAAAAAAAGTTAAGGGTAACTAGCCAAGTAAAGACAGATGGTTATACGCACATAGCCTGCAAATCAGCAGAAATGAAAAAGGAATAAAGAAACCTGATTAACTTAATAGAAAGGAAGAAAAAGAAAAAACCACAAGAAAAGTACAAAACAAAATTAAAATGTAAATACTCAACAAAATAAGATAAACAGAAATGAACCAAAATGACTAGCCAAAAGCTCAAGGCTCTCAGTAAGACTTTAATTTAACCATTCAGAATATACAAGAAAATGTATAAATATATGAAATTACAGGTTTAATGGATAGGAAAAATTTTATAAACCTGAAAAATAATGATGAAAATAAAGTCAGTTTTACTATATCAATAGCAAGCAAAATATTTTAAGACAATGCATTGTTAGAAATGAGGGCTTCTTCAAAATAGTATCAAAAGACATGTAATAATTCAGGTGTAAAATATGCACATATACATAAGGTAGCCTCAAAATGAAAAAGGGTTACTGTCCACTCTACAACCCTACCAGGAGATCTTAACACATTTTTCTTGGTAAATGCTAAGCAGAGCAAATAAAAAGCACATGGAAAATGTGATCCTAAGCATGGCTACTTTACTGCCATCACTCAGGAAGCTACCACATCTGTGAGTTCAAGGCCATCTCCGTCTACACTGTTGAGTTCCAGGACAGCCAGAGGCACATGTTGAGACCTCATCTCAAAAAAAAAGTAAGTAGAAAACACAAAAATATTATTTATCAACAAAATAAGAGACACAACATTAAAAATTACTTAAAGCTTGTAACACTGATAGTCTTCTGACAGAATGGTGATATGAAAGATATAAACACAAGCTAAGAAAAAGAGAACATATAAGATTTATCAAAACAGTAAAAAATTTCATCTTAAGAGGCTATTGGGCACAATTTTAGACCAACAGCTTTGAAACAGAAAAAAAAATCAAATACAGAAAATATAAGCAGTCTCATAATTACTAAACAGACTGAATCTGTAATTTTAAGTCTATATATGCATACCAGATCCAGATGAATTTACAGGCAGTTTCTACTACCAATGAGGCAAGGACCTCATTAGTCTGACTTTAAACCATCCTATTACAAGAGAGATGTGCTCCTCTCACAGCATGAGGCTAATGTAAACAGCAAAACCTAAAACGACAGAGTTCAGTTTGTGGAATTACATTCAGGCAAATTTTATACATGCAAACACAGACTAAAGAGCCTAATACTTAATCCAATATACAAGCTTGATAAATCCAGCAACGAATACACAGATTGTGGACCAAGCAAGATATATAGAAATTATTACCAAGAACAAGTAGAGATCTCATCAAAAATGCAAAAATCGTTTAACAGAAAAGTTATGATGTTGAGTTATTCTATTAGATTAAAAGCAGCGGAGTGTAGGGGATTTGGAACAGAGTAGAGCACATGCTTAGCACACACCAGGCCCTGAGTTCAATCCCCAGTAGTGCAAAAACTAAAGGTAAGGAGATAGAACCATCTCACTAAACATGGTGTATCATTTCATTAGAATTTAATGTCTTTTTAAAAAGTTCAAGAATTAGATTATTTGCTTTAAAAAAGACTATGAAAAATATAAAGGAAACATTCTTCACGTCATATATAAGAAGTATTCTATCTAAAGTCAAGAATAAATGAGGGATGCCCAATATCACCAATGGCACCTACTTAAATTAGACTAGGGTTCCTGGGCAATGCAGTGAGGGTGTAAATGGAGAATGGGGATTTATGTGCATGCACACTCACCAAAGCACATGTATGAGAACGTTTATATTTTAACAATATTTTGAGTTTAACTCCAAATTGGAAGCCACCCAGATGCCACTACAGGATAGCTACGTAAACTGCAGCACACTCAGAACACTATAAAAATCAAAGCATACAGCAACTGTTGCAGGAACAGGCAAATACCTCACGAGACATCTGTCACCCCACAAAGCCAGACAAAGAGTTCAAAAAGAATAAAATTAATCTATGGTGTTAAGGCCAATCACTTGGAGAAGATTCTAGAGTATAAAAATATTTTCTTCCTCTTTTCTTTTTCTTTTTTATAACTTTTGTTTCTGTTTTCATTTGGATGTTACTTTGTGGTTACTGTTTTGAGACACTGTCACTGTGTAACTATGGCTGGCCTAAAATTTGCTATTGTAGTGACCTTCGGCTTCTGACTCCCAAGTGTCAGGATTACAGGCATGTGATACCATGCCATGCCAGACTTTATTTCTCTTCGT
This sequence comes from Rattus norvegicus, assembly GCF_021556685.1. Classification (NCBI taxonomy): domain Eukaryota; kingdom Metazoa; phylum Chordata; class Mammalia; order Rodentia; family Muridae; genus Rattus; species Rattus norvegicus. The sequence continues at coordinate 18,401,206 of NC_141536.1, read as the reverse complement.
TTTATTTTATTTTCCTATTTTATGCATTCCTGCACCACATGTGTGCCTGGTACCCAGGGAAGCCAGAAGAGGGTATTGGATCCTCTGGAATCGTAGTTACAGTTGTAAGATACCATGTAGGTGCTAGGAATCAAACTCTGGTCCTCTGAAAGAGCAGCCAGTGCTCTTAACTGCTAAACCATCTCTCCAGTCTCGCTACTTTTTATTTCTTGATCTAGGAGATAGATAAATGGTTGTGTACACCTTCCAAAAATCCAGAGCCAATCACTTAACAACATAATTATGTGCTTTTCTGTATACATTATACCTCAAAATAAAGTATGAGTATATCATAAAGTGATATAATAATGATACCATTTTCTAGAAAATGTTGGTTTGTGACTAACAAAAGAAGAAACAGTCACACAGAAGAAAAAGGCAAGGAAAAATGTGTGTAATAGGTAGAGGTCTGCAACAATGTGTGTGATAGGCAAAGATCTGCAGTAAAGTGTGTGATAAGCAGAGATCTACAGTAATGTGTGTGATAGAGATCTACAATAATGTCTGTGACAGGCAGAGATCTGCAGCACAGCATACAAGGCTTTACGGCTGATTTATGGAAGGAAGAGCAATTTGGTGTAGAAACAAAGCAGTTCAACAAAAACCACGCACATAAGGGAATGTGGCACACAACATACGCGTTCACACCAACTGGATGACCGAGTCCTGGCCACACGGCTTACAGCCTACTTGGAAAGAAAACCAAAACTGAGTTTTAGTTTCTGAGTTTTTTTGTTTTTTTTTTTTTTTTTTTTTTTTTTTGAGGGAAAAAAAAAATCTCGCTCTACAAACCAGGGTGTAGCCTAGAATTCACTATGCAGTCCAGGAACACCTTGAGCCAGAAGTAATCCTCCTGCCTCAGACTCTCAAGCACTGGGATTACAGGTGTGAGCCACCACAGTCAGTTTAACAGTTAAGATTATTAATTCATAACACATTCAGAAATAAAATCCCTTGGGACAGAAACGAGTTCTTGAAAAAGATACAAAGAAAAGAACTGAAAATGACCACAGTAAAAGATATTCCTTCTAACACAAACACTAGGGACAGTATCCCCACTGTAGAAAGACTCCAGGAGGTTGGGGATTTAGCTCAGTGGTAGAGCGCTTGCCTAGGAAGCGCAAGGCCCTGGGTTCGATCCCCAGCTCCGAAAAAAAAGAACCAAAAAAAAAAAAAAGAAAGACTCCAGGAAATTTAAGAGACTGTCAGCAGCCAGAGGAAAGATGCTGCCTGCAGACCACACTGGGCCTCAGAAGCCACAGGTTCCCTGGATGAGTCCACGGGCAACTGTTAACATATTTGCAACATGTTAAAATCTGTATTCGTTAGTCATAAAGGTTTCTTTACTGTAAAATTGTAATTGTTTTCAATGGATAATGATAAGGATTTGATTAAAAAGTGGTAAAAATAGCATACAAATCAAACACTAACTTAACAGAAGATAAGTCTTGTAAGCATTACTTTTCCTTCATCAAAATGTCAATTCTCTTTTCAACAAAAAGCAAGTCTGGGTCTGTGTCAAAGCAAAAAGGAAAGTCGGGGGAGGGGGAGAGGGGAGAGGGTGGAATACCCAGCAGCTTCTTTCTAGCACCATCTTCAAGGGCGCTCCCTGACTAGCCCCTGCAAACAGCAGGCTTGCCTGATCATTTACTGTCACTCATTCATCCCACAAAGGCCCTGGAGAGTGCTAAACAACAAAAAAAGAAACTGACCTTCATCAGATCCAATAGGGCAGGCAGGTAACAACCAATAATCAATTTTACAACTGATTGGTGAGTTACTACAGTTCTAAGTGTGTCAAAGAAAAATAATAGTGTACATGAGTGCATGTAACAGGGGATCTGACCCAGGCTCAGGCCAAGGAAGGCATCCTAGAGGAAGTGGCATTTAAGCTAAGACCTGCCGTACATCAAAATCTCATTCTTAGATGACATAAACCATTAAGATCATCCATCTAAACCCATGGCTTTAGTGCTCCGTTCATCCAAAAACCCTTCTGGCTTTAATTATACCCCAATCTGAATCTTCCGAGAACTCGAGTGTATGCTTATCCCCCGCCACAAGCCCTCCAGTTTGCTTGGCACTTTTACCTCTAGTTCTGCATCTAAATGAAATAAATTAGGCATTTTCTGAGCCACTAACAAAAATAAATGGGGTATAATGGTAACAAAACAAGGTTCTAACACAGTTGGTCTGTGAACGTCTGAGAGATACCATTCCCTTACATGGGAAGAAAAGAAATTCAGGACATCTCTGAGATCTCTGCCAAACATGAGAGAGAGAGAGATGAGATTGGGAAGGAGATCCTCTACCTTTGGCCTTCTTGGTTGCAAACTGGCGAACTGGCACTGCTGGGTGGGCTGAGTACTGTATATGGTCACGTTGTCTTCCTCGCACTGTCTTCATGGGAACTTCTGAAACAGGTCTGCTCAAATCAGCCAGGTAGCTGCTAAAGGCAGGATGTAGTAGGCGAAAGCATCTTATTCCCAAGGCCATGACGGGAGAGAATCCTCAGAAGCAGCCACTACAAAGAAAAACACAAAAAGATCTCAGGAAGCTGGGTAGTGGTGGTGCCTGCCTTTAATTCAGCACTCAGGAGACAGAGGTAGGCAGATCTCTGGGCTGTCCTGGCCTACAGAGTGTTCCAGGACAGCCAGGGCCATGCAGAGAAACCCTGTCTCAAAGAGGAGAGGGGAGAATTTCACTAAAAGAAAAGCTACAGCAACTTACAAAATGAGTTTATGCCAACTTTCAAGCAACTCCTCAAAGTAAGCCATGACCTTGGCACTGTGTATACATTATCCCTAACCCTCTTCCCAGCAGCCCCGGGAAGAACTGTTATCCTCATTTCACAGGATGAAGAGACTGAGGCTCCTGACCCACCCAGTCTGCAGAGTTCCAGCGCATCTAAATGCCTGCTCAGCAAATGTGCAGCAGCCTAACTCTGCAATGACGCTAATTAAGCCCTTATACGAGCAGAAGCACCAAATCCTGATAAAGCTTAAGAGGAAGGGCCGAGTACTAGAAGGGAAGTTTAAGTAAGAAAAACATTTTAATAGGCATAAAATGACTACAAAACGTACATGGCGGCATTAAATTAAAATTTTCTTTGGTTCCTTATGCACTGATTACCAATTAGAATGCACTTTAATTTGAGTCTGAAGCATAAGTGAGGCTTGAGGTCTTCTCCGCAGTCTAGAACTGGGAAATGCCACCATCCACTCACTTAACACAACTTATACACACTTCCTGAGGTCTTTGACCATACAAAGATGCTCCTGCTTCCTCTGATACAGAACACAGTCCTAGCCAACCAGGAGAGCTTCTGCCAAGAGTCTGGCTATTAGCTAAAAACTAAGAACAATTAGTATCAAGTGTCGGGAAGCACTATCTTTGAAAAATCACATCTCGTTAGAAAACAACTGCTAAAATGTTGATGCAGCATAATGGAGTAACAAGAGCCAGCGGGAACATAAAACCCAATCCCAGATCCACCCCTGACTGACAGATCCACCCTGACAGATCCACCCTGACAGATCCACCCTGACAGATCCACCCTGACAGATCCACCCCTGACAGATCCACCCCTGACAGATCCACCCCTGACAGACAGATCCACCCCTGACAGATCCACCCCTGACAGATCCACCCCGGGAGTCTCTGCCTCTTCATCTTCTCTTCTGTGAAATGAGATTGGTACTTATTTCTTCAGGTTGGGAATAATGAAGATTGGCAGGTAAAACCCTTGGCATGGTGACTACTAGACAGCAGCTATCAGCTTTCCTTAGGGTCAGATACAAGAAAGACACTTGCGGTATCAGGACTGAGGTGTAAGGTGGCCTGGATTCAGTCAGACAGGGATGTGGATTGCTGTCTGGGGCAATTCATCCTTCCCCTCTCAATGAGAAAGATAAGCTTCATTTAAAAATGAAATACTGAGTACACATAAAAAAACATACACACACCTGGAAAACATCCAGCCTGGTACCTGGAATAGCTAACTGCTCAAGGCGTGTGACTATTACTACTATTGTGACTTCTTCTAAATGAAAAAGGGAATAACACATAATGCCATGTGTGGTGAGGCCTGCCTATAATCCCAGCAGTTAGGAGGTAAGGCAGGAGGAAGAGGGAGAAGAAGACGACTTCAAGGTCAGGCTCAGTTACACAGCAAACTAGAGGCCGGCTTAAGCTAGATGAGCTCCGTCTTAAAAAGCAAGCAAAAAAGAAAACAACATGAATAGTACAAAGGCAAACAATTCCTCCTGATGGAATTTTTGACAGCAAGTTATGCTGCATATCTGCCATCAGCCTGTGTAGTCTCTTCAAACACAGGCCTGGGCTGCTTGCTTTACTCGTATCCGTTCATTTACTCCTGTCAATAGAGCCACAGATAAAGCATCATGGTCCCCACTTTGTAGTCATTAAAACTGAGGCTCCGAGAGATTAAGTGTCCAAGGACACTGCTCACAAAAGTTTGGCTCTGAGTGATGCTTCTAAATCTAAGTTTCTACCTAATATAGCCAATACCCAACTCACATTTATACCCAAATATGGGTATATAATAATGTGCAGTGTTTTGTTTTTAATTGACAGGGTCTTGATCTGGCTGCAGGGTGTATGACAGGTTTCCTGGAGTTCCTGTTGTGGGCCATAACCCACAAGGCAACAGGAAACTAAAATGGGTTAGAAATAAACAACCTTTGACAGAAAATGCAGCACCAAAAAGCAGACCCAGTACAAGTGAACCGGAAGCCAATTCTATAAATAAACTGCATTGCTGGAATGCTTGAGGCATACGACGTATCACTGCAAAGAAGCCAGGACATTTCACAGTGGAAGTTCAATACAGCAGTCTTCTGGGTCTGTAACCTTAGGAACATGGTCAGGTCAGCACATATGAAGAACTGAAACTGAAGAAGAAACTTTTAGTTCTAGTCTGTTCCAATAACACTCACAGGAGGAACTGTTTCTCCACTCACTACATACGTGATCTTGAGAAGGTCAGTCCCACCACATCTCTTTTTCTTTTTAAATCATGAATATTTTAATAATGCTTTTTATTGACTCTTAATTTAAGAGTTTCGTACATTTATGAACCAACATCCTGGCTCGTCCACTGCTCCACCAACCTCTTACAACCAGCTATGTATTGGTATACAACATTTCTTTCTTTCTTTCTTTTTTTTTTTTTTTTTTGGTTTTACAAGGCAGGGTTTCTCTGTGTAGCCCTGGCCATCCTGGAACTCAGTCTATAACCAGGCTGACCTTGAAATCAGATAAACTTCTTGCCTCTGCTTCCTGAGTGCTGGGATTAAAGGAGGGCATCGCCTCCATCCCCAATCCCCTGTTTGGAATGTTCTCCCTTTATCTCTTTAACCATCCATCTTTTCTTTACCATCCATCTTAACCATCACTCTGTCAGAGCACAGGGTCATTGGCCACCTCTTCCAACTAAACTAAGCTTTCACGCCCAATACTTCATCACAGTACACAGTTTCCACCAGTAAAAGTAAATGCATGTGTAAGTACTTGATCCTTGTCTAGGCACCCCCATATGACTGCTGGCACTCCACAAAAGTTCTAGTGGATCAATCTACCCATTAATCTACCAGGTTAGCACTGTATCCTGAACTTAGTATAGTACAAATATACAGACATCATACAAATGTGTTAAGTATGGTAATGGACTTCCACAAAGATTAAATCCTTGTCCAATGTCAACACCTCGGATGGCAGGTCTTGGGATCTTTTCTCAACACTGGTTCCACTATCCCCTGGATTTCCAGTTCTTTACTTGGTGTACTTCTTTTCAAAGTCAGTATCGGGTAAAGAAAGGTATTTGGAATATCTGACTCAATACAAAATCCAAATGTCCTTGGCACAAGCCAAAGGAGGAATAATAAAAACTTCACAAAGTGGACAAAAGGCCTCACCTTAAGACTAGAAGACCTGGATTTCAATATCCCCACCTCATCAATCCCTATCACATGCAACTGTGGAATTCACAACTACCCATATCCAAAGAGCATGGATCACCGCTCTACCGAGGATGAGAACTATAGTAAATCATTTCTCCTAGTTTGGTTTTGTAACCTCTGCCATTAACTGAAGGAATCAGATCAAGTTTCCTGACTTTCCCATGACGAGTTCTCCAAGATTCTGGGAAATACATTGGAATGTGGTCAAGAGAAAGCACTGCCTATTGGATCCACCCTCTGTGGTGGAACCACCCCCTAGATGAAGGCCTTTCCCGGGAAGAAATAAAGACCCTTACAGAGGAAGGTCGAGGTAGAGGTTGAACCCTCCTCAAACACTACAGAAAATGTAAAGGCCAAGATCCAAGATAAGGAAGGAATTCCTTCTGATCAGCAGAGAGGCTAATCTTTGTTGGTAAGCAGCTGGGAGATGGCCATATTTTGTAACATTCAAAAGGAGTTCACCCTTTCTCCTGTGCTGAGACTTCATGGTGGTCCTGAGAAAAGGATAAAGTCTTTCACCACAGACAAGAAGCATAAGTGTAAGAGAAAGGTTAAGCTGGTTGTGCTGTAATATTAAGAAGTGGATGAAAAATGGCAAAATCACTCGACTTCGTTGAGTGTCCTTCTGATCAATATGATGCTACAGTGTTCAAGGCTAGTCGCTTTGACAGACATTACTGGGTCAAGTGTTGGCTGACTTACTGCTTCAACAATCCAGAAGACAAGGAGTTGTGTGTGAGTTAATAAAAACACAGAAATGGGAAAAAAGAAATGGGCCTAGGCAAGAGTCCTGCTTCTAGTGCTTCCTAAGTATGTGATCTTAATGCCAGAGTCACGGGAATGTTGAAGCACCATCGAAATGACAACTGTTTGCCCACAGGACGGCAGAATGACGATTTTAAAAGCCCAGGCGTTGGTCTCAGGCCTGGGTAGAATTCAAACTCCATCACTTGGGAGCTGTGCGACCTTGGTAGACACCGCTTGAGTTTTTGTTTCTTCATCATCGGGAATAATTACACCTCCGTGTGTAGGGCTATTTGGAAAAGGCATTATTCCTGTCAGGTGACGTCTTAAACATCAGGAACTAATTACAAGTTCCCTGGCAAGGCTCTAAATGTCGGCTGAGTGACACGAGCTCCGCCCCACCCTTGAGAGCATAGAAGTCCCGCCCCTGGTTTTAAGGTCGAGCCGAACTCTGCAGAACCAGTCACGGAGGTATCCTTAGCCCCACGAGGTCCCTCCGAGGTCCTAGAAAAAGTGTCACCGGTATCTGGATCCCGCCCACTTCTTGAGAGCCCCCCTCGAGGCCACTCACCAGCTACAGCCGGGATTATAGAGAAACACACGCGGGACAGCGGAGGCGGAGGTGCGGGCGTCATGACGTCACGGGCTGGCGCGGCGGCGCAGGCGTAGCGCGTCACGGGCGGCCGGGCGGCGAGCGGTGTTTCGGCAGAGGTAACCTCACGTCCCTCGCTCGGACCCCAGCGTCGGAAGCTGCTTTCGGGGCATGAGCTGAGAGGGCACGGCTCCGAGGCTAGCGGGTGAGTACCCGAAGCTCAGCACCATCCTGGCCGCGGGGACCTTGGCGAAGACTGCCCTCACCCGCAGGCTTCTAGGCCCCGCCCCGGATTGTCCTGTATCTGGCCGGAAATAACAATTCCATTAGTGACTTCGCTGCCAGGAATCGGGAAACCCTGGTTGCTGGCCTGACCCTGTGATTAGCGTGTAGGAATAAGCGACCCCAGAGCCCTCCAGAGCCCTCCTGACTACTAGAGTTGATACATCTCAGCTGGGAGGAATAGATTGGCATTTTATGAACTTGTTACTCTTAAGGAGTTGTCGCCTTTGCAACCCCCAAACGACTTGATAGTCACATACTTACTAGACTTTACTGTTTCTCAAAAACTCATGACCTGAGCTGGCACATGTATATTCTTATTTAAAATGACCACGTGATGCAGGAACAATTGTCTCCACCTGTGGAAAGATGAGACTTGACTTTGTTTCATTCATTCTCCAAGAAAATAGTACCAACTCTGAGCCAGGCAGTGTACTGTATCCTGGGTAAAGAACCATGATCAAGGCCCTGTGCTGTAGGGGTTTTTATTATTTTAGAAGAATAGGCAAAAAGTAAATTACCCAATGTATTCACATTATATGGGAAGGGGGAAGTGGCAGGGACAGAGAATGTGAGGACGATAACCTAAGGGAGGGACTGTTATTGAAGCCACAATTATTGAAAAAGTCCATTTTGAGTCCAGGTCTCTCTAGCCCCAGGTCTTGTATTCTTCCTATTGAAACATGGCCTCTTTGGCATTTTTAAGTATCTTTTGGTGTTACAGTTGCTTTTAGACATGAGAACATCAGAAGTTCTAGCATTGAAATCCAACTTTTCTCTGTCTAAAATAGTGCAGCCCCTAGTCACATCCTCCGTCTCAGTGTTGCATGAGTTCTCAGCGTGGTTCTGAAGGCTTCAGGGGTAGAACTTGGGAGAAGTACTACCATAATGAGATACTGCCCTCATAAGGGAACTGAACTGGCCTTGTTAAATGATAGTATCTGTCTCGGTATCTGTCATTAATTACTTCAATCAATATTTTCCTTTTTTTTTTCTTTTTTAAATTTAGTTTTCTTTCCCTTTCAAAAATTTCTGAGAATAGGGATTATTTTGTACAAGGCTGAGCTTGAGGCACTTCTAGATACAGAAGATAAATGTTTTGGTTTTAGGGTTTTGTTTTTTTTTTAAGTCTTTGTTTTCCTAGCAGGGAGGTCTGTAGTCTGGTATAGGCAGCTATCTTCCCTGTCCCGTTCTCTTTTCTTTATCATATTGTATATTTATTACAATTTCATTTTTCATCTGTAAACTCATTTTTTTCCTTCTCAGCAACCTTAACTAATAAGGAAAGCAGGGTATATCTTTACAGATCTTTCAGATTTATTTACTCTGTGTATGAGCCTTTTGCCTGCATCTGCGTATGTATGTGCACGGCATGTATACAGTGTTTCATCTTCCAGAACTGCAGGTAGTAAGCCATCAAGTGGGTGCTGGGAACTGAATTCCTGGGTCCTCTGCAAGAGCTCTTAACTGCTGAGTCATCTCTCCAGCCCCTCAGACTTTACTTTAAAACATGAAGAAACTGGGCCAGCAAGATGGCTGACCAGTAAAAGTGCTTCCCATATAACCCAGACAGCCTGAGTCCAATCTCTAGGATCCAAGTAAAAGTGAAAAGAGAGAACCAGCTCTTGAAAGTTGTCTTCTGACTGCTGTCTGTGCTACATGATAGCCCAGCCCCCTCCCCAACCCATGATAATAAAGTAAAAACAAGGAAAGTGGGGTACCAAGAAAAATAACTTCCGGTGGAAATGGGACAATTTATAACGAAGTCTTCTGGCTCCAGGCTTTTTGCAGTATCCATTACCGCCTCCATCACAATCCTTTCTGTGAGGTGAGATGCTTCAGGAATGAAGACCAATAGTAATTTATCAGACTTTTTTTTTTTAAAAAAGACTTGTTTATTTTATGAGTACACTATAGCTGTCTTCAGACACACCAGAAGAGGGAATCAGATCCCATTACAGATGGTTGTGAGCCACCATGTGGTTGCTGGGAATTGAACTCAGGACCTCTGGAAAAGCACTCAGTGCTCTTAACCGCTGAGCCATCTCTCCAGCCCAATCTATCTATCAGTCTTGAATACTTCTAAGAAGCGTGGTTCTGAAGGCTTCAGGGGTAGAACTTGGCAGAGCTACATACCTTAATGAGATACTGTCCTCATAAGGGAACTGAACTGCAGTTGTTAGACAGCTTGCCACAGTTACACAAAGGAAGCAGATGGTGAACTGTAATAACTGAGGAGAAACATCTCTTGTTACTACCCGAACAGTAAACTCGATCAATAGCTAATATAGACTACTTACTGTTGTTAAATAGTGACTTTTTATGTATGCAATCCTCACAACTGTCCTATCAAATAAGAACGATTGCCTCTAATTTTACATTTGAGGAAATTGGGGGCCTATAAAATTTAGATAATTAGCTAAGTCACACACCTGCTTTCCTATCCATTCACCTCTAACTCCAGACTCTGCTCCTGTTTTTTTGTGCCACCTGCTCCCTGTACTTTGTGTTGCTCCAAGAAGAGCAAGAATATAAGCTGCTCTTCTATGTCTGTTGCCTTCAGCACCATCGAGACAGTTTTCCTTTTTTCCTGCAGTATTATGTGGTGATAGAGCCTTTGGCCTCCTGCGTCAGTCAGGGAGACTTAAGACTCTCCACACAACAGTACCTCTTTATCCTAAAAGGTAGCTCTGGCTGCCAGAAGTGCTGTCCCAAGGCAACTGGTCCAGGGCCCCAGTGAGGGAATAACAGGCCTTTAAAAGACTGCCCAGAGAGCATGTCTTCCTTGGATATATATTTGGATTACATGTGAGGTCTCATGTTCACACAAAATTGTTTTAGTCTCCTGCCTGAACGTTCACATCGCCTTTAGTATTTTTTAGAGATTGATGGAAGCAGAAACCAAAACTCTTCCCCTGGAGAATGCATCCATCCTTTCAGAGGGCTCTCTACAAGAAGGACACCGATTATGGATTGGCAACCTGGATCCCAAAATCACAGAGTAAGTCCATTCGTTATGTGCAGAGAGATTCAGCATCTGCTATGGATGCTCTGGAGCCTTTTCAGAGCAGTGGTAGCATCTCCATCCCTTCATTTGTGTTCGAATTTTTCTCTGAAGGGGATATGATGCTGTGCTTAGCCTGTTCCCATTTTCCATACAACTGTGAGGACCCAGCTTTGCGTTTCCGCCAAGCATAAGCCTCTTTCTTCCTAGTCAACAAAGAGTGGGACTCTGTGCCAACTGTTCAACTCTGTTCCCAGCATTTCTAGAGAATCATTGTAGAACCAACCTGAGGCATATTTTGTCTCTCAAATGGAAGAACAAGAAATCGTCTTGATATCTTTGAAGATTTATTTCTTTTATGTATGAGTACACTGTCGCTGTCTTCAGACACACCAGAAGAGGATGCCAGATTCCATTACAGTTGGTTGTGAGCCACCATGTGGTTGCTGGGAATTGAACTCAGGACCTCTGGTAGAGCAGGCAGTGCTCTTGACCGCTGAACCATCTCTCCAGCCCGTCTTGATATCTTTGTGCATAAGCGTATGAGCCCCACTTAACCGATGGAAGGGAGCAGCCATGGAACCATAGACAGTGAGTGGGAAGGCATCTCAGAGATCACCCTTTGGTTTTCACTATTCACTAAGTGGTTGGAGTGCCTGTTGGGTGCCCAGCACCATGCTGATCAGTTTAAACAGGCTCTATGAGTCGTGATCACTTGGGGCCCTGACACCATCAACCCTCTTTCTCTGCAATAAAGGAAATGAGGCTCTAAGAGGCGAATTACCTTGCCCAAGATCACATTACTAATTGAATTCAGAGTCCTCACTCCCACTCATTTCATCAGACCCATTGCAGTGAAAAGGAATGTCTTGGCAGAGAATTACTAGGTCCATGGGGGCAGAAGGAGTAAGGGTGCCGGTGTCAGTGGTGGCAGAATTGTGAGGAGTGAGTAGACTGTCTACGTGGAGTCAGTGCTTAAAGCAAGCACGGAATAAACCAACAGTCCTGGAATTATTCCTAGAGTAGGGCTAAGTAAACACAAAGGTTTTGAGAGAGGAACCCTTTCATTTGAGTCTGAGATGAGATGAGGTGTATTTAAGGATTGGAGTTAGGAAAGAGGAAAAGAGATGTAATTTTACTTCACAACACAGAATTTCACTCCTAAACCTGCACTGGGCCCAGTCAGATGAGCGTAGGTCTCATTGGGTATAAATTACAGTGATACTGAGGATGCCTTATCTTCATGTCCTGTCGCTATGGTCATGGGAACATGAGTGTGGTTGTATTTATTACCATCCTTTCTTGTGGATGTGAGAATCAGCTCTTCATTAATGTCTGTTCATGTCAATTTTTCCATCCTCTAAAATGCAGGCTCTACAGGGATGCTCCCCAGAGTGGTTTCCATTCCCACCTCTCCTTGTCTGGATGAAAATCTAAAGCATGGAAACAGTGCCAGCCATGTTGGCTGCAGCTCTCTGTAATGAGGCTCCTGTGCTGCTCCTGTCCTGATGCTCATCGAAGGCTCACAGGGCATCTGCCCTGGGGCTTGTGTCAGAATGAGCGTATGACTGTAGTCCTGAATTACATCTTTAACAGGAACACTGGATTGAGACTTTCCCACATTTCAGTCAAAGGCAGATACTAAATGCCAACTGTGTGTCAGGGCCTTGCTGGCTAAAAGTGCTTTGCTGTGCTGTACCCGTAGTATCCCTATTTCTCTATTGCCAAAACAATTTTCTCTATCTTCCTTCTATGATTTCCATACCTTGAAATGATTTGTCCTCAAAGAAACTGATTTGTTACATCATTTATCTTCAAAAACACAGCTTCCGATCAAAGCTCACGTACGGTTCACTCACATGAAAGCTTAGTATCACTTTGCTGGATTTCATGAGTCTTGTGGAAACAGTATTTCCTTCAAGTTCAAGGACCTGAACTTTTAGATCCTCCAAGGGCAGAAAATAGTGAACCCAGTTAAGTAACAATCGATCCCCAGCACTGAGGGCAGATGAACACCGGGAACTTGTGTTGTCAGTTGAATCCAAAGCTCTAATCTTCTAGTGACTCGAAAGGGAAGTTTGCAGAATGTCTTCCAGTTTTGCCCATTAAGTTACCCAACCGAAAACTGCTGCCATTTCCTCTTCATCAGATCCTTACGTCTCTTTCATATGCCTGTATCCCAGCTCCTTAACCTTATTTCTTAATCTTTCAGAACTTGCTTTGAGTGTTTGTCCTTTAAAAATATTCTGTTGCTTCTTTTCAGTCAACTGCGAGGACTAGTCACAAGGCTATCTAATACAGTGGTGGGTGGTGGGAGGGGGAAGGGGGCTTATATACACAGGGTTTTCTGGCTGCATGTGTGCCTGGTACACCACGTGTATGTCTAGTGTCCTGGGAGAGCAGAAGAGAGCATCAGATTCCCTGGAGGAAATAAAGTTACAGATGGTTGTGAGCTGCTGGGAGTGGAATCCAGGTCCTCTGGAAGAGCAGCCATTCTCTGAACCACTGGGCCATCTCTCCAGCCTTGATGGTAGATACTTTTCAAACAGCATTGAAAAATGCTGTCTGTCATTCATTTTCCCCACATTTTTTTTAATCATTAGTTCTGGTTGCCCTGTGTATATCTGTGTCTTTTGATTATTAATCTGGGTTCTTCTCAAGTTATATTAGGACATCCTTGAGTGTTTTCAAGAATATGACAGTCTGGCACTCAAACATTATGCTGTTTGTGCTCATGGTGATTGACTCCTTATACACAGCTCAGCTACCTAAACTCTTGGGTCATGTTCTTCTGTGTTCGATACAATGAACATACATGAATAACTAGGATACAACCACTCCCAAATGTTGCTGTATTATAAGATAGAGCTTATGTGAACATAGCATCTTACTGTTTCACGACTATGCTGTATGCCAGAGGCATTCACGTGACTAAGTGGCTCTTGAGTGAGTGATGGACACCTATTCTTACAGCAGTAGTCAAGCCTGAATCCCACTAATTCCCCCTGTGTTCCAGTTCCCCGGCTTCTTTGTAAGTCAGGGTTTTGTAAAGTGAGAATGTTCAACTGAATAACAGAAACATTTCCTCTAACTCACACTCTATGAAGTCCTCTTATTTTACCTCATAACAGCCTAGATGAGTGGAACAGATTAGCCATTCTTTATAGGAAAAGGAAAGTTATACAAGTTGGCTCAATTTACAAAGCAGTTTATGATAGCCCTAGCTTCCTCCTCCTAGTTAACTGCACCTTTACTCAGATGTTCTGGTAGTCAGAGCAACTGAATAATCACGACCTAAAGCATCCTGTTTTGAATTTAAACATGTGGAAACTTCTAAATTACTGTGAGACCTGAACTATAAGCTTAGAACTATAAATATCACCAATACTTTTAGCAGGGAAGCCAAAAAGTTAGTATCTTGGATGTTGATTGACATTCTGTACTTAGGGCTGACTTTCTTATTCAAATTTTAAATGTGCTCTATGAAATCAGAAAGTAACTTTTGCATTGTATGTAAGAGTGAGAGAGAACATCAGTAGAAATTTTAACAGTGCTTTCTAAGCAGAGGGGACACTATCAAATGTATGTAAGTCGGGGTTAAGAAAGAAGGCTCCATATAAACAGATCCAAAAGGACCTTTTGGCCTTAGGCAAGAATGAGTACCAAATGGTAATGAAGGCAGTTGGATAGGTAGAATACTGTCAGGTGACGCTGGGCTCTTTAAATTGTATTCAGACAAGTGAAGTTCGTGTAGAGTGCCCTGAGGATTTTCACAAGAACCTGATATCAAGGCGGTGATGTTTTAGTGGGGATTCAGCTGCACTTGTGCAAGGTAGGTTAGAAAGGCCAAGACTGAGGGTGCAGATCAGTTGGAGGATAGTGTGGACAGTGAACTTGGAGATTGGTGGGTGAGTCTGAGATGTGAAAACCAGAATAGAGGAGTGGAGAGGAAAGAGATTCTGAAGGGTGTTGCTATTTTCATTTTATAACACTAGGGCTCCAACTCAGCCTCAGCCACAGAGGGGTCTTGCCTGGGCAGTGTGAACAGCTCAAGTGCCTACTGACCATAGAGTAGTGGTAAAGAAGTCAGTTTGCAGCACAGTGAGTAAACTTAAAGGCCAAGAGGTAGAGAGCCACCAGGTGCAGTTGTCCTTGTGGTGCTGACTTTCGGGGATTAACTGGGTAAACCAGGACTCACTGCAAGCAGACGCACGAGCCGGTAGCAGCAGTTGCTTCCCTTACTCTCTTGCCTTCCCATATTCTTCCTTCATAGTCCGTGACTGGCGTGAAGTGATGTTTGCTGTTTTCTTACTTAAGTCTGAAACAATAAAGCATTTAGTAAGGTGTATAGCACAGGACACAAAGATTCTCTTCATAGTAATTTCTGTAGACTATAAAGAAAATTTTCTCTAAAATCACTATATAGTAAATTTTAAAATCCTAAAGGTCATTTCATTGGCTCTCTGTTGCCTCTCTGTTTCCTGTAACCTCAAAACAAAATTCCCTGTATACACATTCCTCAAGACCTGTCCTTCCTCTCTACTCTTCTCCAGACTTAACTTTTCTCATTGCATGGTATTCACTCATACTAACATACATTCAGATGTCCCTCTTTCTTAGGCTTTCCTACACTCCTCACTTCCAACCCCCAACCCCGAGTGATTATGCATATATTCCTCTACCCAGCATTGAGGGCCTAGAAGACAGTTCTATCCATCTAGAGGTCCTTGGCACATAGTAGGTATCTGTTTTAGCATTTGTACAGGTGATTGCTTCTGTGCCACCAAGCAGGAAGGCTATTTTAATGACTCATTAGGAGAAGAAAGCACTGATTGGGTTACAGAAGTGGGGGGGGTGGGGGACAAGCATACTAATCTCTCTGGAAGGCAGCAGGGTGCACATTTCGTTAAGGGAAGCGAGCCCGCTGCTGAGGACTGAGCTCCCATACTCCAGCAGCAGATGAAAGTGCTTGCAGATGTGGAAGCGAGAGGCTTCAGGCTTTTTTCACTATCTGAGCCTGCAGTCCCCATCTCCAGGAAGCAAAGTAGTAAACATTTCATTCCTTTTGTTTCAGTGTTCCGATAATTTCAAGAAATTATCAAACAAGAAAAGAAATCTTAGCGAAGTTGAAAGACACAGACCTAAGCAGATGTTCCTGGAATCTTAAGGTCACATTTCTCAGGCAGCGCGTGTTTGTTAGCTTTACAATGAATAATCTGTTGGCATTTTTTCCCTGAGTAAATTAAAATTCATTTCCTAGGAAATGCCAATCGCGTTACCTTCCTGCTATTTAGCAGAACGGAGCTAATGAAAAGATAGCTGTGCCATAGTAGCCTTCAAGTTTTGTTTTGTTTTAAATGGATTTGACCCACCATTCTGTGACATTGACATGGTGTGGAGGTTTGAATGGGTGTAGTAAGAACAGGTGTGGCTATGACTTAAAGCCTGTAGGGGAGACAGACTTGCTATAAGCCTGTCCAGATAATCAAGAACAGAGGTTTGAGGTGTCTCCAATCCCCCCTCCCTCCAAGAGTCCAGCATTCTCACTGGGTAATTGAGGTCTCCTGATGGGAGACAGTAATTAAGTACCAGGTCTTCCATTTCAAAACTAGTCCAAGGACCAGATTACTCTCCACAGTGGGGCTTGGGAGCCTTTCATCCTATCCCAGTACTAGACCTGTATTGTATCTTTCTACACCTGATTAACTATGATGGACTTGCTTATTGATACCCATCAGTGTCAGATTTAGTGCGGTATTTCCTATCTCTGCTTCCCAAAGGAGACCTTGCTCAAGAATATACTTGTGGTGTGTTTCTCCTAGAAAACAATGTGAATAGGACCTCCCTGACTTCCCCGTGAGGTAGAATTCCGAGTAGTAACACATTTAGCATGTGGGCTGATAACCTTTTTAGTATCAAGGGGACAGCATTGTTTAGAGAAAGCCTTGACTCCATTTGAATAGCCTAGAGGATGCCAGGAGGAAGGCCAGAGGAAAAGGAAATGGGAGAGCTGTTGGTTTGTCTCACCCTTGCATCGGATGACAGGAAGTCAGAATGGAGATCAGCCATGGCAACCTGCTAAGGCCACATCTGTCCGAACAACCAAAAAGCCTTACAGGAACCAATGTGTGTTACCAGTGGGTCTATAAGAAAGGGAGAAGCAGAATGGCAAAGCAGTAGTTTGGGTGAACCTCTACCTGGAATAAATTCCTTCTTTGACTCTTTAATTTGACCATTTACCAGCGTATATACTGTATTATGGAAACAGGTTGGCTGATTCACAGAGCTGGCCAGTGTCCCTTATATGGTGAGAGCAGCCTCAGTCTTGTTTGGTTTCCGTGTTGTCCTAATTTCCAGTCACATTTTAAGTTCTGTAGAAGTGCCACTAACTACAGTTTGGATTCTAGCAGAGTCCCTCTCAGTACAGTTTGTGGTTAATGATTAGCTACAAAGTGTAATAGAGAGCTGTTTTGTATGTGTGAATAGGGATGGTTTTGCAATTTTGTTTATTTTTGATACAGAGTAGGTTTGGGGTATGTGTGTGCGTGTGTGTGTGTGTGTGTGTGTATGTGTGTGTGTGTGTGTGTTTCTGATGAAGTTTCAGATATTCATAAGAGCTATTTCATTGCCAAGAAGTTAAAAAATAAATAAATCGACACTATTTTTGAGTTTTTCTCCAAAAGTAAAACAAACAGTGCTTGTGTGCCAGACAGCTCTTTGTTAGGTGTGGTTCTGGTGTTTGGTATTTTGTGTTGGACAGATGCAGAGGCATGGCCATTCTAGTTCCCATTCCAAATACAGGCAAACAGTCTCGTTTCCCAAATAAACTAACAGCAGTCTATAGGAAAGCTTAGGGCATCGGCCAGGGAACCTTTTGCCTGAGGTAAACTACCTCCCTCTTTTATCTTACATTTGAGGCTGAGCAGCCAGCAGCATTCCCTGAGTGAACTCATGGCTCTTCTGTCTCCACAGATACCACCTCCTCAAGCTCCTCCAGAGGTTCGGCAAGGTGAAGCAATTCGATTTCCTCTTCCACAAGTCGGGTGCTTTGGAGGGCCAGCCCCGAGGGTACTGTTTTGTTAACTTTGAGACTAAGCAGGTAATTGAGCTCCTCTACCTCTTACAGTCTGCACTCTGTCGTAATCCGTTCTAAATCTCCTGACCACCAGACCTCATGGGCAGGAGTCATGTCTGGTTATTCTCTGTGCACCTCACTCTGAGCTAAAGGCTGTGTCCTTCACTAGTGAATGTAAGTAGTACAGCCTCACAAACACCCTCTCCCTGGGTTCAAGAGAGTTACAGACTGCTGAGGTACAGATTCAGTGAGACTGCCACAAAAAACAAGGTTTGAGCACTGAGGGATGCATTCAGCGTTGGCCTTACCACACACTACTCGTATTACTCATGTGCATACATAATTTATATACATGTGTACAAAGTGTGTGTGTGTGTGTGTGTGTGTGTGTGTGTGTGTGTGTGTGTTTGTGCGCGTGTGCATGCTTGTGGGTCTCAGTCTCAGAAGTTACATACAAATTTTGTGTGATATTGGGATTAAACCCAAGGCCAGTATATCTTCTCCCCCCCACCCCCCTTTGAGACAACCTCACTATGTAATCCCTCACAGAGTGCTTGCCTCTGCCTCCTCAGAGCTGGAATTAAAGCCATGCTCCATCATGCCTGTCTGAACCCAGGGTTAATATATGCTAGCTAGAGAAGTACCACTGAGATAACCCTGCTCAATAACACATGTTGATCCTCAGTGATCTGTATCATAGATTTATATATTTCACATGTGACTTGTAGTACAGTTCAGAAGTAAGCAGAAGGTGCAGCATGGGGTGATGACACTTGTGATCCCAGCAGTCAGGAAGCAGATGCAGGTGGGATCTCTGAATTTGAAGCCAGCCTGGTCTTATATAGTAGTTCTAATCCAGCCAAGGCTACATAGTGAGGCTCTGTCTTTAAGAAAAAAAAAAAAAAAAAAATCCTGAATTCTGATGACTGCATAATGTTATATGGGTTTGTTACCTGAACCCCAGTTGTTAGTTATTTAACTCACCAGCAGTGACTGACTGTATAGGCATGATGGAGTGGGTGTTGTTATAGCTCTATGTGCATCCACTGCATTTAGGGAAATGGAATGAATAGCATCACCAGGAGGCATCCATTTTAGCCAGGCGTAGTGCTGAGCTTTATCCTAGTGCTTCATCCCAGCACTCGGGAGGCAGAGGCAGGTTCATCTCTGAGTTCCAGGCCAGCCTGCTCTAGAATGAGTTACAGGACAGCCAGGGCTACGCAGAGAAACCCTGTCTCCAAACAAAACAAACCAGACAAAGGCATAATTGTTGTTAATGTAGTTGCCACAGCTGGGCCTGGCTGCACTGACAGTAAATCCAGCCCTGGGAGAAGGAGGCAAGGAGACTGAGAGTTGGAGGGCAGCCTGGACTACATAGTAAGGAAAAAAAGATACAGTTGCCACACTGACTACCAGAAGCAATGTATCAGAGTTACTTCTAAGGTCGCACAGGGCATCATTTATCCTCACCTTTGTCCACTCCTTTTTGGAGCAATTAAAGACTGTTCATGTAATAGCCATTTTTAAGTGTTTTTCCTTGATAGAGTGATGAGGATTCTTGCCAACAACTAAAACCAGAGCTCATGGTAGGGGCATGTAATATTTAAAAACCCTGGCCTAGTAGTCAAAACATACTTTATATTCCTGTATTTTTTTATTTTTTAACTTTGATCAAGTCTCTTTTGGCCTCAGTTTTATCTAAAAATGGAGAAGGGTAAGAGGTTCTCTTTTGCAAATTTGGAGAGACTGAGAATATGTAAGTGTAGATGTGACAGTACAGTGAACATATAGTATTAAATTTGTGAACTTTGAAACAATGTACAGAGATGGTAATTGTTCTTTTAGAATGCTTATCCCTTGTTGGCCTCTACTGCTGCTGCTACTTTAGGGCTAAGAGAACATTAAGGACATTGTAATCCCACAAGTGAAGCAAAGCGTGTCTCCTGTCTCGCTCTGTGTGCTCTGGTGGGGCCTTCTTACAGCGGGTGAGCAGCCAGTGCCTGACACACAGTGCATGGTGATGAAAGTGCATGGGATAGATGGCTGCTGAGTGCTACAGACTCACTGCTGTCCAAGTCTTCCTTTCGGGCCTCTTCACCCCTACTGGATGTGAGTTCCACTTAGTTGAATGCCTCATGGATACCAGTGGTTTGTCAGGATGGGAAGGTTTGCTGAGAGTGACTTCTCAGCTTTGGCGTTCCTTTTAACCTTGTCGCTGCTATGTCTGCTGATGAGAGGGTCGGGAGAGTTTGTGCTCTGAAAACCAGGCGCATAGGTTGACTCACAGATGCCTCGCTCAGTCTCTTGGATTAGCTCTGCCTTTTCCAGCCTGATTGCCTTCTTATCCTTGAGCTGTAGTCAAGGATATAACTCCATAGCTCCCGAGTGAGCACTGGTTCGTGATGTAGTCTGCACACCGGCTAACGCATGTGTGTGCAGAAAGATAGCACCTGAGGGGGCAGTGCTGTCAGCTCACACTGGAGCGCCTCCTCTGTGCGTCCTGCTTTTCATGCCCTCTGAAGACTCACAGCCACCCCTCGGGAACGAGTAGTAGTGACCATATTTTACAGCTGACAAATGTAGAGACTTTAAATACCTGCAAACCCTGCACTGCCAACAAGTGACAGAGGATTTGAAATCTTATTTCGTTTTTAAAATTCAAGATGTTATTGTTGTTTGACCATTTGAAATTATAAGCCAAGTTGAATTATAAGTCCAGTTACCAAAAGCAATTTGGTTAGAAACCCAGCTATCGAAACTTACTGAGGCCCTGTGAGAGTACAGGTAACTGATAAGTGTTTGAATTTCTGACTGACTCTTGTCCTGTCTTGGACAGGAAGCAGAACAAGCCATCCAGTGTCTCAATGGCAAGCTGGCACTGTCTAAGAAGCTGGTTGTGCGATGGGCCCACGCTCAGGTCAAGGTGAGTGTAAGGGAGACAGACACAAAGCACCCACCCTGGCTGAGTCTCTGATGAGTAGCCCAGCTCTCCATTACGTGCGGCCTGTTTGTGCCACAGCCATGCTTTGCTCTCCTCCACTTGAATTGACTATGTGTCTCGCCAGACTTTTCTTTTGAAAGCTGTTGGAGAGGAAGCAAGTTCCCTCATTGTTTCTCTGCACATGCTCACAGATCCTGCTGTGATTGATTTTTGCACGTGGCTTATGTGTACACTGAAGCCTCTGTCTTTTTTTTTTTTTTTTAATGGGAATTGTTCTTGGGGTGGAGAGTCTATGACTCTTCCCAGCCTCACATCTCTAAGGAGAGTTCCCATGTATTTATTGTTCTAAACACTTGAGAAGTGGGTAGGCTCTTTGTGCTTAAAGCACTATAGTCCCTCTCCTGCAGAGGTTGGGAGAATGACTAGAGTGTGGATTTGTGGAACTTTGCAGGGTCTGTATGGCTCCAGGCCTTGAAAAGTGGCACACTGCCCTGTCCACTTTATAGTTGGTCTCTTGGGGAAAGGTACTGTAAAAGCTGTGGCCATTTTTTTTAAGGTATTCTAACCAGGCTATAGTGGCACACGCTTTAATCCCAGCACATAGAAGGCAAAGGCAAGTGGATTTCTGTGAGTTCAAGGCCAGCTTAGTCTACAGGGCAAATTCCAGGACAGCTTGGCCTACACAAAGAAACTCTAGTTTACAAAAACCAAAACAAACAAGCAAAAAGGTATTCTGTTCCAGCTGGCACGCAAGTGGTAAGGGGTGGACTCCAGCAGTCCCAACAGACAGCCCTTGCTGCAAATCTGCCAGCAGACGGACTTGCAGCTGTCAGAGCTAGAGCGTCTGCTCTCAGCTAGATGAGCCCAGGTTCTGATCTGAGCCGTGCTGCCTGCTTCCTAGCACACTTCCCCATAAGAACTCAGACTAAATTGACATCTGAGTAGCATGTCCCTGCTGAAAAGCAGGCTGTATAAGCTGTGAGGCCTGTGCACATCCCAGGTCGCGATGGGACAGGCACCCTCAGTGTCTCAGCTAAGTTTCTCATCCTGCATCTCAGGAAGAGGCAAACAGGAGAAATCACCCTTCATCCTGCCTTTCATATGAAATGTCTACCTCGTGGTTTCTTTTCTGACCAGAGGCCCCTGATTGCTCTCAGTGTCATACTTTTCACAACAAGTACGTAATTATTTGACATCAAATTAAACTCCTTTCCTCTGTCCAACATGGAGCGTTGTTACTACTCCTCTTCTCCAGCAGGCCGATTAAGCGTTGAGTATTATACTTGTTACTTTGCAGAATCTAGCAGAATTTTAAAGTGGTTTGAATAAACCAATACTGTAAGAAGCATTATATGGCAGGTTTAAGACCTGTGAGAGGGCAGGCAGCCCTGCTGTGCATTTGTACATCTGTGAGTTTGAGCAATGAAGTTCTTAGCTAGGAAATTCCTCCTCTCCCCAAAAAGACTAATGACGAGATAGAAGCTTTTTCTGGACTTCTTTTTCTAGGACAAAATTTTGCATTAATATTAAATATAAAACAGGCCTAGGGTTGTCTAGCAATACGCTGGTGGTAAAATGGATGGGATTGGCATATTTTACCCGTGTTGGACTTCTGTCAGCTAACTTCTGCCTGGGTGAAGTAATCCACCTTCTGTCCCTTTCAGAGATACGATCATAACAAGAATGATAAGATCCTTCCCATCAGCCTTGAGCCATCCTCAAGCACTGAAGCTACTCAGTCTAACCTCAGGTAAGGCAGCATCCGAGCACTGCCAACACTCTGATCACAGTATAGTGAGACGCGACAGGCTCTTAATCTAGAGTAGACCGCGGGTCTGTTGTGTTAAGAGAGAGATGGTCAGTGTATATTTCCTCTTTCTCCACACTCCCCCTTCATAATCATGTACCACCATTCATAGAATTCATTCACCGAAAAAGGAACAGGTTTAATGGTCACACACAGCTCCTTGAGCTAGCGCTAGGAGATAAATCACACACAGCCCTTTACCCTGAAAACAAGCATTCTAATGAGAGCTGTGTCCCTGGCATTTTCGTTATATACTAATTCCTCCCCGACTCTGGCCTCTCCTGTGCTCGCAGATGTTGATTCTGTGTCCCTGCAGCAGCTATAATAGTCTTGTTCCCATCTACATGGCTTGTCAGCTGCTTCTTTGGAGTTAATTCAAAACAGGGGCACCAAGAGTTGAATAGAGAAGGGGAGTTGAGTGGGTGGGGGAGCAGAAGCAGTTGTGTGTGTGTGGTGTTCAGGGATTTTGTTGGTTTTTGTTTTTTCTTTCTTTGCACTGTAGCTTAGGGAAAAATTTTAACAATAACAGTAACAATAGTCAGGATCTATTGAACTTTCTATAGCAAGAACTATGCTAAATACTTTATTTAGAGTATATACTTTAATACCATAAAAAGTACTTCACATATGGAAAAACCAAAGCTTAGAAAAGTGAAATATTACTGCTCAAACCATGCTCATAACAAAGAAACAAAACCAGAATTTAAAAACAGGCTTGATGGACCATCCTTGACTTATTACTTCAAAATTCCCCAGGTTATAAATGTCAAGATTCCTATTAAAGCCTGTTCAGGACAGCAGAGTGTGTGTGAGGGAACACCCATGGCTCAGAAGTCCACAGTTATGCTCAGTCTAACGCAGGATTATAAACTGCGATACCTATTTGGATAGAACCCCAGACAGGAAGGAAACATCTCCTCCCTATACGAACTGTTCGCTGAGCCACACAGAGTTAAAAGCATCTCACTAAACTGCAAGGAGGAAGATGGTCTAGAAATTAAAATAAATTACATAGGGAAAAAAACGTGATTTCTTTAGAGTCATTGAGAGCTCCTATCCATGTTCTGTCATCCCCACAACATCTAAAGCTCCTCGGTCACAGGTTGATCTCCATGGAGATTTTCATAGCCCTCCTACACAACTCTCTGACTTAGGCCTGATGCTCTCCCTATTGTAGTAGTGGACATGGCTTTAAGTTTTCCTCTGTACCTGTAGCTTGTTTGCCTAGTAGTTTCCATCTACTTTTAAATTGAGAGTGTTTTGGTCTTCATTTTTCTATTAGAACTGTGCTTCGGTAGAAGACAGTGGTGTTTCCCTATGACTCATGCAGATTGAAGTTTCGCTGTCTCATTAATGGAAGAAAGACCAAATTACATCCCTGTAACACAATGTAATGCACTTAGAAACACAGCGTAGAGCTACTTCTGCTGATAGCACGAATTTCAAAAACTTGCATGTATTTGTGTGGTCCACATGATGTTTGGATATGTGCGTGCAGGGAAAGCATCTGCCTTTTCCCATGTTTGATCCCTTCTAGTTGACTTAGTTTTTAATTGGTCACCCACAAAAATATGTGGGAATGATCAACTGCTGTATGCCATTTGCAGATCTCTAGAAGGCCATGTGAACACTCCTTACCAGCTATAGACCGTTGGCAGCATCAAGAATAAGAAATGGGGAATCTGGTGCAGCACATGACTGCCTGAGTGCAGGGGCCCGAGTCAGAAGTGACTGGTTCACGACTGACGCAGCACCCTCCCTTCATCCTCTCAGAGTCTGCAGAGCTATGCTGCCTCCTCTCTGATGCAGAGGAAAAACAAAGGCCTTTCCACAAAGGCCCAGTTTGTTAGCCTTGTGAACCCTGGGCACGTTAAGCCCCTCTGCATTTATCCCATAAAATCCTGAGGGTAGGTAACCCTTCTTGGGTTATTATAAGGACTAGAAGCAATAAAGTCCTGACACTGCTGGGTGTCTGGCTTGATGTAACATATTTGTTCATAAAAAGAAACTCAGGGCTGTAAATACGGTTCAGAGGTTAAGAACACTAGCTGTTCTTCCAGAGAACGTAGGTTCGATTCCCAGCACCTACATGGTGGCTCATAACTATCTGTAACTCCAGTTCTAGGGAATTTGATGTACTCTTCTAGACTCTGAGGGCACCAGACATAAACATATATAAAATACATGTTTTCTTTAAAAAGAGAAAAAAGAATTGATAAGATTTCTTTTAAAAAAAATGTTATATTACTCAGTGGTTAGAAAGGTACGGTAGTTGGTATTAGTTAATAACATGGACCTATGCGCCAGCTTGTATCCACATCTCAACTCTCACTCACAAGCCATGTAACATTTTCAAAACAAGAAATAGAACCTACCTTTAACACCATTGGCTGCAGAGATGGCTCAGCAGTTGTTAAGAGCACTGACTGTTCTTCCAGAGGTCCTGAGTTCCATTCCCAGCATCTACATGGTGGCTCACAACCATCTGTAATAGGATCCGATGCCCTCTTCTGGTGTGTCTGAAGACAGCTACAATGTACTCAATAAAATAAAATAATAAATTTTTAAAAAAGATGATGGGAAACAACATTGTCAGTCCTGTCTTTTGTTTACTTTCTGATAAGCACTGAGGTACTGCCTAAAGTCTGTGTCTCAGGACTGACTATGTAAGGGCATATGACACGCAGAACTGTGCCTGAGCTTATACTGTAAAAACTTAAGTCGTTTTCTGTTTCATTTTTCTCATTTTATAATTTTATGTCGTGTTGGCTCCTAACACACGTCGGCATAGGAGAGGAGAGATGCGAGCATTTTCTGAATGTACCGCAGCCCACTCTGACCCTCTGCTGTGCTTTTTCCAGTGTCACTGCAAAGATAAAGGCCATTGAAGCAAAGCTGAAGATGATGGCAGAGAATCCTGACGCAGAGTACCCAGCAGCGCCTGTTTATTCCTACTTTAAACCGCCTGATAAAAAAAGGACTACTCCATACTCGAGAACAGCCTGGAAGTCTCGAAGATGATGGTCAGGAGTTACAGAGCAGCAGAGGCAATGTCTGCACCCCAGAAGTCCTTAGCCTCTGTACTTTGTAGGTGTGGATGGTAACCAACAGAGCACAGTCTTGTTAGGCCGGTGACGCAGCGCGTTTGGGTGTTCATATGGATGTGTCTTCCCTGAACTATGTGTTGAGTTGAGCATCATCCAGAATAAATAGGAATAAGTCCAGACTGTGATTTGAACACTGAGACGCTCTAGTTGGCTGCTTTGTTTGGATTTGTAACTCTAGAAACACAGTTGCCAGAGAGAGAAACAAGCATACAAAGTTGTTACTTAAATCAGGAAACTAAATTTATTAACATCCACCAAAAACTTTTGGCATTTTTATGTGTACACATCTCTTCAACATAAACAAAAATAAGGGGAGGGTGGGAAGTGAGAGACATTTTCAGTCGTTTTTAGAACTGTTTGAGAGTGTTCTGTGGAAATCCTTCAGTTTGGCTAAAAAGAGAATTCTTGGCAAAAAGCAGCCGACCCCTTGAGTGAATGTTGTAGCAATCTGTTTCAGAATTATGCTTCTTATTTCCAAACCTCAATTAGGAAAACGTGGTGTATGTCTTAAAATTGTTTATGTCAACAAAGTGCAGAATCACATTTAGCATTTTATACCACAGCAGATACTCTATTTGAAAATCCAGCCTTTATTCTCTGGCAATCATGGTTTTGAATATGAAGGACCTTGCCGTCTGTAATACCAATGTTATTACTCACCTGGATCTTAGTACGCGTGCATGGGATCGCTTTATAGCATGACGTTGTTCCAGTTAGAATTGTATCATGATCAGTCTAAGTAGAAAAGCGGAATTTCTCTGAAAACCTCAAGTTTACTGTATTGGCCGCTCTCAGCCATTGCTCTCTCACAGTTGTGTGTGGGACTGCAGGAAGCGGCTGAGTGGCCTTTTTGCAGCTGAGAAGGGAAGTGCAGTGAGCAGCAGGAGTCAGCAGCCAGTGCTCAGGCACCAAGACCATAGCAACCACACGGGTTCTGTCCTTTCGGAAGACTGCACAGCCTAAAAGTGAGCGTTATTTTGACAGCATGACAGTTAGATCTCCAGATATCATTGTCTCTTTGGGCACGCTGAATATGGTAGTATAGAGACATACATAAATGGGCAGCCTTGGGAATGTGTTTGTTCAGCTCAGGGCTGACTGCTTTGGTGCCAGGCCTGACAGACTGTTTCATTAGCAGCACCATTCTTCACTGAGCAGATCACTGCTGCTCACCGCAGGTGCCACCCATGATGACTTGGGTTGCAGAGGCTCAAGTCTTCCTGGGGTTAAGACGCTTGACCTCTGGGGTTTCAGAATCCACAGAACTGCTTCAGAGGAATTCTTACTGCTTTTCCCAAGGCCAGTCTTTTTTAGCTATCTTTAGATACTGAATAAGTCCCAGATTTATCAGTTGTGTATATCTGTGATACAGGAAACTCTTCCACTTGGGAGCTCGTTCAGGGAAGTGGGAACACCGGCTCCCATTTGTCTGGTGACTTCTTAGAATATAGAATTCACCATTTCATCCTTAAGTTCTCAAAGGGTTGTAGGTGGAGTAGAATTTGATGCCAATAGCCTTCTATTTTTAATAGGAACCTAGAGAATACTTTAGGATTATCTAGAGTTGTTTCTTTAGAATCTAGAATTATTTATTTGTATTTAAACAATGTCTATGATTTGTACCAATTCTTACCCCTTTATGTGAATAAATGCAAGACGGTATCTGTGTGGTCTTCTCGTCTTTTGTCTGCGTTCTGGATCACAGCCCTCTAGCAGCCTGGTTTCCACTCAAGTTGGCCAGTACCTTATCCAGGTGACGTGCTGCTTTTCAGTGCCTCTGTCCAGAAGGCTCCATGGACAGAGTCTCTCCACCCCTCTGCCTGCCTAGCCTTGCCATTTAGAGGTGAGGAAGGGGACTCAGTGGTCTCCTGGCACAGGTGGCTGAAAGGAAAATGGAAGGCTGAAGTCCCTGCATGTATCATGAACGTGCCTTCTCTCTAAGTACAAGTTTTCACAGAATGAATGTGCACATTGTAAATATGCTGAAAGGGCCTGATGAACCTCCCAATTACAGATGTGAACCCGGGCTAGTAAGAGATCATCTGTACTTTGGAATTATTCCTTGTCAAAATCATCTCACTTTTAAGTTTGACTTATTTGAGTGGAGGATTGGTGGGAATACTTAGGTGGGGGTGGAGGATTGGTGGGAATACTTAGGTGGGGGTGGAGGATTGGTGGGAATACTTAGGTGGGAGTGGAGGATTGGTGGGAATACTTAGGTGGGGGTGGAGGATTGGTGGGAATACTTAGGTGGGGGTGGAGGATTGGTGGGAATACTTAGGTGGGGGTAGAGGATTGGTGGGAATACTTAGGTGGGAGTGGAGGATTGGTGGGAATACTTAGGTGGGGGTGGAGGATTGGTGGGAATACTTAGGTGGGGGTGGAGGGTTGGTGAGAATACTTAGGTGGGGGTGGAGGGTTGGTGGGAATACTTAGGTGGGGGTGGAGGATTGGTGGGAATACTTAGGTGGGGGTGGAGGGTTGGTGAGAATACTTAGGTGGGGGTGGAGGGTTGGTGGGAATACTTAGGTGGGGGTGGAGGATTGGTGGGAATACTTAGGTGGAAGTGGAGGATTGGTGGGAATACTTAGGTGGGAGTGGAGGATTGGTGGGAATACTTGGGTGGGGGTGGAGGGTTGGTGGGAATACTTAGGTGGGAGTGGAGGATTGGTGGGAATACTTAGGTGGGAGTGGAGGATTGGTGGGAATACTTAGGTGGGGTGGAGGATTGGTGGGAATACTTAGGTGGGGGTGGAGGGTTGGTGGGAATACTTAGGTGGGAGTGGAGGATTGGTGGGAATACTTAGGTGGGGGTGGAGGATTGGTGGGAATACTTAGGTGGGAGTGGAGGATTGGTGGGAATACTTAGGTGGGGGTGGAGGGTTG